>NC_142166.1:13213175-13526999 GCF_029865625.1 Vigna umbellata
TTTTGTAAACAATTATGTTAAACTTTAAAACAAAGTTTGCTTAAACGATCTTGTCTTAATATTAAAACTGTGAACATTATTTTATATTTTTTTATATAATTAAGAAATTCAATTGGTTTATCATTTTCCAATCCTATAATTTTTTTTAGATATTTAATTTTGAAAGTAAACTCTTGTTTTGATTAATATTTTCTAATTTTCTACCATTTGCTAATGTAAGAGGATATTTAAATCCTATAATTTTCTAATTCAATAATATTTTGCATCCCAAATTTTCACTTGCTAACAAATTTTATCCACTTATTTTGTATATTATGCCAAGGTAATGGTTGTGAATTTCATCATGATTAATTCGACTAATATATTCTTGCATAATTGGATCAAATTCTGCAATCATTTCAATTAGATTTAAAAAATTTCCATTAGTTTCTTGATAAATGTTTTCATAGTTTCCACGGAAGGCCAAGTTATTTTTAACAAGAGTGTTAACAATTGAAATAATTCTCAACAGCACCTTTATGTAATGTTTTCTATCTCTATTTCTTTGTTCTTAAACATATTTGTCTATTGTTTTTTATGTTTTGCAAATCTGATTTCCGAATCAATGTATTCATGTTAGTAATATGCTCATTCATTATTTCATGACTCTTCCCTTAGCATGATTTACTACCTTCATTAGCTAGTTTACTTGAATAAGAAAACATTAAATTGAATAAAAACAAAAGACTTTATTCAAATCTCTAAAATAAATTAGCCATCTTTTTTTAGTGTTTCTCTCTAATGGGTAATATTTGAATATAATTTGATGAAAAAAAATGCCTAGAATATTTATTTTCTGAGAAAGTTTTATTAGTGATTTTAATAGGCCCTTTTTTATTAATAAATCTCTCAAATTTATGTGAATATTCTTCGACTTGCTTGGATCATATATATTTTCATTATGAGTAGAATCATGATCTATCATAAGCGTAAGAATTAGAATTATCCTCGTTACTAACTATTCTCTTTCTCTATTGTTGCTTTGACCTATATCTATATTGTTATTATCTTGTTCTTGTGAATTTTCTAATTGTTTTTCTTATTTATTTTTATAAATTTGTCTATAACTCCTTTTCATCAACTCTTTTCTTCTTCTAGCGTTTTGAATAGTCTGATTCATATATTCTTGTTGACTTATCTATATATTTTCATATGAAATAAAAAATGATGATATATAAAACACTACTAAAGATAGGTATATAAAAAAGAATGAGTTAAAATAATAAATTTTGGTTATGTTTGTTAAGATATTAAACTTGACCGTAGACTCTGATAGAGTTGGTGTAGAGTAATATCTTGAGAGAAAAAGCTAATATCAGTGGAGGTGCAAAACAGAGAATGGAGAAACGATTATTTCTCATTAACGTAAAAACCAGTATATATACAGAGTAGTATAACTGTCATTTTGACAGTTACAGCAGTTACGTAGTTTAGGTTTACATTTTAACATTCCCCTTTAAAGCTAAACTACTAAAAGATCTAACTCCAAGTGAATCTCTCAGCCTCTCAAACCTGTTCTGACGCAGGGCTTTAGTGAAGATATCTGCTGTTTGTTCGTCAGTGCTGCAATATACCAATTCCAGTTTTCCTTTACTGACTTGATCTCTGAGATAATGAAACTTGGTCTCTATGTGCTTGCTTCTACCGTGTGAGATTGGATTCTTAGATAAGTTGATAGCAGATTTGTTGTCTATCATTAAGCGTGTTGGTTTGCGGTGCTCAATTCTTAACTCTTGTAGAATGGCTTCCAACCATGCACACTGGCAAGCAGTTTCAGCCGCAGATATGTATTCTGCTTCACAGGATGATAGCGCTACAACGTTCTGTTTCTTTGAACACCATGATATGGAAGCTCCCATTAGTTTAAACACATACCCAAAAGTGCTCTTTCTATCCACTTGATCGCCACTCCAGTCTGCATCACACCATGCTTCTAAAATATCATTCGTGCAGTCAACTTTCCTGGAAAAATAGAGACCATAATCTGTTGTTCCTTTCAAATAACGTAGAATGTGCTTGGCAGCCGTGAGATGAGAGTGTCTAGGATCGTGCATGTATCTGCTGAGGAGTCCGACTCCGAAACTGATATCTGGTCTGCTGTTGCATATGTACCGGAGGGTTCCTACTATTTGCTTGAACAATGTTGCATCAACTTTGGCTTCTTCTTGTTGACCAGAGAGTTTCAAATTTACCATGACAGGGATGGATGTGCAGTTACAGTTCTTCAAGTTAAATCTTTCCAGGGTCTCTAAAATGTACTTCTGTTGATGCATGAACATTCCATCTCTTGTTTGCATGAATTCCAGTCCGAGGAAGTAGCCTAAGGTGCCAAGATCTGTCATTTCGAATTCAGTCTTCATTTTTGCTTTGAATTCTTCAATCTCCTGTGTGGAGTTTCCTGTAACCAACAAGTCGTCCACGTACAAGCACACTACGAGGGTACCTAGCTGCTCAACAAATTTTATGTAAATTCCATATTCAACAGTACATTTTTTAAAGCCATACCTGATAAGCAGCGCATCAATGTGTTTGTTCCAAGCTCGTGGTGCTTGGCGAAGACCATATAGTGCTTTGTTCAGTCTGTACACTTTCAGCTCTTGTTCCCTTTTGACAAAGCCAGGTGGTTGATTTACGTACACTTCTTCTTCGAGAGGGCCATTCAGGAAAGCAGATTTGACATCCATTTGGTGAATGGTCCAACCATTGAAGTTGGCTATTGCAACAATGAGCCTCACAGTTTCTAATCTTGCAACAGGGGCATAGACATCAGTGAAATCTATCCCAGGTTTCTGCAGGAAACCTTTTGCAACCAACCTAGCTTTTAACTTTGCAATACTTCCATCCGGTTTGTATTTAGTTTTAAACACCCATTTTACCTCTATGGCTCTCTTGTGTTCAGGCAATTCAACCAACTCCCACGTTCTGTTTTTCTCAATAGCTGATAATTCTTCCAACATAGCTTCCCTCCATTGTTTAATCTCAATGGCTTGTTCCCATGTGAGTGTTTCTGCACCTGCCAATAAAGAACAATGGACTAAATCACCTGTATCTGTAACATCACTGTCATTAAACAGTTCATGATCTGCGAGTCTTGTGGAGGGGAATCGCGTTCTCTGTGATCTTCTGATCTCAGCAGTTTCATTAGTATCTGGCTGTTTGATCTCCTTGGTTCTATCTTCCTCGAGCCAGGTAGTCATCTCAGCACTAGATTGTTCCATATGATTATTCCTTGCATCATACCATCTTGGCACAGCTAACTCATCTACTATCACATCCCTGCTAATTGCGATTTGTTTCTTTACTGGATCATATAACCTGTATGCTCCAGTTGGATGATATCCAACGAGGATAAAGGCTTCACTTCTGTCGTCCAGCTTCTTTCTTTTCTCTTCTGGGATGTGTTTATAGCAAACTGAACCAAAAATTTTCAGGTGTTTCACATCAGGTTTCCTCCCTGACCAGGCCTCTTCTGGTGTGCATGTTGGTAGTGCCTTGGTGGGACTCCTATTCAGCAGGTAGGTAGCAGTCGAGACAGCTTCTCCCCATAGGTAGTTTGGTAGATTTTTCCCTTTGATCATACATCTGGTCATGTCCAAGAGCATGCGGTTTCTTCTTTCTGCTAATCCGTTGTGCTGAGGTGTGTAAGGTGCTGTAACCTCATGTACAATTCCTTTGTCATTGCAAAACTTGTTCATTTCTCCAGAGTTGAACTCGCCTCCACCATCAGTTCTGAGGATTCTAACTTGCTGACCCGATTGTCTCTCAGCCATGGAACAAAATTTAACAAAGTGTGTGTAAGTTTCTTTCTTTTCTCTTAGCAAGTATATCCAAATTTTTCTGGAAAATTCGTCTACAAAGAGTAAGAAATACTTGTTACCTCCTAGAGATGGTACGTCAAAAGGGCCACATACATCTGCATGTACCACACTCAACAGCTGTTTTGCTCTCTTGGGTGCGTAACTCTTGAACGATTTTCTTATTTGTTTTCCAGTAACACAACCTTCACATACTTTGTTTGGTATACCAAATGTAGGGATGCCTCTCACAAGATCTTTATCTCTCAGTTGACATAGACTTCTAAAATTGAGATGCCCATATCGAAAGTGCCACAACCATTCATTTTCTTTCTTGTCACTTGTTGCAGTCAAACATTGTATCTCTGTTGCATTCAGATTTACTCTGAATGTTCGATTTCGCGCAAGGGGAGCCTTGAGAACCATCCTCTGTCTTTCATCGAATACCTCAATGTGTTTCTGTTGCATTTTCATGGTATAACCCTTTTCAAGAAGTTGGCCGAGACTGAGGAGATTGCTCTTCATCGCTGGTACATATAGAACGTTGTGCATGAATACAGATCTTCCATCTTTGCGAGTGATTAACACTTTACCTGTGCCTTCAGCTTTAATTGTGCTATTATCTGCAAATCTTACTGTGCTCTTGACACTTGTGTCCAGATCAAGTAACCATTTTCTATTACCTGTCATGTGATTGGAGCAGCCCGTATCCAAATACCACAAGGTTTCTTCCTCTGCATGGTTTGTTTTCCCAGTGAGTGACACGTACTCTGTTTGGTCGGTCTCCTTTGCACTTTTGTCTGTTTTCCACATCTCATATTTTCTATCATGTGCACCAATACTCATCAACAAAACGTGATCTGAGTCTGTTTCCAGTTCTTCTTCTTTTACAAGATTTGCTTCATTGCTCTTTTCTTTCTTGTTGTTTTCATTGTGCCAACACTCAGATGAGTAATGACCATATTTACTGCACGTAAAGCATTGCACATTTCGTTTGTCAACACCTTTTCTGCCTCCTCTTCCTCTGAACCTTCCTCTAGCTTTATTTCCATCTCTGTATTCATTGCTGTTATCATCTTTGGATTGCTCAAAGGTATTCATGAATCTTCCTCCATTTCGGCCTCCACGTCCACCACGTGATCTTCCTCTTCCTCTGCCAGTTCCACGGTTCTTGTAATTTTGATTACTTCTAGCTTGAAGCGCTTGATTTGTGTTTTGCGTTGCATTCTGTTCTGATGTTCTTCTTTCTATCAATCGTTGTTCGTGTGCTTCAAGAGAGTTTTGGAGCTCTTCTACTTTCATTTGCTCCAGATCTTTGCTTTCTTCGATGGCTACGACAATATGATCGTACTGAGGCGTTAACGTTCTCAATATCTTTTCAACTATCTTCTTATCTTTTACTACTTTATCACACGCTCTCATTGCATTAACTACTACCTGTATTCTGCTGATATAATCTTCGATGGTTTCTTGTTCTCCCATACTCAAGAGTTCATATTGTCTCTGCAGTGATTGAAGTTTTACCTTCTTTACTCTCCCTGAGTTTCCATATCCATCTTGTAATATGTCCCAGGCTTCTTTGGCTGTTACTGCTTTAGACACCTTTTGAAATATCGTTGCAGAAATACACTGGTGTAGAAGCATCCGTGCCTTACAATCCAGTCTCTTGTTTTCTTTGTAAGCCTTCTTGACTTCTTCCGTGTCACCTTTTGTAGTTTCTTTAAACCCTTTCTTGACAATTTCATCAACTTCTTGAAATCCCAAGATAGCATCCATCTTTACACACCAATCATCATAATTCTTCCCGTCGAATACCGGCAAACTGCTCTGGATCATTCCTGCCATCACCTTTCAACGTGAGTCCTTCTTCACCAAACAGCTCTTTTTGTCTGTTCGACGCTTTCACCAGGTTCAACAACCTGTAGCTCTGATACCACTGATAGAGTTGGTGTAGAGTAATATCTTGAGAGAAAAAGCTAATATCAGTGGAGGTGCAAAACAGAGAATGGAGAAACGATTATTTCTCATTAACGTAAAAACCAGTATATATACAGAGTAGTATAACTGTCATTTTGACAGTTACAGCAGTTACGTAGTTTAGGTTTACATTTTAACAGACTCGTAATATCTTGAAGTCTTAAGTCTCTTTCACTTTTTTAAGTAAGTGTTTAAATTTAATTTTCAAATTTTAACTTTTTCATAAATCTTCACAGTTTATTTTAAGATGAATCATTAATAAAATAATTAAAAACAAGTTATTTTGAAGATCAATCATGTAGTTGATCAGGTACAAGCTTAATAATTAATATATATATATATATATATATATATATATATATATATATATATATATATATATATATATATATAACTTATTTGTACAATGCAAAATATCATGACATTATATTGAAGATTATTAAATTAACACTTTTTTTAAATAGAAAAGACAATTATAATTTGATAAAAAAAAATACGTAACGAGGGATGACTTAAGGTTGAAACAGGTAAATTAAATGAATAATAGTACTAAAATAAAATTAGCCTTTTACATTATATGACACACTCTCACATTGAAAAAGAAGGAATATCATATAACTTATTCTACAGCTTAAATAGAGACATCGAGACACATACACAACAAATGAGAGATAGAAATAAACTAATAAATTGACTAATTTGTCAAATACTGAAGCAATGCTAAGAAAAATAAAGATTCTAGAAATATAATTAGTAGATGAAAAGTCACATAGAAAGAAAAAAGAAGATAGAAATCAAAATTGATTATTAAGGTAATAGAGATAACTAACCAATCTCTTTTCCCCAAACAAAATTATGATTTATTAAAAACAATTGTTAACTGATTAATTATAACTTTTAACACCAATAAAAATTAACAATCACTCATAATATTTTAATTAAAGTTTATTCTCAAACATAATTTTACAATTAATTTAATATAAGTATATTAGTAATTAAAAATATTTTCTTTTTGGGCATCATTTTGTCTTTTTTTAAGAGTTTTACATGTTTAAACCTTAAGTCGATCATATTTTGACAACATCGATTTAAACATGCAAATTTAAATTATTATGTTCTATATATGTTATAATCATCTATTAGATGTATTTGTGGACAAGTTTTGTAACTTGAAATATTTCACATTTTACAATGCATTGTTAAATAAGTTTTTAAACAAAGTTTAAACACACTCAAATTCATACAAATATAAATAAAATTATAAAAAATAAATATTAAAATCATGTTCAATATAATAAAAGTTCTTTAATTAGTGTTTGGATCAACAACCTCACTCTGTACAATCAATTCTTAAAAAATAAACGAATCAAAATCACTAACAATTACTATTGTTTTTTATTTTTGAACGAAATTTTAAAAAAATTATCAATGTCCTCATCTTGCAATATAAAATTCATTGTTGTCCATTTTTAGTCTTGAAGAGTCCGAAAAGCTTAACAAGTTTATTAAAAATATTTAATTAAAAGTGTTAATTTCATTACCATATATATAAAGGTTTATTGTATTTTGTGTCTTCTTAATATTACATCTTCTTTTAAAACTTCATGTCGTGTTGTTGATTTCTTCATTATGTGACGGATGGAAATATATATCTAACATTAAGAACTGTCTCAATATTTGGAATATCTTACTTGAAAAGTTTGTCTGAAATAAATATATATCTTATTAAATTCGATTTCGTCTACTAACTATTTCTACTCTAAAACAAAGTTGCTAAAAAAGGGACAGGGTGTTTCACTCTATACTTCCAACATTTCATCTACACTTCCAACTTTTTCAAAAATTCTTTTTTAATCTTAGTAAATATTTTATTTTATTTTTTTTCTTTTTTTTATTAAAATAACCTTGTACTCCTTTAATTTTGCACAAAATTTTTTAAAACTTTAATTTTATTTATAATTTAATAATTATTTAATTTAATTTAAGAATATAATATTATTTAATATATTTTCATATTTTAATAATTATTAAAATATAATTTGTACTATTATAATAATTGTATTAAAAAACTTAAAATTAAAATAATTAAAATAAAAGTAATAATAATAAAAATAAAAAGATAGGAATAATAAAAATAAAATACAATAATAATATAAAATCTGATTTAATATATAAATATATTAAATTATATTAAAATATTATTAAATTTTAAATAGTAAACAAAATTTTAAAAAAAAATTATTCATTGGATTTTGGTATCCGTTAACATGTGTTAACGGATTTACAATTCCGATTAACAAAAAAATTTAAAACTTTGTTTTTTTATTTATAATTTAATAATTATTTAATTTAATTTAAAAATTTAATATTATTTAATATGTTTTTATATTTTAGTAATTATTAAAATATAATTTATATTATTATAATAATTAAATTAAAATAATAAAATAAAAATAAAAGTAATTAAAAAATTAAAATGTCATCATTTATTTATAGATTTCGAAATTTGATAATTTTTTTATTATATTTTAAAATTTGATTAAAATACATTTAGATTTTGAAATTTGATGAAAAATAAAATTGGATTTTAATATCTGTTAAATATTTTTTTTGGGATATAATAGGTATTTTAGGAAAATTTGGAAGTGTAGGTTGGAGGTCTTGGAGGTGCTGAAACATCCAAAAAGACAATAGAGAGTTACTCTCCACCACGACACAGTGTTTCTTGGATCTCCTCATTCCTCTTTTACCCTTCAGTATTATTTAAACGGATATAAATATGCATTGGATTCTTAAACCGATATCAACATTTGTTGAAGGGCAAACGGATGTCAATAGATGTTGACATTCGTTGAAGAGAAAACTCATTCCAATTGCATTCCCTAATTTCAATAATCAAATTCATTTCATGTGAAAACTTACCAAAATGAAACCCACGTGACAAAATTTCATGAACTGTTGTACCAGTTCTCCTTTTTTTGAATTTGTGTTATAATATCAACCCAAAGTTCTTAACCATTACCTGGATGATACACTTTTACTTCTTTTTTACCTTAAATTATCAGGGAGATGATGATGATTTTACACATTCTCATAGATGCACCATCTGCTTTGTATAAAAAGACTTTCAAATTTTGATCGATGAAAAAAGTGGCAAACCTTTAGCCTCGGTTTCAACTCATCAAACTCTTTGTCAATCATAATTGGATTTCCAGACACATAGGCCATAGAAGCTTCTAGGAACTTTTGCTCATCAGTACCTGCAATCAACAAATAGAGACACTTGAAAATAGAGTTCTCGTGTTAACACAAATTTAATGATAACAACCGTTTCAACTATTATGGTCGAAGTTGTCTCATACTTAGCATGACAATAGTGCTCCCTTCCCACATGAGTTCTTCCTTAAGATTATGAAATTCTTCATTAGACATGATATAGACTTTTCCTCATAATAGAATGCCTATCGAAGTATTCGAAAACGAAACTAATAAAAAATTTAATTCACATACACGAAAAGACAATTCCTGTTTTCTGTACAATCATCGCCGATCACATGTAAAAACATATAATAACTAATATGACAGAAACAAACTCAGAACTTGTGGGACCATACTTGTAGTGCCTGAAGAAACTCCTGCTCAAGTTCACCAATTGATTTCTCTCTTTTCTATCTATACTTGTAGTGTAGGAAGATTTAGAGTTTTGAAAGTGGTAAATAAAGTTAGATAGTAAAAATTAGGTTTAATACCAATTTTATCCCCAGTTTGGTTGACAAATCTCAATTTAGTTCCTCGTTAGAAAAATGTTTGAAATGGGTCCTTACTTGTAAATTTTTGAGTTAAATTAGTCTCTTCCGTTAAATATAACCAAACGGAGTTGATGGGATGATGATGTGGCAGTAGTTAGTCATTACGTGATGGTTAATTAGAGAATAAAGGATTTTATTAAGAAATTGAATTTTTTTAATTGGGGATAAATTGTCAGCAATGGTGGGTGTTCTTCTTCTCTAAAGTGAATGACACATTCATCAATGACCTCACAGACTTCTCAACAGGGCACCTATAAAACCCTTTGCTCTCATCAATTGTAGTGTACAGAATCTCAGTCTTCTTCTAATTATTCTTTTCAACCTCCACCAACCCCCCTTCTCCAACAAATGCTCAAAAACCAACCCATACATGTAGATCCCGTAAGAGGAAGGGGTGTTGTAGAGTAAATTGTTATCACCGTGGATCTTGAAATCAAGCATCATAGGAGTGAGACCCTGAGCATTCCCAATGAGGTCCTTCCTGATGATCACAATGGTCACACCAGAGGGCCCCACATTCTTTTGGACGTCGACATAGATAACTCTAAACTTTGACACATCCACAAGCTTCGAGCAGAAATTTGATGACATATCAGCAACCAAAACACCACTCTGAGGAACAGGGTACTCCTTGTACTCAACCCCGTGAATAGTCTCATTGGCACAAATATGCAAATACCTGGAACCCGGATTCTGCTGCAAATCGCCAAAAGACGGAAACTTTGTGTACTTTTCGGATTTTCCAAACCAGATGACGTTGGGTTTGCAATACTTCTGCACCTCCTTGGCAGCCTTGTCGCTCTAGGAGCCAGTGACGATGTAGTCGACGGCGTCGTCAGGGGAGCAGAGGTTGAGCGGCACGGCTACGAATTGGGTTGTGGCGCTGCCTTGGGGGAAGAGGCGGAATACTCCGACGGGATCTGGAGGAGGGTGCAGAGATCTGATTCGACCTTTTGGATTATGGAGAGAAACTCCTTGCCGTGGTGACTCATTTCCATAACACTCATGTCGGATCCGCCCCAGTTGTAGAGCTCAAATTGGGCAGCTGGTGTTCTTCTTCACCTATATTGCACAAAATTAGTTAAAAACCCTAATTGGCAATTTATCCCCAATTAAAAAAAACCTAATTTCTTAAAATCTTTCTTCTCTAATTAACCCACATGTAAGCACGCACACAATTATATTTTGACACGTAACCACTAACTACTGCCACATCATCGTTCCATTAACTCCGTTTGTTTATATTTAACGGAAGGGACTAATTTAACTCAAAAATTTATAAGTAAGGATCCATTTTAAATACTTTTTTAACGAGAGACTAAATTGAGATTTGTCAATCAAATTGAGAACAAAATTTGGTATTAAACCTAAAAATTAAATTAATGTAAAATACTTTTGGAATAAAAAAAATAATGGAGAAATGTAGGGAGTACTTGGGATGATGGTGAGCGCAACTCTCAGACCAATATGGTATTGGGCTGAGTTCGAGAAGGCCCATTAGGAAGATTTTTAAATGTAGAAAGTTTATGGATTACGTTTGACTAACTTGATAAACTGTATCTCTGTCTTTTCTGTTATTATAAGGGACATGTGTTATCCCACGCCGGAGTTTTTATATGACCAACGTTATGAATAAGATGGCAGAGAAAAAGATTTTCTGTTTTTATTTTGTCGCTTTTACCTTTTCTTTATCACAATGGATATTGTTGCTACAATCAAAACATGTTTATCTTATGACATAAACATTGAGTTATTATTTTCCCTTGTTTATGTGATTAGGGTTCTTTCGAATCTGTAGGAAGGAGAAATGGCAAAGATACCTCTTCCAAAGCTGCCAAGGAAAGGAAACATATTACTCCTCTTGTTACCTTCCACTGTCATTCACAGTGTCTTCTCATTACCACCACAAAAGATAACAAGAAGATTTTCTAAAGAGCACTGTCAACTTATTATTTATTAATTATATTTACATTTTCCAATGTTGGCTTTTAAGCAATTCGATGTTGTTTCCATCACACCACGTGCCGTCTCATTCTTCACTAACTTTTCATCTCCTTAATTTTAATCAAACACAGAACTGATCTTAATAACAAAATTATATTGACTAATTCATCAAAATTAGTTTTGAGATTTGAATAACATTAAAAAGTATTATTTAGAACAGCAAAAAAAAAACAGCCTAATTGAAAGTATTCTTTAGCTTTTAATCTCGATTTAATATTTTCATCATTTATCTTTCCTTTCTAGTTGCAAAATCAAGGAGTTTAAGTTTGAGATGTATTAATGCATTACTAATATTTCAAAAAACATTCATATTATACATTCTTATGTACTATAATATTTCATTTAGGCTGTTATTTTAAAGTACAATCATTTATCATCATATAAAAATATTATTAAAATAATGAAAAAAAAACATAGAATTTGATGAAAGGACATCATTTCAAATCTTGAATTTTTGAACTGAGAGAGATATCGAAAGAAATCAAGAATTTTCGCTATTTCTTAGATTCATGGATAGGTTGGGGCAACAATATCATAAGAAGATACTTAAAAATAACTATAATACTAACCATTTGAAACGAAATATAGTTTCAGATCCATGTATTCTTTTTGTACTAGATTCAATTAAATTAGAACAAAATCTTTTATCATTTTTTGAATTCTTCTTTTTTATCTTATTTGTTTTCATCTTTTTCTTATATTCGAATCCAAAAAGAGTTATAAGTTAATTAAAAGCAACCCGCGACACCACACTTTGTTATTCTTGCTCTATTTGTTCATTTGTTCTCCACTTTAAGGAAGATCATTTTGCAATCCAAAAGATCTATGACAAGTTCAAAGATCAAAACATGTCCCTTGAACCTTATAATGGAGAAAACTTAAAGAACATGAAGATTATCAAAGCAATTGAAGAATAATTTAGGAAATTAAATAAATTGTAATGTTATTTTGATTTTAAAAATGTTAAATTTGCTCGGTAAGTCATATTACATGCATTTGCATTTGAATTATAACTCTCATCCTTATAAAAAATTAACATATTTGTGTCGAATCTTCACTTAACTTATCAATTTGTTAGATTATGAGGTTTCCATGCTTTTCTTATTCTACATTCTTTTTTTGTTTATTTTGTTGTGCTTCTTCAATATTTAAATTGAAAAACAACTATATTCCTAGGATAATTTCAAAATTTTTACATTATATATTCAACTCTACAATATATTCAACTCTACAAGAACATGTAGCCTTCCTTCCTATTCTAAAGATAAAGACATTCAAAATGTTACACTTATTTAATAATAAATTCGCAAGATAAGGTTTTTCATGAATAATAGAATAGAATGAGTTTCTATGAACAAATCTATCACCTAGTTAAATAACAAAATATTAGGTTCTATTAAGTGAGATTAACGTATTTTTTTTATTACATCAATCTAATCCAACTTTCTCTTTACTGACTTGGATTAAATTGAATTAATTGAATATTTTTTTATAAAAGTTGTAATTTGAAAACCATTTTTTTTGTTATATTTTTAGAATAATTTATTTAAAATGGATTATATTATATTGAATATTTGAAGAGTTGAATAATTTAACATTAAAAAATATGCATATAATTAGTAAAATAATATAATAGTATTATTATTAATATTATTCAATATTTTCTTTTGTGAATTTCGTTAAATCTCATATTAAGTATACAAAACCTCACCCAATTAGTAGGGGATGTTGTTAGATTAGGCTGGATTTGATTTGACTTAATTTCAAAGCAAACCCAGTTTAATTATTTAGGATTGATTTGAAAATAAATATAAGGTTTAATCCTTTTCGACATCCCTATTTATGTATGAATGTCTCAATTGGGTCCTCGTTTTCTAAAGAGTATCAAAATGGTCCTTAATTTTGAAAATTGATATCAATTGAGTCCTTTCCGTTAAGTTGGCTGGACGGCGTTAAAAAAATTGATGAGTGGATGCTGATATGACGAACGAACGCTCGTCCACCAGCGAACGAACGTTCGTCGACCACCGAACGAACGATCGTCCAGTGTGGAACGAACGGTCGTCCAGCAGTAAGAGGTCGACGAGCGTTCGTTCTCTGGTGGACGAGCGTTCGTTCACTGGTGGACGAGCGTTCGTTCACTGGTGGACGAGCGTTCGTTCGCTGGTGGACGAGCGTTCGTTCGTCATCTCAGCATCCACTCATCAATTTTTTTAACGCCGTCCAGCCAACTTAACTGAAAGGACTCAATTGATATCAATTTTCAAAATTAGGGACCATTTTGATACACTTTAAAAAACGAGGACCCAATTGAGACATTCGTACATAAATAGGGATGTCGAAAAGGATTAAACCTAAATATAACGAAGACAGTTAAGAAATACTAAAAAACTATTAAAAGAGATGAGTTTGGAAAAATGTAAAAAATATATTTTTATGATAAAAAAATATTGTTATTTCATTTGACAAAACATTAAAAAAAATTCATTTTCCATTATTTTAAACAGGTTAACATTTTTTGTCTAAAAAATAATTTATAGTGCTTGAAAATAAAAATAAAAATAATTATAGTATTTCTTTTATGTCTATATAAAGTATATATGTTTGCTAATTTACGTTTCTGTTTGAAAAAAATATTTTTATATATTATTGATTCTAAATTTTAAGATTAAAAATATTTGAATAATTTTTGATTTTTTAATTTTTAATTTTAAATTAAAAAAAAGTTATAAAATTATTTTTTATGTTTAAAGTATGTTTTCTAATGAATAATATTTTTTTTATTAATTAAAATTTGATACACTTTAAAAAGGTTATTAATTTAACAAACTCTTATATTATATATATATATATATATATATATATATATATATATATATATATATATATATATATATATAGGAATAAATACAAGACCATTGTTGTTATTGTAATTCTAATAATGAAAATTGCAGAATTACCTTTTAACAACATTGAAGTATTAGTTAGCAACAGATACAGAACAAGTGGTCCGAATTTTGGTGTTGAAGGCTTGAAGCGCCTCGTACGTGGTGCACCGATTACGTGCTACTATTCGCATTCGAGCGAAGTAATGGGATTCGTAAAGTTGAAAAATTAGAGTGAAAGCATCATAAAGCAATAGTAAAAGGAGTGGAGAAAAGCATTGAGAGAGACGTGCGAGCTAGTAGTGCCACTGTGACCATTTCAAAATGCCGGCTGCAAAAGCTACTGTTCTGCCCTTTGGCTCGTTTCCAAGGGTTCTCAACGTCAATGTCATCCACAATACTACACAAGATGATTGTTTCGTATCTCCATTTGGCAATGTAATTTGATGCCTTTGCACATTGCATCTTATTTACTACAATACAGTTCAACCAATTTCCCTATTTTGATCATCCAAACCGCGACAGAGTATACTTTGAAACCAAAAATATAGGCACCAAACACAGTAAAAATGAGTGTAAAACTCATCTGGGTATTCTTCAATGCCATCTTTTTGTTTCTTCTAGTGGCCAATTCAGAAGAAGAAGGGACGATCAAGGCCCTGGTCACATTCATGGATAAATTGGCACCAGGGTATGTACCAACAGACCCTTCGTGGGGTTGGAACCTTTCGTCAGATCCCTGCATTGATAAGTGGTACGGTGTGAAGTGCCATTCAGATAACAAATACGTTATGAGTGTGACTCTTGAGAAGTTCAATTTTGGTGGAGGTTTTGACGCCGGTTCTCTTTGCATTACAAAGTCTCTTCAAATGCTTAGCCTGAAGGACAACGATTTACATGATTCGATACCAGAGGATATAGGAAACTGCAAGTCATTGACTCACTTGTTTTTAAGTGGGAACCAATTCTCTGGGGACCTTCCTATTTCTATTGGCAATCTAAGTAACATAATACGGCTTCATATTTCGGATAACAAGTTAACTGGAGAGCTACCTAAAATGGTTCATGTTTCAAGTTTGATATCCTTCGTTGCTCAAAACAACAACTTCACTGGGGAGATTCCTAGTTTTGACTTCTCCAACCTTAAAGACTTTAATGTCTCTAATAACAATTTACATGGTCCAGTTCCTGATGTCGGAGGTAAATTCCATGCAGACAGCTTTACTGGGAATCCTAACTTATGTGGGGAGCCACTTTCAAATGCATGTCCTCCTCCTCCTCCTCCTCCTCCTCCTCCTCCACCATCACCACCACCACCACATGAAAAGGACAAAAACTCGTTCCCTAATGATTTATTCATTTATTCAGGTTACTTAGTCCTTGGTTTGATTACGCTGATTTTCTTGACCTTTAAACTGTTATGCAAGATCAAGACTAAAGAAAAAGTGTTGGATGTTGAAAAGAAGGAAAAGGCAGAAGAAAGTGTTGGTGTTGTTGGCATGGCTAGTGAAATATCCCATTCCAATGGATCAAAGAAGTACATTGGGATCAGATCGGAGTATTCATTGACATCTTTGGAAAGTGGGATGACAACATCAGGTCTTGTTCTTCTTTCAAGTCGAACCCTTAGAGGATTGCAATTTGAGGACTTGCTTGGTGCTCCTGCCGAATTGATTAGAAGGGGAAAGCATGGAAGCCTCTACAAGGTTATGCTCGATAATGGGGTGCAGTTGGCAGTGAAGAGGATTAAGGATTGGGGGATTTCTAAGCAAGATTTTCAGACAAGGATGAATTTGATAGCCCAAGCCAAGCATCCACGCGTATTGCCACCTGTTGCATATTATTGTTCTCAGCAAGAGAAGCTCCTAGCATATGAATATATGCAGAATGGTAGTCTCTTCATGTTGCTCTATGCTGGTAAGTGGTAACTTCTAAGCAAAATAAGTGTCGTTACAATCATTTTACATTGCAAGTAATGAAGCATGTGTGACCATAGTTTGACATATTATATAACTAGTCTGTGCTAAATGGAAACACTATTAAATTAGGAAAAAAGTGCCTGAGATATGAAAACTAAAATTCCGTTGCCAAACTAACCAAATGTGTTTCTTCACCTTGAATGATTTTAGGATCTGAAAGTGGCCTCACGTTTGACTGGGGAAGAAGACTAAATGTTGCTGCTAAGATAGTTTCGGCTTTGACATATATGCATGAGGAGTTTGTTGATAATGGAATAGCACATGGTAACTTAAAGTCAAATAACATTTTGTTTGACAAGAATATGGATCCATGCATAAGCGAATATGGCTTAATGATGGCAGAAAATTATGATGAGTTTGTCATTTCGCATAACAAAGGCATCAAAAGCAAAGATCTAATTGCAGCCACCTTCAAAGCTGATGTGTATGCCTTGGGTATGATACTTCTGGAGCTGTTGACAGGGAAAGTGATTAAAAATGATGGATTTGATCTAGTTAAATGGGTGGATTCAGTGGTCAGAGAGGAATGGACCATTGAAGTTTTTGACAAGTCCCTAATCTCACAGGGTGCTTCGGAAGAGAGGATGATGAATCTGTTGCAGGTAGCATTAAAATGCTTAAATCCATCTCCAAATGACAGGCCAAGCATGAGCCAAGTTGCAGTGATGACAAATGCTTTGATAGAGGAGGAAGAAAAATCCATATCCTTTGACACATGACCAAGACTTTAGTTATATACTTCTACATATCAAATTACAGAATAGAAAAAAGAAACATCTTTCAGGAATTATGTAAACTACTCTAATTTTGTCAGTTTGAATCATTTTCAGAACTCACTAATATGGGAACTCATTTAATATGGTAATGATCCGAAAATTGGTTGTAATTTCGATTGGCAAGAGTGTCTTTTCCTTTAGTGAGAACAGAGGGTTTTACATTTCTACACCTTATCTTTCATTACTGTTCGCAATGATACTTATGACTTCTACATAATTTCATGCATCACAGATGAGACAAACTGCAGGTTACTTCAACAAATGTGTAAAAGATTGGTATATATTTTTAGAAAATTTTTACATATACACCCAAAATAACAAATGACACAGAAAGAGAAAAATATGTAAAAACTTTTTAGTGTTATTATGTGACAAAAAAAAAATGAAATGATAGGTGTTGATTACTATGATAACATGCTCTTACAAAGTTGTGCAGTGTAGCAGTTATGTATGATCGAAAGCAGTGGTCATAATTACATTGGTAAAAGATGCAAGCAAAGTTTAAAACTCAAAATTAAGTATGAAGATTTACATCCAAGATAAGAAAGAAAGATGACTTAAGTTGAAATATCATAATGAAATAAGAACATAAGAACTTTAACAAGAGAAATATAAATAAGAGATTTGCATTTTAGTGACCATTATTTCGACTATTAAAACGCTTAAAATCGCTTTCGAAAACTTTGGTGGCAAACTCATTAACCACCAAATTGAAAATTTATTGCTAAATAACTCCTGAAATTTCAGTCGTTAATCTTCGCTCAGGCTTTGTTAATTTGAATGAAGAGAGTAATTGAGTGGATTTGAAATTTGAAGGTGAATTTGGAAATAAATTTTTTCAATCTGTCACGTCAATCAAATTCTACACTAATTCTCAAAAACGTTGTTTCCAAATTCATTCTTACTTACTTTTAAATTCACTCAAATAAACAACAAAAAAATTTATCTTCAAATCCTATCAAATCCACTCAATCACTCTCTCTCAAATTCATTCAAATAAACAAAGAATAAAGGACTAGTCACTTTGGAACTCCACCTTTCAACTTTCATTAAGAGAGAAGCTCATGGGTGAAAACAAAAGTATTAATAATATTTATTCTCACTATGAATATGAATAAATGTGATCCTAATTCTCGCCACTTTCAATGAAATAAATAAAAGAACTATCACAATTTTCCAACTTCTATTGTACGATAAGGTCTAAATTCTAATATTATTGGCTATAAGGTCTAAATTTGGATAAAATTTGTATCAAAGCTATACTATTTATTTTAATTCATTCAATTTTTATTTTAGTTGGTCTTCTTCTTATTTTTTATAAGTACAGTGTTGTCGTAGTAAATTTAAGTTTAATAACTAGTGTGTAGTTTATATTATAAATAAATGTCCTGTAATTTTGCAGACTTCTGAATGGAAAGAATTAACTTCTTCATCTGTAGGTTATTTAGTGACATGATTGCAGTTATTGACATATTTTTCTTGGTTTTATTTATGGTCCACTAGCAAGCCAATATATTGTTGACAAAATGTATTTCTAGACTTGCAGTCTTCTTGAAAAAGACAACTTTACTGGAGATCTTCCCTCTAAGCTGTCTCTGAGATGCCAAGCTTAAAGATTTGTATGATTTATTCATGATTCCTTTTTCTTTTTCTACTCTTGTGATTTTATTATAAGTTTGAACATGAGTGTTTTGTATTTATTTGTTTCATTATCCGTTTTGCTTTTACCAATTAAAGGGTTTCAACAGTTGAAGGAACTCTAAGGAATAAGCTATTTTACCACCAAAACAGACATAGTCTCTGTCATGAAAGCTATTTGGGAAGCAATTCATAATCCTGTAAACTACTTTCCCTGTCGCATTGTTTTTCTTTCTTTTCCCTATAAATTGGAGTTGGTGTTAAGTACGAGATTTCTTAAGGGAAGTTTTCAAAATATCATTATTTTGTAAATGTTTCATCGTGCTTGTACACAATTTGATATTATTAAAATCCAGAGCATATTCAACTGTGTATGTTTATTCTTTTGCATTGTTTAAGTAGTACATCACCTGTAAAAGTAATCAATTCTTATTATTTAACAATTTGATATTGTTTTTGACAATTTATCAGTTTTGTTTGACTCTTATCAATTATACTGGACAACTAGCTATTGAATGCATACGTGAGATCACCTATAATTTTTTTATAAAATCATAAAGTTATATAACATATTTTTTTTCATATTATTAATGTTTCTGTTATTATGGTTAATGCTCCTAACAGCATTAATTTGTCCTTTAGTGTTATTTGTGTTTTAGGGTTTTCTGTTAGAGTTTTAATGTTTCTTGTTAACTTTCTTGATCTTACCGAAACCCTATATATACAGGGTTTCAGTGTGTTGTCTAAGTCAAGAAAGAAGAAAACTGAGTTCAGCATTTTTCATTCTATCAAAAGCAATAATAGAAGTGTTTCTTACCTCTGTCACTACGCCTCTCCTTCCCTGCAACTGGGCTCTGGATTCTGCACATCCATCGCTGCTGCGAGTGGAGCTGGAACACCATGGAGTTCTTCCTTCGCCTCTTTCTTTCTCTCACGAGCAGCACGAGTTGGAATCCACCAACTCTCTGACAGAGGAAAGCTTCCAGAGCTTTCTTTTAGACTCTCAGACCTGAGCCTTTTTGGGCCTCAGTCATTGGGCCTTTGTTTTAATATGGTACCAGAGCAGGTCCTGTACCTGTTCTGCCCCTGTTTCTGCTGTGCTTAAATCTCTCTTATATTTTTTTTGGATAATCTTTTCTTGTCTTGCTGTTATGGAAAATATGGAACAATCCAACAACCCTTCTAGCCCTTTTTACCTCCATCCAGGAGAGAATCCAGGCACCTCCCTTATTTCTCAGATTCTTAATGAATCCAACTACACATCTTGGAGCAGAAATATGAGAAGAGCCCTCCTTTCCAAGAACAAGCTAAAATTCATAGATGGAGGAATCAAGAAACCTCCAAGAAATGACCCTCTTTTTGATTCTTGGGAAAGAAGCAACATGATGGTACTGTCTTGGATCATCAAGACTCTTTCTGCCCAAATAGCAGAAAGTGTTATATATGTGGAATATGCTCAAGAGCTATGGGAAGAATTAAAAGAAAGGTTCTCTAAAGGAGACTACTTTAAATTTTCAGATTTGCTCCAAGAAATCCACTCTATTAAACAAGGAGAAAGGAGTGTGAGTCAGTATTTTACTGATCTAAAGATCTTGTGGGAAGAACTGGAATTTCTCAGACCCATCCCAAGTTGTAGCTGCAAGATTCCCTGCAGCTGTGAATTGTCTAAGATTTCTCATAAATACAGAGAAATGGAACATGTTATTTGTTTCCTAAAGGGCCTAAATGACTGTTATAATACTGTGAGGACACAAATATTGTTGATGGAGCCCCTACCTAACATCAACCGTGTATTTTCTCTCATCATGCAGCAAGAAAGACAGGAAAAACATGACTCTGGCCTCACCAATCAAAGTGATATCAAGATACTTGTCAACACCACTGAAAAACAGAATTGGAAAGGTCATGGACGTGGATCTGCACCTCGCAGCCAAGGAAGAGGGAGAGGAAGAAACCCAAACTATGGGAAGCAATGCTCCCATTGCCATAAGATGAACCATACAGTTGATGAATGTTATTCTAAACATGGATATCCACCATGGTACAAGAAAAATGACAGTAACAGTCAGAGTAATATGGGACAAAGTGAATGGGGTTCTGCCAATGCTTGCTCTACATCTACTGTCTCACAGACCAATCAACAAAATCCTACTCAGAACCCTACTCAAAGTTCTGTTCAGAGTTCCTTCACTCCAGAACAAATGCAAAAATTGCTACAAATGCTTGAAAAGGTGGACAATCCCTTCACAGTGTCAGTCAAATACACAAAGATACTGCAGATAACAAACAAGGTATGTCCTCATGGATTATTGACACAGGGGCCACTGATCATGTGACCCATGACAAGAATCAATTCTTAACATTCAATAAAATCAAACCAATATCTGTCAGAATGCCAAACAATTCCATTGTCACTGCACATTATGCAGGGACTGTACAATTTTCTAATGAATTGATAATCTTTAATGTTTTATATATACCGGAATTTACTTTCAATCTCATATCTGTCCAAAGTCTAACTAGAGATATAAATTGCACACTGACTTTTTCCTCTAAGATATGCCAAATTCAGGACAGCTCTACATTAAGGATGATTGGATGTGCTAATGTGTACAAAGGGCTTTACTACCTACAGTCTTTTGGAAAGAACCAGACACACAGTTTTGTTTTCTCATATGAACATGTAAATATAAATTTGTGGCACTATAGGCTAGGCCATTCTGGACACAAAACTGTTGAAAGAATATGCAAGATTTTTCCTTATGTTCAAACTACTTATGATAATGCTTGTGACATTTGCCATTATGCTAAGCAACACAGATTGCCATTTCCTAAGAGTAATTCTGTGTCTGCTAATTGCTTCGATTTAATACACTGTGATATATGGGGTCCTATTTCCATCCCATCTATCCATGGGCATAGATACTTTCTCACTATTGTTGATGATTGCAGTAGGCATACTTGGGCTTTTCTCATGCATAGTAAGAGTCAAACTAGGGAACTTCTACAAGCTTTTATCATAAAAATTAAGACCCAATTTAATAAAACTGTCAAAACTGTTAGGACTGACAATGGTCCTGAATTCAACTGTTCCAGCATATATGATTCATATGGGATTGAACATCAAAGAAGCTGTGTTGAAACTCCACAACAAAATTCTGTTGTGGAACGTAAGCACCAACACATAATAAATGTTACTCGTAGTTTGATTTTTCAGTCTAACATTCCCTATGCTTATTGGTCTTATGCCTTGTCTCATAGTATATTTTTGATAAATAGACTTCCCTCTTCTGTTATTGAAAATAAAACCCCCTATGATATACTGCATGGTAATTCCCCTACTTATCTTGACCTAAAGGTTTTTGGTTGCTTGTGTTTTGCCTCCACTTTGGAAAGTAATAGAAATAAACTTGATTCTAGAGCTAAAAAGGGTATATTTCTGGGCTGCAAAAATGGTGTTAAAGGATATATTGTTCTTGATATAAATACTAGGGAAATCTTCATTAGTAGGAACGTTATCTTTTATGAAGACATTTTTCCCTATAGGAGTGGGCAAAGCAATAAAGATAACAGCAATGATAGTGAAGACAAGATGTTTTTCCTTGATAATTTGCCCTATAGCCGTAGAAGGGACTTGGTTGAGGATAGAGGAAACAGTGAAAGACCAGCTGAGAGCACCAGTACCACTGCTGAAGGCAGTAATCTTATAGAAGAGGCACAAGAAATGAATCAGAGAAGATCTAGCAGAATAAGGAAGACCCCTGAATACTTGAAGGACTACATACATCAAACCGATCAGCTCTCATCTGCATCATTATGCGTCAAAAATGGTTTGAAAACTCCTTATCCTATTACTAATTTTTTATCCTATGAATCTTTGTCCAAGAAACATTTAAGGTACACTCTTGCCATGACTGCTGACAAAGAACCCAGCTGCTATGAGGAGGCTAAGGACAGTCCTGAGTGGGCTGATGCTATGCGAAAAGAAATCAAGGCACTACAAGACAATTCTACCTGGTTTTTGACTCAACTTCCCCCTGGAAAGAAACCCATTGGATGTAGATGGGTTTACAAAGTAAAACACAAAGCTGATGGTACTATAGAAAGGTATAAAGCCCGACTGGTAGCAAAGGGCTACACCCAACAAGAGGGGATAGACTACTTGGATACTTTTTCCCCTGTTGCAAAACTTACCTCTGTTAGGTTGTTACTTGCTCTTGCTGCCTCAAGAAATTGGTTTTTACATCAACTTGATGTAGACAATGCTTTCTTGCATGGAGATTTAAGAGAAGATGTTTACATGGATCTCCCACCTGGATTAGACACTAACACCAAGGGACAAGTCTGTAAATTGACTAAATCCCTATACGGATTGAAACAGGCTAGTAGACAATGGTTTGAAAAGTTATCTACCTTTCTTATTTCTGCTAACTATGTTCAATCTAAATCTGATCACTCTCTTTTTGTCAAGAAAACCTCTACAGAATTCACAGCCTTACTTGTATATGTAGATGACATTGTCCTAACAGGAAATTCAATGAATGAGATCACTCACATAAAGGCCCTTTTACATCGACAGTTCAAAATAAAAGATCTAGGAGAACTCAAGTACTTTTTGGGACTTGAGGTTGCTAGATCTAAAGAGGGGATACATCTCTGCCAGAGGAAGTATGTCCTTGACATCCTTGAAGAAACAGGAATGTTGGGAAGCAAACCATGCTCTACACCCTTTTTGAGCAACACGAACTCATTATACAAAACAGAGAATTATATGGATGATCCCAGTGCCTATCGCAGATTAATAGGGAAGCTTTTTTATTTGACTAATACTAGGCCTGACTTGTGTTTTACTGTTAACTTATTAAGTCAGTTTATGCAGGAACCTACTAACTATCACTATCAAGCCTTGCAACATATTCTAAGATATGTCAAATCCAGCCCCTCAGAATGACTCTTCTTTGCAGCTGACTCTGACATACAAATTAAAGGGTTCAGTGATTCGGATTGGGCCACTTGCCCCAACACAAGAAGGTCAACTACTGGTTACTGTGTTTTCCTAGGATCCTCATTGGTTTCATGGAGGTCAAAGAAGCAAAGTACTGTGTCAAGATCATCTACTGAAGCAGAGTATCGTGCTCTTGCTGCTACTGTTTGTGAGATGCAGTGGCTTCACTACCTCCTACAAGACCTCCAAATTCAGCCCACTGCTACTGCTGTCCTCTATTGTGACAACAACTCTGCCAGACACATTGCCCACAACCAGAGTTTTCATGAGCGAACCAAGCACATTGAGCTGGACTGCCACGTGGTTCGTGAGAAGATTCAGGCCAAATTCCTATGCCTTCTTCCGATTCGATCAGAAGAGCAGCTAGCTGATGTGTTCACTAAATTTCCTCACCGAACACATTTCAAATCTATCATTCCCAAGCTTGGATTAGTGAACATCCATAATCCAGCTTGAGGGGAGAGTATTAATGTTTCTGTTATTATGGTTAATGCTCCTAAGAGCATTAATTTGTCCTTTAGTGTTATTTGTGTTTTAGGGTTTTCTGTTTTCTGTTAGAGTTTTAATGTTTCTTGTTAACTTTCTTGATCTTACCGAAACCCTATATATACAGGGTTTCAGTGTGTTGTCTAAGTCAAGAAAGAAGAAAACTGAGTTCAGCATTTTTCATTCTATCAAAAGCAATAATAAAAGTGTTTCTTACCTCTGTCACTACGCCTCTCCTTCCCTGCAACTGGGCTCTGGATTCTGCACATCCATCGCTGCTGCGAGTGGAGCTGGAACACCATGGAGTTCTTCCTTCGCCTCTTTCTTTCTCTCACGAGCAGCACGAGTTGGAATCCACCAACTCTCTGACAGAGGAAAGCTTCCAGAGCTTTCTTTTAGACTCTCGGACCTGAGCCTTTTTGGGCCTCAGTCATTGGGTCTTTGTTTTAATACATATGTAATTACATATAGATTTTGTTGTATATAATTATATATAAATTTTTTTATATAAATTACTTACAAATAAATTTGTATGTAATTATTTACAAATAAATTCGTATGTAATTCTATAAATAATTTGTATGTAATTATTTATGGATAAATTTATATATAATTATTTATAGATATTCGTATGTCATAATATTTATGATAATTTTATTTATAGATTTTAATCCGTATGTAAATAGTATGTAACACTATATTATTTATGAATTAAACCTTACATATGAATTTTGTCCGTAAGTAATAATATTTTTTTGTAGTGAACTCAGACAAATCTATCAATATTTCTTTAGAAATAGCACATCACCGAAACAAACTTGTCAATATATTTCTACTCAAACAGAGACATGCAATACCAGTTAATTACCAAATATGCATATATTGCACAATTTTCTACAAAACTATATCACCACATAGGGTAAATTATTCAATTTGTAATGTAACAACATTATGAGTACATAATAAAAAGTCCCAATAAAGTAAATATAAATATTGTTTGAGTATGTACCTACTAATCTACATAATCATTAGAATTTTGACGGACTTTGTTACTTATTGTTGAAGGTCTTGTTAAGGTTCTTTCTGGTTGGTACTGAGATTGTGGGTCTTGGGTTGGGCTGACCTACTGTTGTTAGGACAGTGTTGGGCTAGCTTTTCAATTTTGAAATAGAATATTAGAGGTTATACTTATATAAAAGAAACAAGTACTTATATTTTATTCAATAAATAATGCAAAGTGAGTGATAAGGGGAGGGGAACCATATTTTCATCAGATGACTTAAGTCATTAGATGATCCAATTCATTAGATTGACACAAGTCAGACGACCCGTCGGTCTTTGGGTAATATGAGGCGTTATATGGTCTAAGTGATACAAAGCATCAGAATGAACTATAACACATACTGATCTTCTATTGAATGTTTTAATCTCTGAATTGATCATGTGAATTAATAATCTAAGTGTTTGAAACAGAGAATTAATTATACGTGCTATAACATTCAAAAAAATTATCTTGTGATAATTTCATTTTAGAAAAAGAAAGTTGTTGAATCAAACATTCAAATCAAGAAAACTAGAAAATGATTAATGAAGGAACTGTTTGATTGAGTATGAAATATTATTGCTCTGAAAATTCAAATCTCGAACCATATTACACAAAGTTTCTTTAACAAGACAATCGTGAATGTTGAAGTAAAAGTAGAATTCTAATCAAGTGTGAACTTATTCATAAAAGAAAGAAGATATCCTAAAAAGTATAAACATATTTAGAATTAAAATCTTGAAGAATCACATTGAAAATTCAAACTGAAAAATCAAATTAAACAATTAAGTCATTTCATATTAAGATTATGACCAAATACTACAATTTAAATTCTCAATGGCTAGTAAATGCAACATCTATATAAATTCTGCAAAGCAAAACCATAGGAGAAGTAAAAAAGAAAGAAGCTACTACAAAATATCAAAGTGTTGAGAGATTTTCATATCATTAGTGATTAAAAACTTGGATTCTCTATCTCAACCATAAATTATTGTACCCAGAATGAGGACAATTCCAGGTGGAAAAACATGTGGATTCTAGGTGCAATGTCTCTGTTTTGTCTAAAAAGCTTATTTCTTTTAAATAATACCATTGAAAACAAATACACCATGTGTTATTTTTTTTAGGTTTAATACCTCTTTTGGTTCCTCGAAAGGGGACAAATATTCAATTCGGTCCTACCTTTTTTTGGAAGTTCAATGTGGTCCCAACTTTTGTAAAAAGTGTGCAATCAAGTCCTTTTTGGAAACGGCGTTGAGTTTTTAACGAAGCAGCTGACATGGTGGACTGAAGTTAGCTACGTGGCTGTGTGTGGGTAATACGTGGCTGTGAGAGGGTCATACGTGGCTGTGAGAGGGTAATATTACTGAGGTTAAGAAATTAGGGTTTGAGTTAGAGAGAAATTGGTGTTTGAGATACGAATGACTTCTTCTGAAGGGTGTTCGTCGTGCTCGAAAAGTACCGCGAGGCCAGCCCTCCACCTGCAGAAAACCAGAACCAAAAACAAAAACCAAAACCCAGAGATCCAGCGGCCAACCTCGGCGAAGTTTCGTTGATCTCCGCAAACCTGTCGCTCGAGACCCACCGCGCGAACCACCATCGAAACCCCAAGGGTCGCGCCTCTGCCGCTGTGTCGCTCACAAGCTCCGCCGCCGCAGACCACCCCAAAGCTGTCGCAAGTTGTCCCAACGTGAGAGAAAGGAAGCTGCCATATGGTTGCAGAGCAGCGCCGAAGGAGAAGAAGAGAAGGGAAAACTATATCTTTCCCTCACATGAGCGTGACGAAGCAGACATAAGAAGAAGAGGGTAGAAAGAAATTGGGATTTCCAATTTAGGGTTCATAATCCTTTCAGATTGGGAGTTTTCCCTCTTAATTCTAATTTTAATTAGGTTCCTAATTTTCAAATTTAGGATTTTTCGAATTAGGAAAACCACGTATTACCCTCACACAGCCACGTAGCAAACTTCAGTCCACCCTGTCAGCTGCTTCGTTAAAAAATTAACGCCGTTTCCAAAAAGGACTTGATTGCACACTTTTTACAAAATTTAGGACCACATTGAACTTCTAAAAAAAGGTAGGACCGAATTGAACATTTGTCCCTTTTCGAAGGACCAAAAGAGGTATTAAACCTTTTTTTTATGATAAAAAGAATAATAAAATTGTTATTAGTGTTATTATTACAATTATAAAATTAAACATGAATCATTTTTATAATTTTATTATAAATAATTTTTATGTATTTTGTAACTAATTTTTAATTAAGAAATGATTAAATTTAAAAATCTGATTAAATTGAGAAAATAATTAAATTTAGAAAAAAAATCACTTAAATAATAAAATTGATAAAATGAGTATTTTAATTTTAAAAAATTTTATTTAAAAAATAAAATTGGAAAATAAATATGAACATAAAAAAAATCCCCTTTATATTAGGTATAGATTATATAATGACTATCATTATTCAAGGTGGGTTTATAAAATGGTCCATGAAAGTTGAACGAAAGGAATAGATATACAGTAAGTAGTACCAACCACAAACGGGGTCGGAAGTTGCAGGTGCTGAAGTGTTTTCTTTTTTTGTTTTTTCTTATACAGTGCTATTTCTCATTTTTTTTCAATTTTGTTTTCTTTAAATTGAATGTGTATTAAGAATTGTTTCATGATACAGAATACTAAGTTAATTCCACATCCTTGAACTATTAAGTGTTATACAAAGGAACTAAAATAATTAAATTAGTATTTTAATTTCTTATTAATTTAAGAGTAAATAAAGGGAATATAAAATCATATTATAAGTTAAGAGTTGCTTAAAATTCAATCATTGGAATTAAAGTGGTGTCGTACATCCAATAAAGCAATTTAAGACACACTCAATTAAGTTTTAGGATAGTGGATGCTTTTAGTGTCTTTTGTTTGCAGCTCACATATATCTGGATCACTATCCAATTATGTGAAAGCAAGTTTAAAAATTCAAATAGCACCATAAAACTAACACAAACCATACATCACATCATCATCATTTTTACATTCATGATATCTTACATAAATCCAGAAATGCCTTATTTAATTTAAGGATAGTATTCCTGGCATGATAGGTTTAGTTAACCCGATTTAGCATACCAAATAAGATGACCGTCAGGGAACAAATGACACACAGGACTGGTCCCAGGCTTGACTTTGAGAATTTGGAATGCAATATAGTTTGGATCCCATTTTGATGTGTCTTTGTGGCACACTGCTACAGCTTTAACCCTACTTCCATCTTCTCCCTCCAATGGCATAAAATGTGCAGTGCTATTTGATATCTTATGGCAGTAAAACACAACATATGGGTAATTCATTGGGTGACATGCAATTATCTCTTCTTCTGCTAAAATCTTCACTCCATCTTTAACTATGAACTTTTGGGACTTGCTTTCAATTTCTGTAGAAGTAACATGGGCGTTATTGCCAAGTTTAGAAGTGACAAAGTCTACCATGGATTCTACTGAAGTTGCACAGTGTTTTTCTTCACCATTCATTGCAGGCTCTTCACAGATCTTCAGAGTTTCCTCCACATTCTCAGCATTCTTAGAATCTGGCTTCACAGCCAAAATCTTTAATATTTCATTTATCTTTTCTGATGAGAATGGTAAGTGTTCTGTAATTTCGCGGGGCAACAACGGGGTTACAAATTTTCTTTTAGGTAACTCCACATCCAATTTTGCGCCGCGCCTCAATCCTTCTTCTGAGAAAAATATATTTGGTTTTGAGTGATCATGATGATGATGATTAGCAACTGGACCTATCCCTCGAAGAACAGCATTTTCCTTCGATTGAGGGTCATAAGGTGTCTCATCTTCCGATGGAATTCCTTTGGAATCATCTTGTGATGAAATCTTTTTGACATCATCTTCCAATTCATTTTTTTTAGTACCATCTGGTGATGAAATTTCTTCGACACCATATTGTAATTCATTTTTCTTAACACCATAAAAGAGAGGAAACCCTTCTGAAATCTCTTCGACACCATCTTGTAATTCATTTTTCTTAGCACCATAAAAGAGAGGAAACCCTTCTGAAATCTCTTCGACACCATCTTGTAATTTATTTTTCTTAGCACCATAAAAGAGAGGAAACCGTTCTGAAATCTCTTCGACACCATCTTGTAATTCATTTTTCTTAGCACCATAAAAGAGAGGAAACCGTTCTGAAATCTCTTCGACACCATCTTGTAATTCATTTTTCTTAGCACCATAAAAGAGAGGAAACCGTTCTGAAATCTCTTCGACACCATCTTGTAATTCATTTTTCTTAGCACCATAAAAGAGAGGAAACCCTTCTGAAATCTCTTCGACACCATCTTGTAATTCATTTTTCTTAGCACCATAAAAGAGAGGAAACCCTTCTGAAATCTTTTCGACACCATCTTGTAATTCATTTTTCTTAGCACCATAAAAGAGAGGAAATCCTTCTGAAATCTCTTTGACACCATCTTGTAATTCATTTTTCTTATCACCATACCGGAAGTGAAGGAACCCGTCTTGTGATGTAATCTTTTTCACACCATCTTGCAATTCATATAAAGTATTCAATAGTGGTGTAATTGCCTTCTTTAATTTCTCTACATTTCCTTTTATGTTTTACATCTTTGTTCATATTTTATCATGACTAACTTAGACAATCAAATTCGTGTCTTCCATAATATTGTTTTTATTTGAAAAGTCTAGCTTGGCTGTTTGAAATTTTAAAATGAACTAATTAGTTCGAAACTCCATAAATTGTTGAGAGTAAAAGTTTACATGACAATTTGAGAGATTATTTGGAAATCCATAGTGACCATCAGTAAAATGTATAAATTTTATTTTCATATATTAAAAGAATATAATATTCCAGTGTTTCTAAAAATAAAAATAATATATATTATACATATAGTTTATATAATTTAACTAGTTTGAAAATTGTTACGGGTTGAAAAGTTAGAATAAATTTACAAATTTATTTTTTCTGAAAACAACAATAGATTTGCAACTAAAATAGAAAAGAATGTATAAGGATAAGATCTCTATAGAAGAGAATGGTGAACTAGTTGTTTTTTTTATAAATATAAAGGATATTTTAATAATAAACTTTTTAATGGAAGATAATGAAATTTTAAAGGACAACAAAATTTTAAAAAAAAAATTAAAGAGTCCTATATTCAAATATAGAGAGAAGATAGATATATTTCAATATGAACAAAAATTCTCAAAAGAACTATAGTGCCCTTAAAATGTATACTAACCTAGCTTGGAAAGTTCTCTGATTACTTTGGGGATTGGTGTGTTTGGAAGCATCCTTTCCCAGTAAACTTCTGGAGGTAAGGCAGCCTGAGCAGCCATCAGTATCACCTTTTCATACAAATATCCATAGCTTAAGTTAAATATATAAAAACATAATAGAAATGAGAAGAAATGTAAAACTAAGTTAAATCTCACAATGAGAGAAAAAAACAATGCAAGGCAGTGAAACTCCATAGCAGAAGCAAAGTGGTTAATGGTGAGAAGCTGATACGAAGAAACATATAAACTTCAAGAGATATTTATAGACAGGAGATAGAAACTTTGTAAGTGGGCGCCTGATTATGTTAGTCTCAGGTCCTCATTCCCTTAGTTTATCATACATATTTTAAAGGAATATTTGGAAGGGGAACTAGTTATTTTTCCTTCCTAAAGAGGAAATCCTCCTTTTACGTTGAGAAGCTAAATTAAAATATTTTCCTATACACACATACATACATAATAGATGCTAGCCTGGGGACCAACAAATTTGGGCACCAAGTTTCTTCCTCTGCTGTGATCGATATATGTTTGCTTAGTATCAGATTCCTTCAAATTTAACGTTTCTACCTGATTTTGTTGATATTTACAACTAGTCGTGTGGATTTGTTTTTGTATAGAGTCGTGCAAAGTTGGCGTTGCTAATTTTTTTACTCCATATGTTAATCAAAGCCAGAATACGTTGTAGTTTTCTTGGAACTGTCTAATTCCGTGTCATACAGAGAAATCAAAGCCAGATTATTAAAATAAAGGTGAATTTTCTAATTAGAACTAATGTTATTGGATTTGGATAGTACCGTTTCCATTTGCTTTTATAAAAGTTGTTCGATTATTAAAATAAACGTGAATTTTCTAATTAGAACTTTTAAATACAAAAGAAAATTAGTGAAGGGAAACATGAATTAAATTTCTTTTACCGGTGATTTGAATAAAGATGAATGAGATTGAATGTACAGATCTCTATAGAAAAGAATGTATAAGGACAAGATCTCTATAGAAGAGAATGGTGAACTAGTTGTTTTTTTTATAAATATAAAGGATATTTTAATAATAAACTTTTTAATGGAAGATAATGAAATTTTAAAGGACAATAAAATAAAATAAAAAAAATTAAAGGGTCCTATATTTAAATGTAGAGAGAAGATAGAAATATTTCAATATGAACAAAAATTCACAAAAAGCCCTTAAAATGTATGCTAACCTCTTGGAAAAATCTCTGATTACTTTGGGGATTGGTGTGTTTGGAAGCATCCTTTCCCAGTAAACTTCTGGAGGTAAGGCAGCCTGAGCAGCCATCAGTATCACCTTTTCATACAAATATCCATAGATCAATTTAAATATATAAAAACATAATAGATGAGAAGAAATGTAAACCTAAAGTTAAATCTCACACTGAGAGAAAAAAACAATGCAAGGAAGTGAAACTCCATATAAGAAGCAATGTGCTTAATAATGGTGCGAAGCTGATACGAAGAAACATATAAACCTCAAGAGATATTTATAGACAAGAGATAGAAACTGTTATGTATTTAGTTTATTGAGCTTATTTTTAAATTGCTATATTAGTATAAACTATTTCGGTTGAATTGGTCCGAGGGTCGGTTGTCCTTATTTGCTATGCTCTCTTTTAATCTTCAATCCTCCTCGAGAACGCGATCCACTCCAATGGGTTGTTGACCTGCAGAAGACACTCCGACGTTCAAGTCAGATATGTTTCATATAGAGGTCTATATTTTATTAGGATAAAAAAGGATGATTGTACCTGGACATCAGTTGTCTACTTATAAGGTTTGTGATAGCCACGTCCATTGATTAACTATTAGTACAATATATTTTGGGTAATCAAATCCAATAATTAATCATTAATATCGTATATTTGTAGAGCTTAAGGCAATCTGACATATTAGTACCTGCTTAATGACAATCAATTCCGATCGGTATACTTCATATAGTACATAAGCCCCCCAAGTCCGAGCAAGCTCCTTATTAAAAGAGGTTTTTAGGGATTATTATGAGCTTTAAAAGAGGTCGCTCACGTTGTATTTAGGGAGTCTATCTTCTATGCTTTAAGTCTTCATTGCTCTATGTACCGACGGCGAACTCTAGGAGTTCTCTTTGGACCTATTCCTTAGACTGAACAAAAAATGCTAAGAGTTCTCTTTGAAAACTTTTTCCTCTGTAAGAGATTTTCACTCCAAAAAATATGCTTCTAAATAAAGTAAACGCTTCAATATTTATTTTTATAATGAAAAGGCATTCGAACTTGACAAAACTGAACCTATTGAGTAGCTGACTTATAAGAGTTCTTTTTCGAACTTCCTCCGTTGAGTGGGGATTTCTGAATCCATTTTTTTGACTTCCCCCCAAGCGGCTTAAGGCAAGAGTCATTTTTCTGACTTCCCCCGAGTGGCTTGAGGCATAAGTCATTTTTCTGACTTCCTACGTTGAGTGGGGATTTCTGAAGCCATTTTTCTGACTGCCCCCGAGCGGCTTGAGGCAGGAATCATTTTTCTGACTTCCTGCGTTGAGCGGGGATTTCTGAAGCCATTTTTCTGACTCCCCCCGAGCGGTCCTGAGCCAGGAGTCATTTTTCTGACTTCCTGCGTTGAGTGGGGATTTCTGAAGCCATTTTTCTGACTTCCCCCCGAGCGGCTTGAGGCAGGAGTCATTTATCTGACTTCCTGCGTTGAGTGGGGATTTCTAAAGCCATTCTTCTGACTTCCCCCGAGCGGCTTGAGGTAGGAGTCATTTTTCTAACTTCCTGCGTTCAGCGGGACTTTTTAAGCACATTTTTTTGACTCCCTCGAGCGGCTTGAGGCAAGAGTCATTTTTCTGACTTCCTGCATTAAGCAGGGATTTCTGAAGTCATTTTTCTGATTCCCCCGAGAGACTTGAGACAGGAGTCATTTTTCTGACTTCCTGCGTTGAACGGAGATTTTTGAAGCCATTTTTCTGACTTCCCCCAGAGCGGTCCTGAGGCAGGAGTCATTTTTCTGACTTCCTGCGTTGAGCGGGCATTTCTGAAGCCATTTTTCTGACTCCCCCTAGCGGCTTGAGACATGAGTCATTTTTCTGACTTCTTACGTTGAACAGAGATTTTTGAAGCCATTTTTCTGACTTCCCCCAGAGCGGTCCTAAGGCAGGAGTCATTTTTCTGACTTCCTGCGTTGAGCGGGGATTTCTGAAGTCGTTTTTCTGATTTTTCCCCGAGCGATCTTAAGACAAGAGTCATTTTTCTGACTTCCTACGTTGAGCAGGGATTTTCGAAGTCATTTTTATGACTTCCCCCGAGCGGGCATTCTAAACTGACCAAGTTGAGGTCTGAACCTTCCTGCACATAATATTTTATAATTTAAAATTAAGAGTCATTAGAACCTGACAAGGTTGAACGCAGCTCTGAACCATCCTGTGCATAATATTTTATAATTTAAAATTAAGAGTCATTAGAACCTGACAAGGTTGAACGCAGCTCTGAACCATCCTGTGCATAATATTTTATAATTTAAAATTAAGAGTCGGTAGAACCTAACAGGTTGAACGCAGCTCTGAACTATCCTGTGCATAATATTTTATAATTTAAAATTAAGAGTTGGTAGAACCTGACAAGGTTGAACGCAGCTCTGAACCATCATGTGCATAATATTTTATAATTTAAAATTAAGAGTTGGTAGAACGTGACAAGGTTGAACGCAGCTCTAAACCATCTTCTGCATAATATTTTATAATTTAAAATTAAGAGTCGGTAGAACCTGACAAGGTTGAACGCAACTCTGAACCATCTGTGCATAATATTTTATAATTTAAAATTAAGAGTCGATAGAACCTGACAAGGTTGAACGTAACTCTGAACCATCTGTGCATAATATTTTATAATTTAAAATTAGGGTTAAATATGTTTTTCGTCCCTTAAGTGTCACACGATTTTGGGTTTAGTCCCTACTCGAAACTTTGATGGTTTTTAGTCCTCATAGTTTTAAAACTCTTACTATTAATCCTTAAAATTGGACGGTGTTAACTTTTAGTAGATGTGGCAAACGGCGAGGTCATGTCTTAGTCAACGCACTCCAGGAAGCTGAGCCACGTGGAGGACATAGACGCCGTCGTCATCGCCCCCCTTGTCGCGCTTCACCAACACCTTCGATCGTTCCTCCGCCCCCTCCTTCAGACCTCAACCGTTACCCTTGCCCAGAGCCATCGACTCCCGTTTACCCTTCTCCAAAGATGCTGCCGCCGAGAAATCCAATGCTGCCGTCGACAAACCCAATGCCGCCGTCGATTTTACCCTCCCCGCTGGTTTTCAAATGCGCATGTAATTCAATTCCTTCTGTCAACTTCAACACTCGTTGTTTCATTTGTAGTTTCCGTTTCCTCGTGTACTATATCGGTTATTCAAATCATTTTCATTGAATTTCTTAATTGTGCTTTGTCGATGATTTTGTCCGCACCAGAGATGCCAACATCCGGCCCTTCAGCTGGGCACCCACCTCCTGCTTTCTTTGATTTATCAACACTGCGCACTGATACCACCCTTTCTCCTCCCCATCAAAGCCCGCGGGGAAAAAGCCCCACCAAACACCCCAAAAGCCCCAAAATACCCATTCTCCTTCTTCTCCTTCTCCTTCTCCATCCATACACTCCATTTTATCCCTTGACACCTCAATGGCACGTCGGGAAACCATTCTTCCTTACTCTGTCCATCCCTTACCCTTGCCTCCTTGGGCTGGGCTTGGAGCTCCCATAGTCTCACCTCGTGCTATCTTTTCCCTTCCTATTGCTAAGACGAAACCCTTCCCAATGAAAAACCAGTGGCAAAAAGGAAAACTTATTGGCAGAGGTACCTTTGGATCTGCCATGTGAAGTGTAAACATTGAAGAAATTAGGGGGTTGTGTGCAAATTTGGAATAAAAAGAAAAGAAAACGTGGGAGAGAATAAACTCATACTTGGCATCAGACGTGGGCTGTCCGTTAGCCATGTCAAACAAAAATTAATGCCATCCAAAATTAGGGACTATTTATAACAGTTTCAAAACTATGAGGACTAAAAGCAATCAAAGTTTTGAGTAGGGACTAAAACCAAAATCGTGTGATAATTAATGGACGAAAAACATATTTAACCCTTAAAATTAAGAGTAAGTAGAACCTGATAAGGTTGAACGCAACTCCGAATCATCCTGTGCATAATATTTTATAATTTAAAATTAAGAGTGGTTAAAACCTGACAAGGTTGAACGCAACTCTGAACCATCCATCCTGTGCATAACATTTTATAATTTAAAATTAAGAGTGGTTAAAACCTGACAAGGTTGAACGTAACTTTGAACCATCTTGTGCATAATATTTTATAATTTAAAATTAAGAGTTGGTAAAATCTGACAAGGTTGAACACAACTCTAAACCATCTGTGCATAATATTTTATAATTTAAAATTAAGAGTCACTAGAACCTGACAAGGTTGAACGCAGGTCTAAACCATCATGTGCATAATATTTTATAATTTAAAATTAAGAGTTAGTAGAACCTCACAAGGTTGAATGCAGCTCTGAACTATCTTGTGCATAATATTTTATAATTTAAGAGTTGGTAGAACCTGACAAGGTTGAACATATCTCTGTACCTTCCTGTACAGGATATTTTTACTCACAAAAATATGAGTTAAACAAATATATTATATTTTGTAAATTATAATGAAAATGGGAACCTCTCAAGGTTGGACGTAGGACTGAAGGTTCCTGAAAGTTCTCAAAACAAAAGACATGCCTTTAGGAATTATTACGGAAATTTTTACTCTTGTTGCAAAACCTGGTGTTGATCCGAAGTAGCGATGTCGAGACCGAGCGCGCGTCTGGTTCTTCGTGGCTTCATGGGGATGCCGCTTGGCCCCACGGTGGACGCCAAAATGTTTCGGTTGAATTGGTCCGAGGGTCGGTTGTCCTTCTTTGCTATGCTCTCTTTTGATCTTCAATCCTTCCCGAAAACGTGATCCACTCCAATGGGTTGTTGACCTGCAGAAGACACTCCGACGCTCAAGTCAGATATGTTTCCTATAGATGTCTATATTTTATTAGGATAGAAAAGGATGATTGTACTTGGACATCAGTTGTCTACTTATAAGACTTGTGATAGACACATCCATGTATTAACCATTACTGCAATATATTTTGGATAATCAAACCCAATAATTAATCATTAATGTCGTATATTTATAGAGCGTAAAACAATCTGACCTATTAGTAATTGCTTAATGACAATCAATTCCGATCGATATACTTCATATTGTACATAAACTTGTAAATGATTTGAAGTAGAATAAATTAAAGCACAAAAAAGTTAATGCCAACTCATAATACAAATGGCGAATTAATGAAATATTAGTCCATAACCTTTTTCCATTAGCTGATAAAAAACAAAAAACTTTATTTTTCCATTCTTCTTCCAAACATGTGAAATCACATAACCTCTCGTTTTTCCATTTTTTTTTTCAAAACAATGAAACTTCGCCATTTTAAAGAATTTTTATTTCTATTAATTGGTTATATTAAAAGAGATTTTTTTTATAATTTTTTCTATCTCCAGAACATTACTGTTAATGATCCACATTAATGCATGTTTTAGATATAAGAATTTAAACGGATGACCAAACGACATTACAACATGTTTTAGATATAACAATCTCAACCGATGATTAAAGTAACAAATTATTTGGATGTGTTAAACTTTGTCTCGTAACGAGTTGTATTAATTGTAGTACTTTATAGTATCATGAGTTATGTTATTATCGAATTGGTGTCGTTGTTTTAACTAAACAAGCAAACTTACAGAACTTGATAAAATGATTCACTATAAAAAAAATAAAAGACATCAATTTAGTTTCTAAATATAAATGTCGATCAAATTGTAACATTAATAAACTCTTATATAATAACACAAGACTTTTTACATTTGTTATTTTAAGTTTTTACGTCTATTATAGGTTTGATGTAATGGTGAGTGACATAAATTAATGTCGAAGTATTTTTCCAATTTAAATTTATGTAGAATTGTTACTATAACCTCGATTTAAATTTACGTTAGAGTTTCTCACTCCAACCTAAATTTAGAACAATTTAAAGAAAAGAAAACACAAATTTTTATTTGTCTACACACAATCAAAGATAAATTTACATTTAATTGTACATGGTCAGACGTAAATTTACATCTGACAATGCTTAGTGAGATGTAAATTTTTGTGTGTTTTCTAAATTAAATTGGTTTTGGCATGAACAAATGCCTCAAAATCAGAAACTATCTAGAACAAAATGTACATTTCAAATAGAACATTTTCAAGTACATAATATACATTTCTAAATTCATTGAAGGAGATATTAGTCTCTCATATACTTTGAAGTGAGGTATATTGAACTAAATCCATTGATTAATTTCTTATGTTGTGGTTTGGTAGTAGGGCTCAATTCACATATTGGACTACGTGTTTAATTGTTTCTTAGCTCAACCTAAAAGTAAAGGTGTTGGTTTTTACAAATAACCATGGATCGGAATTGGATAAATTTTATATGTACAACAAACGAATATGAGAGTGCAGTAGAACAATTTCTTGAATTTGCAAGATGAATGTTCCAGACAATAATAGAAGATTCTATTGCCCGTGTTTTAATTGTTTGAATGAGTGAACGCTACCAACTAAAGTTATTTGGGAGCATGTTAATTATGATGGATTCCTAAAGAGCTACACAAAGTGGACATGACATGGTGAATTAATAGACATGCCAAGCGTAACTAAGTCTCAAGATGAAGTAGAAGAAATTGATTTAAAGATGGGTGATTGATTAAAAGACATGATACGTGATGTTGAACATGATTCCTTCCAACGCGCTCATGTGTATGACAACATGTATAATGACACAGAAAAATCTTTGTATCCACAATGCACTAAGCATATTCGATTGTCAGCGATATTAAAATTGTTCAATATGAAGGCAAGAAATGGGTGGACTGATAAAAGATTCATAGAATTGTTTGAGTTATTAGTGACATGCTTCCTGAAGGTATCACATTGCCAAAACAAAATTATAATGCAAAAAAGATATTGTGTCCCATGGGAATGGAGTATAAAAAAAATTCATGCATTCTCAAACGATGGTGTCTTCACTAGTGCAACAAAGGGATAGGACAATGGTTGTTTTGGGTTTATAACAGCGTTTGTAGAACCAAGGTATAGTTAGGCAAGGTAAAAAGTCAAGACTTTTGTCCTCGATTCAAAAACCGAAGGAAAAAGGTTATGATTTTGCCCCGATTTAAGAAACCCAAAGCAATAAACAAAAAAAATGGGTCTATTGTCTTGGTTCTGGTTCTAACCGAGGTCGTAGACCCTTAAAATTGATTAATTAAAAGGTCTATGGCCTCAGTTGGATCTAGAACCAAAGCAATAGACCATTTTTTGCCTCGATTTTTACTAGAACCGCGGTCTAAAGTATGCTTTTTTTTTTAAAAAATGATTGTTTCTGTAAACATTCAATATCACATAAACCCAGAAACACTGAAACAAACCTGCACATAAAACCAAGTATCCACAACTCAAAAATATAATCCTGCATATAACTATTTAATGTGATTTTTGGTTTTGATAGCTATCATTATTATTTTTGAACGATTTTTTTACCACTCTTTTAAACTCCTATTTCAGGAGAAAAATCCTAGGAGTCCTTATTTTGGGTGAATCTGAAGTTTAAATATTATTTGGATTGCAAATCTTAAAATAATCAGAGGAGGTGTTCATCTCTTGTGGCTTTCAGCGAAAGTGAGTTTCATCTCTTGAGGTAACAAGAGAACTATTCTAAACCTTAAACTTTTTTACTTCTTTGTGATTGTAATAGTTTGTTGATTTTGTGATAATGGATCGTTAATTCTCATTTGAGATTAACAATTGGAACTATGATCCTTATGATGTCAACCAATATAAAATCACCTATGCAATTTTCTTTCTTCCTTATTATGTTATTTGTTTTAATTTATGGTAAAAGAATTTAAATTAAAGAAAAAATATTTAAATGCACAATTTACGATAAGAAACCAATTCACCCACTTTTGGTTTGTTGTTCGTGACAACTATTCCACTACACTGCTCTAACAATAAAATTATTCCTTAGGCAATGCTTTGGTGAATTTATCAACTAATTGGTACTAGGTATCTCTATATTCTATAACATAATCTCCCTTTTGAACATGATCTCTAAGAAAATGATGCCTAATATCAATGTGTTTGATTTTAGAGTACATTATGAGATTATTAGTATAATAATTTAAATAAAATAAAACTAATCAAGATATTTTCTAAAATAATTTATTTTACTATATTTTTTTCTATAAAAAATCTCATTTAATAATGTGTGTATATATATATATATATTTATATTTTGGAGTGTAAGTATTTATACTATAATAATTTAAATAAAATAAAATTAATCAAGATATTTTTTAAAATAATTTATTTTAATATATTGTTTCTTTTGAGATAAATTTTTATTTGATAATAATTTTTTATTTTAATTTAAAAGTATTTAACTTCAACAAGTGTTTGTATACCAAATAAGTTTTTAAAATTTATTTTAAAAACGATTAATTTTAAATATATAAAAAAATTGTTCAATTACATTAACTATATTTAATACTAACTTTTATTTATATTTTACTTTTTTCTCATTCACACAATATTTATCTTTCTTTTACTTTTTCTTTAATCCACATAAAGTATTGAAGTTGCATGATTGCCTTGGCATTAGACCCGTCCACGTCATGAGTAAAGTGGTTCTCGTGTAACACAAGTTCTTTTATAGTTTTTTTTTCCTTTACAAAATCCTTTTTACACTTTAGAAAATCATTTTAATTTAAACATATAATAAGATAGGTTTAATTGTTTGCATTGTCCCTAGTTTGGCTGCAACGTGTCAAAGTAGTCCATCTTTTTAAAAAAATTCAATTACGCACAAACTTGGTTTAAAAGTGTCAATTTCGTCCAAACGTATGTAAAATTTGCTTCAATCAAGTCCCTTCCGTTAAATTCACCAAAACGGACGTTAATTTTTTAGTTCTCTCTCCTCTGCTCCTCTGCTTCTCTGCTCTGCTCCTCTGGACATTATAAAATAATATAATGATAATATAAAATATAAAATATAAAATAATACATTAAGCAATTATTAGAAAATTTGAAAATATTATGCATATATATTAAATGAAAAAAACAGTATACGTGGACTAAGTTATACAGAACTTCTGCACAGAGTAATGATTGTGGATGAAACTCTCATTTCTCATATATTAATACTTGGTTTTAGTTTATCTTACAAAAACATGAAAACTAAATCTAAACAAAAAGTATTCTTTTCACACCCATTTTCTGCTTCATTGGATAATTGCTTTTCGTAGTAAAATATTATATTAAAATAATAACAATAAATATAATTAAAATATTATAATTCGTAGTAAAATATTATCTAAAAATCAAATAATTCATTTTTCTGTTATTTAACTAAAAAGGTATTTACAAAATTATTTATTTTGGTATAATATTGGTTGAACTGTTTCTACATATTTTCATTTTCTTTAAAAAAGAATTATACGTTTTGTGTTAATTATATATATATAATTTATCGTCATTAAAAGTATATTAAAAATATATATAAGATAATAGGATAAATCATATATATTTAAAATAATTTATTAATTAATTTATTTACTAAAATAGTTTTAAGATAATAAAATATAAGATAGATATTTATATTTGAGATTAATAAAATTATTTTACTTTAAAATACACACATATTTTAATTAATAGATACTATATAACTTTAATTTTTTCTTTCAATTAACAGGCACAATTCTCTATTAATAAATCATATGTAGCATATTGGTAAAAAAAAAGTGGAATAATAATTTAGATAAAATCATTTAGTTACATCATGATCATGATTTAATTTATGTAAATATTAAATATAAGTGAAAAACATTTTACTAAAGGAGCAGCAGAGCATAGCAGCAGAGCAGCAGAGCAAAGAAGCAGAGGAGAGAGAAAAAAAATTAACGTCCGTTTATGTGGATTTAACGGGAGGGACTTGATTGAAGCAAATTTTACATACGTTTGGACAAAATTGACACTTTTAAACCAAGTTTGGACGTAATTGAAACTTTTTTAAAAAGATGGACTAACTTGACACGTTGCAGCCAAACTGTGGACAATGCAAGCAATTAAACCAATAAGATATGATTGATAAAGAATTACGAGGACAACTGCTTTTTGAAGGTTTCGGCAACTCTTAAAACTTGTTCATTTGAATGAATTTGGAAAAAAATATTGAGGGAATTTAAGAGAATTTGAATTTTTGTTGTTGTTTATTTGAGTGGATTTAAAGATAAATGAGAGTAAATTTAAAAATAAAATTTGTGAGAATTAGTGTAGAATTTAATTGACGTGATAGATTAAAAAAATTTATTTCCAAATCTACTCTTATTTATCTCCAAATTCACTTAAATAAACAACAACAAAATTTACATTCAAATATGAAATAGGTGGATCTTATCAAACAACTATTATCATTCATTTATTTAATTTTAATATAAAAATATTAATAGTTAAAATAATATTTCTCATAAATTTATATCTTTATTACATCAGCCAAAATATGAAATATAAAGTATGAATTTAAGTACTAATCTTAATAAAATAATTAATTAAATTTTATGGTATTTTAAATTATTAAAAAATCACAAAAAAAAACATATTAAAGTTTGACAATTTTTTCGTAAGCAGAAATCATTTTTTATTTTCTGAGTAGATTTTAATTTTATGTTAGGTTGAAAGAAAAACATAAATAAAAAGAATCTAAATACAAAATGAAAAAGTTGAGCTATTAAAATTGAAAGAAAAAAAATAAAAAAGTTAGAAATAAATGAATGAAAAGTTTGTAATTGATTTGATTGAGATGACTTTTGAAATATAATTTTAAAAATTATTTAAACATATATATTTTAAAAATATAAATTAGAGTTAAATCATGATTTAGATTAAAATAAAAAATATTACAAAATTTTAATAGATAAAAAGGGTATATTTTAAAATGAAATATATTAATTTACAAAATATCAAAATTTAAATTAATTAATTCTATTTTATCTATTATTTAAATAGTTTTATTTAATTATTTATCTTGTTAGAATACAGTACGCAACTTTTCAAAAAATAATAATTTGATTTAATATTTTTTTGTAATTCCACTATTTTTTATTTTTGTTATTTGTTTAATGTAGATTAGTGTAATACAAAATTATATCTTTAGTTATTGTATTATAGTAAAGAAATATAAAAAATTATTTAATTGATTATGTAAATATAAATAATAATAATAATGACAAAAATAATAATAATAAAATAACATTTAGATTCGATACATCAATTTTGCAAGTATATAACTTGTTAAATATAGTGAAAATTATATATGGGATTAATCTCCCTTGTGTTAAACACACATAGGGTTCTCTATTTATAATAAAAAAAAATATGGGATAAGCCCAAAATACAAATAATAAATAATAACAAACTAACTTAAAGATAAACTGAAAGATAAAAGATATAATATTTCTAACACTCCCCCTCTAGCTGGAGCATACAAATTGTATGAACCAAGCTTGAAATAACTAAACTAGGTTTTGAACTAGATGATTTTTCTTCAAGAGTGAGACAATAAACACTTCAACTTCAACTTCAAAAGTGTGAACCAAGCTTGTGAAACTTCAACTTCAAAAGTGGATGAAGGAGAATAATGGAGAAGGAGGCAATAAACACTTCAACTTCAGAAGTGGATGAAGGAGAGCAGCGGAGAAGGAGACAATAAACACTTCAACTTCAGAAGTGGATGAAGGAGAGCAGCGGAGAAGGAGGCAATAAACACTTCAACTTCAGAAGTGGATGAAGGAGAGCAGCGGAGAAGGAGACAATAAATACTTCAACTTCAGAAGTGGATGAAGGAGAGCAGCGGAGAAGGATGCAATAAACGCAGCAGATCTGTGCGACAAATACAATAAGAAAGGAAGAACAAGGCAAGAACAGCAATACAGAGGCGAAACCCTCTACGGCAAATTACGCAGAAAGAAGAAGGAGGTCCGAAGATGTGGAAGCATGCGGCAAGAAGAAGACAGACGTCGATGGCAGCAATGGCTGCTCCGGAAGGTCTAAACAGAGAGAGGGAGGTCCGATGATTCAGAGGAGGCAGTGGTTCCCAGGAGACTTGTCTCTGATTTTGGGTGCTGAGATTTAAGAAGAAGAGAAAATGAATCTTACAAAATTTTTAGGGGCTGCCGGTGGCCATGACGGCCGGCCACCGGCAGACAGCAAAGACCACCGGAAGAGATCAGAAAACCTACTCTGATACCATGTTAAATATAGTGAAAATTATATATGGGATTAATCTCCCTTGTGTTAAACACACATAGGGTTCTTATTTATAATAGAAAAAAATATGGGATAAGCCCAAAATACAAATAATAAATAATAACAAACTAACTGAAAGATAAACTGAAAGATAAAAGATATAATATTTCTAACATAACTTAAACAGTTATGGCTAGTTCTTCCATTAACCAATTTCAGACTTGCTTTTACCAATTTTACGAGTTGAGTATGCATACAATACACATAATTGATCTGTAATAGATTATAGACATACCAATATAAGCAATCCATTAACATTAACTCAAACATAACTAGAATATAGTCAAACGAGTAATTTCACTTGACAGATTTTGTGTAGTAGTCAATATCATAGACATACCAGTATAAGCAGTCCATAGAGACAATGGTTCAATACATATAAGCAACAGAAATTAAGGGAGGTTCTAGCTCAGGACACATTCTATCCAAACAGGTATCACGTAATACTAAACTTAAATTAAAGATTCTAAGTGGTTTCAGTAACAACCAACACAATTCAATCACATTATTTTGTTCAACATTCATTTTATATTTTCATTCCCAAAATAGAGTATATATCATCTACTTCCTTTTTTTACTATTATATAGTACTAACCATAATCGAAACGAAATAAAAGGTGGGAAGTTTTCTTTTGGATGATTGAGTCATTTACAGAACAAATGGCTTAAAGAAATAGAAAGAGTTGTGTGAAAGATAGCCAAGAAAGGAGTTTGATGCACAAAATACACTAAGAATGATGTTCTAATCGATTACATGACTCCTATTTATGTAACCAAACACACAACTCGCATAAAATAAGAAAACTAGCCATGTTTTAGCATTATAACGACTATTTTTTAAAAAATTTACGTTTTGACACTTAAGATAATCGATTATCTTTTCTGGTAATCGATTATCGTTTCAAAAACTAAAACCCAGAAATTGCATGATAATTGATTATGGCTTTTCATAATCGATAATTCCATAGCCTAAAGCACTTCTAAGGGATGCAATTAGTGTTAATCGGTTACACCAGATGATAATCGATTATTGCATGAGGATTTCTGAAAAACATGGTTTTGAACTTAAATTAACCTCTAGGAAATTTCTAATATCTCCAAATCCCTTCTAAGCTCATAAATGTTAGCATAAAGATGAAGTTTAGAAGTTTTGATGATGTCTCAAAATCAAGTCTCAAGTGCTCAAGTTGCAAGAATACCTTTATGAAAACTTATTTTTTGTTAAAGTTTTTTGTAATTTAGTAGTTTTATATATAAGGTATTATTTATCCTTGATGACATGTATTGTGTGTTTTAAAGTTTTTAAAAACTCATTTTTCCTTGGAATAATCGATTAACAATTTATGATATTCAATTACCCATAACCGATTATGACTTACCATAATCGATTATCACGTGCAATTATGAGAGTTTTCATTCATGTTTTTAATAATTGTGCATACATTAAATACATAATCGATTACTTTATTTGGATAATCGATTATCATGCGTTAAATATCTGACAACAGATTTTTGGAGGTATCCTTGAGTGAGATCTTTATATATTGTATTGAGACTCACATTCTAAAATACGAAATACATTAATTTTGAAAAGTTTATATGTTTTGTTATGTGTTGTGATAAGTGTGTTCTAGGGTTTGTGTAACCCTCATGTTGTGCCTTTGAGAACTTCGTGTTGACATAAAGTGAGAACTTTCACAGGAGTTGTGATTGAATGTTCTTGTTGTTGCTTAATTAAAGTCTATCATCCTTTGTGAAGATTCAAAGGACGTGTTCATCCTTCATGAAGTATTCAAAGGAGGTGTTCATCTCTTGTGGCTTTCAGCGAAAGTGAGTTTCATCTCTTGAGGTAACAAGAGAATTGTTCTAAACCTTAAACTTTTTTACTTCCTTGTGATTGTAATAGTTTGTTGGTTTTGTGATAATGGATCGTTAATTCTCATTTGAGATTAACAATTGGAATTAGGATCCTTATAATGTGAACCAGTATAAAATCACCTATGCAATTTTCTTTCTTCCTTATTATGTTATTTGTTTTAATTTATCGTAAAGGAATTTAAATTACAAGAGAAAATATTTAAATGTACAATTTACGATAAGAAACCAATTCACCTAGTTTTGGTTTGTTGTTCTTGACAACTATTCCACTGCACCGCTCTAACAATAAAATTATTCCTTAGGCAATGCTTTGGTGAATTTATCAATTAATTGGTACTAGGTATCTCTATATTCTATAACATAATCTCCTTTTTGAACTTGATCTCTAAGAAAATGATGCCTAATATTAATGTCTTTGATTTTAGAGTACATTATGAGATTATTAGTATGATTAATTGCACTTGTATTATCGCACCTAAGAATATGATCTAGATAGATATCAAGATCCTATAAGTATTGTTTCATTCATAAAATTTATCCACAACAATTTTGACTCGCAATGTATTATAATAATTTAAATAAAATAAAACTAATCAAGATATTTTCTAAAATAATTTATTTTACTATGTTTTATATAAAAAATGTCATTTAATAATATATATATATATATATATATATATATTTTGGAGTGTAAGTATTTATACTATAATAATTTAAATAAAATAAATTTAATCGAGATATTTTTTAAAATAATTTATTTTAATATATTGTTTCTTTTGAGATAAATTTTTATTTGATAATAAATTTTTATTTTAATTTAAAAGTATTTAACTTCAACAAGTGTTAAATATATAAAAAGACTATTCAATTACATTAACTATATTTAATACTAACTTTTATTTATATTTTACTTTTTTCTCATTCACACAATATTTATCTTTCTTTTACTTTTTCTTTAATCCACGTAAAGTATTGAAGTTGCATGATTGCCTTGGCATTAGACCCGTCCACATCATGAGTAAAGTGGTTCTGGTGTAACACAAGTTCTTTTATAGTTTTTTTTTTCCTTTACAAAATCCTTTTTACACTTTAGAAAATCATTTTAATTTAAACATATAATACGATATGATTGATAAAGAATTCTGAGGACAACTACTTTTTGAAGGTGTCGGCAACCTTAAGTTGTCGTTTTATGATTTATTTTTTCTTATTATGTGAGTTTCCTATTTGGAATAGAAAATGATATGAAATAGGTGAAACAATAATTGAAACCAAATATCTTATCAAACAAATATTATCATTCATTTATTTATTTTTATTATAAAAATATTAATGGTTAAAATAATATTTCTCATAAATTTATATTTTTATTACATCAGCCAAAATATAAAATATGAAATATGAATTTAAGTACTAATCTTAGTAAAATAATTAATTAAATTAAATTTTATGGTATTTTAAATTATTAAAAAATCACAAAGAAACATATTAAAGTTTGACAATGTTTTTCGTAAGCAGAAATCATTTTTTATTTTCTGAGTAGATTTTAATTTTATATTAGGTTGAAAGAAAAACATAAATAAAAAGAATCTAAATTCAAAATGAAAAAGTTGAGCTATTAAAATTGAAAGAAAAAAATAAAAAAAGTTAGAAATAAATGAATGAAAAGTTTGTAATTGATTTGATTGAGATGACTTTTGAAATATAATTTTAAAAATTATTTAAACATATATATTTTAAAAATATAAATTAGAGTTAAATCATGATTTAGATTAAAATAAAAAATATTACAAAATTTTAATAGATAAAAAGGGTATATTTTAAAATGAAATATATTAATTTACAAAATATCAAAATTTAAATTAATTAATTCTATTTTATCTATTATTTAAATAGTTTTATTTAATTATTTATCTTGTTAAATACAGTACGCAACTTTTCAAAAGATACTAATTTGATTTAATCTTTTTTTTGTTATTCCACTATTTTTTATTTTTTTTTATTTGTTTAATGTAGATTAATTTAATACAAAATTATATCTTTAGTTATTGTATTATAGTAAAGAAACATAAAAAATTATTTAATTGATTATGTAAATATAAAAAATAATAATAATGACAAAAATAATAATAATAAAATATTTAGTGTAATTACAAAGTCAAAGAGATACATAGGAGAGAAACTTTAACACCACTGACTCTTTTAATTTTTCCTTCCTCAACAAAGTTAAATCCTAATTACGGTTGTATTTATAGTAATATTTTAATATTTGTTCATTCTTTTCTAAATGGGTTTGGATAGTCTCAGATATCTAATGATCCATTTATCTAAAGTGATGGTTAACCAATGGTGTTTCATCTTAAACCTTTAACCTATCATCTTACACTCCAACTTTTTAAAATATTACAATTTTAACTTTAATAAATATTTTTTTATTTTTTCTAAACTTATTAAAATTACTTTACGTTTAAAAATAATTTAATTTAATATTTTTATATTATTTAATATACATTTATATTGTAATAATTATTAAAATACAATTTATATTATTATAATAATTATATTAAAAAAATAAAAAATAAAAATATTTAAAAAAAAATATTAAAAATGAAAGTAAAAATTAAAAATAATAAAAATTAAAGAAAATTATAATATAAAATTTAATTTAATATTTGAATATAATTTAATATATTTAAATACATTAAATGTTATTTTAAATATTATTTTTATTTTTGATTATTTTACTTTCATTATTATTACTCTTAATTTAGGTATTATTATTTTAATTTTTTTAATAAAACTTTTATAAAAATATAAATCATATTTTAATAATTATTAAAATATAAAAATACAATAAATAGTATTATAATTTTAAATTAAAATAAATAATTATTAAATTTTAAATAAAAACAAAATTTTTTATTTCTTTATTGGATATTGAAAGCGGGTAGCATATTTTACGATAAACAAAGTTTTTTTAAAATTTTGTTTTTTATTTTAAATTTAATAATTATTTAATTTATTTTAATATTTTAATATAATTTAATATATCTTTTATTTTAATTGTTTTATTTTTATTTTTTTAATAAACTATTATTATAATATAAATCATATTTTAGTAATTATAAAATTATATTAAATAATATTTGAATTTTAAATAAAATTTGATTATTATTAAGGTGGTGCAAATTGCCTTTAATAAGAAAGAAAAGAAAACATAAGGTATTATTAAGGTTAAAAATGAAATTTTTGAAAAAGTTAGAGATGAAGAGTGAGATTTTGAAGGTGCAGGGTGAAACAGACTTAGCCAAATTTGGCTAAGTAATGTAGTACATGATTCATCAATATTTTCGGGGGAGTAGTATATGGTACATGGTAATGGGAGAAAGTATATGGATCTTCGCACATGGTAGTCAAGTATCGGTAGGTGACACTATACTCTAGTAAATTACACTCAATACTCAGCATTCGACATTTGATATCTATAGGTAGTGCTTGATCTTTTAAAGGGAGCACCCAACATATTTTTAACATATTTTTGCTTTTAAAAATTTCTGTAATGAAATTGAAAATCGCTTCTTTTTAACATATTTTTGCTTTTAAAAATTTCTGTAATGAAATTGAAAAATTACTTTGAATAAAGACAAATAAACAAAGGAGAGAAAGAAAGAGGAAAATTACACAGGTAACTTTTATACTGGTTCGAATCAAAAGACCCTACGTCCAATTGTTAATCTCTCCAAAATAAGTAACAATTTTCAATAGAATACCAGACCTGCTCATATCCAAATAGACAATTTACAAGACCTGCCCATACCAAACAGACAATTCACAAGACCTACACATTATATCCATTCACAAATTTGACAAATAAATTAAGTCTTAAAACCTACAAACAAGCATTTCACATTAATCATAATATTTACATAATTGTTAATTATAATAAGTTCAAATAACATGAAATAAGTTATTGAGGAAATAAGTTTGAGTCATAGATGCCCTACTTCTAAAAACATAACTAGTAATCTCCATAAACATTTTCATCTTGTGGTTGATCTGTTGGTTGTTGTGGTTGCTATGGTTGTTGTGGTTGTTGTGGTTGATGTGGTTGTTGTGGTTGTTGCAGTTGAACATTAGTTTGTGGCTGATTTTGGGATTGAAAAAATTGTTGTGCAATTGCGACTGCAGGAGGCGGAAGGTACTGCATTATGACGCCAATAAAGCCTTGCAATTGAGAGTTCATCTTTCGAAGTTGGTCATCATGGGTTGATACTCATGTGTGGAGGTTAAAAATGTCCTCTACAATCGGTTGCTGAGAAGAAGATGCCTGTGTCTGTTGTATGTAACTATCGACACAGTCATCTTGAGCACTGACATTTCCAATGCCGTATACGCGTCCTTTGTACCTTCCACCAGCAATGTCCAACCAACATTGGTTCCTCAATCTTTCCTCATCTGCAAGGTCTAGGGGAGCACATGCTGAAGCACCAACAGATGCTGTCTCAGATCTTATTTGAGAAAATTTTGCTTCAAACTCTTCCTGTTAAATGAATACATGATTATCGTTAAATAGATAGACCTAAGATTTAGAACCTAATAAAGAATATAATAGACTTAGTAGAAACTAACATGTGTCCGCCTAGACCTTTCATCGACAAATTCTCCTGTTGATGCTCGAATATGTGTCTACTGAAATATTTCATCAACATGCACTGACCGACCAAGCTCTTATGACTGCAAGCAAAGAAGATGAGTAGAAATGTAAAAATAAATTTATATGTACCAGACGAATAGCATGCTCATGCACGCTAATGGATCCCCTAGTGTGCAAACAACCACCCTTGTCAGATCTCCTGTTCTTTTTGGCCATTTCACATTTTTGTCTATAAAGTGGCATGTTCACTTCTCCAAAAGACCATTCCAAACAATATCCCCCATCCAATTAGGTTTTTTTCCTTCTCTTCGATATTTTTTAAACATCTCAGATAATCTATGAGATGCTTTGGTGTGGAAATTTTTTTTCACCTTTTCTTCATGGTTAGACCTCCATGAAACCTTTCTCTGTTGACAAAAAAGATGAATATTAGATAAGATAATTGAGGACCTTAACATTTAAAATTAATTGTAGTACATAATGTAAATAAACACAAGTGTACCTTAAAACGCTCAAAGAAAACATCTCTTTGTGTCTGAGGTATTTGTCCCCATGTCACCCATGGCTCGTCAAACTATTGCTTGATGGTGGCTGTGATTGCTTTGGATGTTGTTTTTGTTGGATAAAACCTATACCAAAATAAAAGTAAAATATTAGAATAATACAATATATGCTTGGAACATTAAATTGATGTTTTCTTACCCTCCTCCAATAGGTGTAATGATTGGACGATTGTTGGAAACATCTTCAAAGTCATTGGTTGCTGAACTTGAATGTGGAGGGTTATCCCCTATAGGAGGTGGTGATGCAATATTTGTGGGAGTTGCTGGGTTAGAACCAACATGGGGGGAGGGAGTTGTTGGGTTAGAACCAACATGGGGGGAGGGTGATCTCCATTGATCAGCAGCAAATTGTTGTGGACTAGGTGTGAAGGCAGGAACTTCCAATGAAGGTGGAATTGATGGTGGAGTAGGTGTCAAACCAGGAACTTGTAATGGTGGTGGAACAAATCTAGCAGTGGAGGTAGAGGTAGGTGTAGATGGCTGACTACTTGAAGCATTTACATTATTGAAACGATTTAACAACTTCACCATATAAGATTTCTTGAACAAAAAACAAAATTGTTGGGTCAATATATTTTTATAATTGAATGGAAAGGAAAAGTAAGAAAAGAACATGATGATGATGTTCTTGTTTGTCAATACTACACATCGAAGCAAAAGATAAGAATGCAAAACTTTAATCTACACAAAACCATTGGAGCAAAAATTATAATTAGTAATATAAGTACTCAAACACAAAAGATTGAGAGAAACTAATATAAGGGCCATAGTGTCAGTTGCACAACTATAAGAGAACATTATGACTAATGATTACATGACCTAACCAGGAAACAACTTCAAACAGAGGGTGACAAACTGAAACCATGTTACCACTTTTTTGACAAAATAGGATCAACTAAAATAAAAATATCTGAATTGTGGTTCACTTAGAAGAGAGAACTTTCTGAATGCATGAAGGTCTCTCAAATTCATGAAGTTTGTAAAGGAACTTATCAAAGTGGGTTTACTGAATGTAATACATAATTTTCATACAAGTGGTAAATGCCTAAGTGGAAGTAACACATCTTTTATAATCGTCATCCCTAAGGTTTGGAAAAGTATAAACCTATACCGATGCTGGGTAGTAAATACAAGATCATAGAAAATCCTACCAAAAGACTGAAGAGTGTACTATATAAAATAGTAGACCAAACATGGTTTCCATTTATAAAGGATAAATAAGTGATTGACAGTGTGATAGTAGTAAATGATGTTGTGGATGAAGTAAGAAGACAAAATAATAACAAATAAAGTGTTGTAAAGGTTGATTATGAGAAATATGATTGAGTTAGATGAGATTTCCTATATCACATTGTGACACCCGGGCACTGAGACGAGGACGGCGAGTGACGCCGGTGCAAGAGGCATGGTGCAGGGGGCACGGATAAGGAGCGACTCCTGGCAGGCTTCGAGTGGAAGGGACACATGGATGAATCGAACATACACCGGAATGAGAGGGATCTGGAGACTGTATAGGTATGGGACTATACAATTGAAGGATAACTTAAAGGGATTGATTTAGCTACTCATATCACCAAAATGCATTTGCTTTTCGGTAGCCTAACTCATAAGAACTCCATGGGTGACAAAGCACACTAGAAAGCCTCGTGGTGATCTGTGGGGGCAGTCGATGGTCTCTGTGAGTTGCCGGGACGTTACAAATGGTATCAGAACCTAGCCTCTCCCAGTACGGTGTGGTTCGAGGAGGTTATAAATTGTTGATGACGGCCTATGCTCAGGTGTATAAAAACAATAAGTAGTTCAAGGGATCAAAGTAATTGGGAGGTTGCTTTTTTTAATAATTTAATAATTTTCATTCTCAAAACTAAAAAAAAGAAACCCCAAACCCTTGCTTACCTCCCTCATTCCTCTCAACCCTTTCTCTTTCATCTCTCTCACTCCAATATTTTCTCTGTCATCCCTACTGTAGTTCTAACTGAAAAAAAATCAGAAACACTGGCTGTTAAACAATCTTACAAAAAATGATTTTAAAACGAGTTTTCATTTTATAATTTTTGTCTTATCTAATATAATTCAACCAAAATCTGAAATAATCCAGATGATAGCATGTTTTAGTCTTTTTCAGCTCAAAATCAGCTGATAGCGTGTCATTAGCCCATTTTTATATAAAAATAAAAATTTTCAACTTATTCCTATGTGATATTAAACTTTCAATGATAAATAAAGAAATAGGTGAGTCAGCCGCCAGCATGCCAGGTCGGGTTGTAAAGTCTTGCGAGCTCTATAGGTCCGTGAGTTTTGGTCAAACTGTTTGACTGTATTAATATGACGTGTTGCGGTTTGAGTTCGAATATTTGGCTGGCGTGACTTATCTGCAGGGAAGTCATCTTGCCTGGTAAGACTTTATATTGAGATTGAAAATCGCTAAGCCCTAATAATTTCAGTGTAATATAATTGATTACATATTATAATTAATTACATCACTGGAGACTGATGACTTTCATTTCCAAAACAGTCAAAACAAAAATCAGGTGAAAAATATATATTTTAAAATAGTGGAGATTTCACGATTTGTCTATTTTTTTATTTTTTTTTTCAAATTTATCAATTTTCGTAATTATTATACCAAATTTGTCTAAATACTTAAAAAAACAATATTACATTATTCCATAAAGGAATAACACAATTTCACATAGATACACACAGTAATGTAGGTCACATGCCTTCTTATTTAAGGATACAGCAGCAAGTTAGAGAAACCAAATCAGTAACCTATTTTGCAAACCAGAGAAGGTCGCCCTCAGGTAAGATATATATGACACACTGGAACTGTTACGGGTTTAACTTTAAGTTCTTGTAAAAACCCGTGATTTGGATCCCATTCTGATGTGTCTTTGTGGCACACTGCTGCAGCTCTAACCCTAGTTTCATCTTCTTCCTTCAATGGCATAAAACGTGCAGTAGTGTTTGATATCTTATGGCAGTAAAACACAACATATGGGTAATTCATTGGATGACATACAATGATATTTTCTTCTGCTAGAATCTTCACTCCATCTTTCACTAAGAATTTTTCGGATATGTAGAAATTGTTATTATTTTTTAATATAATATTGCAAAAGTTTTGTGCCATCGGTTGCATTAAAATGCGGAAGATTTTTTATGAGCTTGAATCGCAAGCTTTTGCTTCCAACGTTTTGATTTGGAGATATTTCCCAAACTTTAACGCTCGCAACGTTCATTTGCAAGGTTTCTATTGTATTAAAAAAATCAATTTTTAGCACATATTTTGTTGGATGTTTTGGATCTTTTGGACCATGGACCCGGTTCACCAATCCTATAAATAGAGTATTTCATCATAAACTAATTTTCTTTCATTTTCTCTTTTCTTAGTTTCATTCTTTCTTATTCTTTCTCTAAAAATATTCTGGGTTTATTTTATTCTCTTTTTAGAGATCCTTGCTAGTTCTGAGATCGTCAACAATTCGGGAACTTGCGCAATACACCGCGGATAAGTCCTTAAGGATGATGATTTACACGCCTCAAGAAATCCTTTGTTCGTGATCTTTGTTCTTTATTGTCAATTTATACAACAATCTTAAGGAATTATGGCTGACAACAACAACTTAATCCCGGAGAATCAGAATATTGTTTCCGGAACTCAGACGGTCTTCACGAAACATTTCCCGGATGTATCAAAAATTGAAGTCTTTTCTAGTCAGAATTTTTGGCGTTGGCAAGAACGCGTGTCAACCCTCTTAGACATGTACAGAGTCGCTTTTCCTCTTTCATCTTCAAAACCCGACTCCAGTCTCCCTCCAAATTCAAAAACAAGTTGAAGATTAGGTTCATCCAAACAAGGTATGTCGTCATACTTTACTTAGTGCACTTTCTAACGATTTGTTCGATGTGTACGCTTCCTATAAGGAAGCGAAAGACATTTGAGATTCGTTGATTCTCAAATACACTGCTGAAGATATAGTCAGACAAAGATTCATCATTGGGAATTACTATCGCTAGAAAATGGTTGAAGACAAGGACATAAAGTCACAAATCAATGAGTACCATAAGTTGCTTGAAGATATCAAAGCGGAGAACGTTCTTCTACTAGATGAGTTTGTTTCAGAGCTTCTGATCGAGAAACTGTCGCCTTCCTAGACTGATTACAAGCAACAACTAAAACATAGGCACAAGTAAATATCACTTTCAGAACTGATCACTCACATAATTATTGAATATACCAACAGAAAGAATGTGCTGCTGTGAGGGCCAAAGCATTGTCTGCAAAAGCAAACATTGTAGAAGACAAACCTGCTCGAAAAAGTTACGAACACAAACCTGATCACAATAAGAAAAATAATTTTCGAAAATATTGCCCCAACGCATCTAACCCCACCTTTAAGAAGAAAGAAAATTGCTTCGTATGTGGGAAGCCAGGCCATCATGCACCGCAGTGCAGGCGTGGAGCAAGAAACGACAATCCTTCTAAGGCCAGTATAGTCGAAGGGGATGACATTATTGTTGCGGTTGTTTCTCAAGTAAATCGGATGACCAATGTGAGAAAGTGGGTGGTAGACTCTGGTGCTACTAGGCATATCTGTGCAAACAGAAGTGCCTTTACCTCTTACACTAGTGTAGGGGATAGAGAAGAACACGTCTACCTCGGTGATTCCAGGACCACTCTTGTTCTGGGAAAAGGGAAAGTCTCAAACTCACATCTGGAAAGACTTTGGCCTTGAGTGATGTGCTACATGTGCCATTAATCAGAGTTAATTTAATTTCTGTAGCACTACTGGGAGAAGTGGGGGTTAAAGTGTCATTCGAGTCTGACAAGATTGTAATAACAAAAAATAATGTTTTTTGGGGAAGGGATATTGTGATCAAGGTCTTTTTGTACTTAACATTTATGAGAATATTGTTGATTCATATGATATATGGCATGCTAGATTAGGACATTTGAATTCTTCCTATGTTATGAAATTAAAACAACTAGGATTAATTAATATGCATGATAAACATAGTAGTAAATGTGATATATGTGTAGAATCTAAAATAACAAAGAAAACATGTTTTTCTATAGAACACCAAACTGTTAGGGTTAATTCATACTGGTCTATCTGATTTGAAACAAACTATGTTTAGATAAGGTAAAAATTATTTTGTGACCTTTATAGATGATTATTCTAGATACACCAAAGTATACTTAATCAAACATAAAGATGAAGCCTTTGATGTGTTTTTAACCTATAAAGCAGAAATAGAAAATCTATTAAATAAGAAAATTAAAAGGATTATATCAGATAGAGGTGGTGAATATGTTTTGCTTAATGACTTTTGTGTTAAAGAAGGTATCATCCATAAGGTAACTCCACCATATTCACTTGAGTCTAATGGAGTAGTTGAGAGAAAGAATAGAACTCTTAAGGAGATGATGAATGCTATGCTTATTAGTTCTAGTGCACCTGATAACCTTTGGGGAGAAGCCTTTCTTACTGTGTGTTTTTTACAAAATAGAACACCTTATAAGAAAACTGGTAAAACTCCCTATGAGCTATGGAGAGGTTATCAACCTAACCTTAAATATCTAAGAGTGTGGGGGTGTCTAGCTAAGGTGATGTTACCCGATCCTAAGAAAAGGAAAATAGGCTCTAAAACCTATGACTTTATGTTCTTAGGCTATGTTGAACATAGTGCTGCCTATAGGTTTCTAGTTCTTAAAAGTGATATACTTGAAAGAAATTCTATAATGGAGACGAAAAATGTTGAGTTTTTTGAACATGTCTTTCCTTTAAAGGTTAGTGAGACGTCTCAACCTGTAGATAATAATAATAATAATAGTGATGCCTTGTGAGAGGAATTAAGAAGAAGTAAAAGACAAAGGAAGGAAACTTCATTTGGTAATGATTTCTATACCTATCTAGTTGATAATGATCCAAGTAACTTTGTAGAAGCCATTAGTGCTCCTGATGCAAAACAGTGGGATAAAGCCATTAAAACTGAAATTGAATCAATTCAGAAAAATAATACTCGGACCTTAGTAGATTGCCTAAAGAAGCAAAACTCATTGGTTGTAAGTGGATCTTTAAGAAAAAGTATTATCCTGATGGATCTATAGAGAATTATAAGGCAAAATTAGTAGCAAAAGGTTTTACTCAAAAACCCAACATAGATTATTTTGATACCTTTGCCCTTGTGACTAGGATTTCCTCCATTCTAGTGTTGTTAGCTAAATGGAGTCAAAAAGTGATTTTTTAATTTTTTGGACTGAGTATTTAAAAGTCGGTTCCCCCATAAAAGATGTCTAAATGGATTTAGAAGTCGAAGTGGCTGGATGAGACGTCTAAATGGAGTGAAAAAATGACTTTTTAAATTTCTAGGCTGAGTATTTAGAAGTCGGTTCCCCCATAACAGACGTCTAAATGACTTTAGAAGTCGGAGTGACGGGATCAGACGACTAAATGGAGTCAAAAAGTGACCTTTTAAATTTTTGGGTTGAGTATTTAGAAGTCGGTTCCCCCCATAATAGACGTTTAAATGGCTTTAGAAGTCGGAGTCCCCCATAACATACGTCTAAATAATTGTTTTATTTACGGAAAATGCTACCGGTCATTTTTTACATTGGATATTCGAGGTCGAACATCTAAAGGGTGACTTTAAAGGTCTTTTTTGCACTAGTGAATGCATAGTTTAAGTGTGGGGGTGTGGGGAAACAATTAACTATGTTCCTTATTTAGTTTTTTTTTTAATAAATATTTGCAATGATGTGAGAGTTTGAATCAGTAACTAGGATGATCATGAAAGAAAAAAGAGTCATGTTGATATGAGTGAATTGCTTTTACGATTTGCTGATTGAGTTGACTTGTGAAAGGAATTTGAACCACACGAGTTATGGGCCTAATGATAAGGATGGACCACCATATGACATACCTATTTTTCTTGAGTGATTTGCCCATGTTTTGTTGATACTCTAATATTTAGCTTGATTCTGTGTTGTGCAACTGAGGTGAATATGCATGATTTGATGTGATTGAGACAATTCTTGTTTTAGCTACTTGGCCAAATAAACTTGTCCTAACATTAATCCATTGGAAGCCCTTTTGAGCCTTAAGACTATTTTTCTTGTTTTCAGTCATTGTCAAATGAGAAAAGAAGAAAAATCATATCTTCCTTACCTTAGGAAAGAAGAAGGAGTAATTGATTCTGTTAGAAGTAAGTGATGAACAAGTGTCACCCACAAAACAATAAAAAGGGCAAAAAGGAAGATGAAAAGTTGGAGTTTTGAAAAAAGAGAAAAAAAGAGGGAAAAAGAAAAGAAAAGGAAAAAAAAGAAAAAAATAGAGAAAGAAAAATAAATCTTCCTTAAAAGAGCAAGAAATAAAGTTGTTTTTGAAATCAAATGTCATTACTCTTTCTATATCAATTTCAAAAACTCAAAAGTTCCAAAAAATTTCCTACCTTTGCCTTGGCCTCAATATAACCTTTAAAAAGTCTTCATGATCAATAGTTACATGTTTTCTGAAGTATGTAAATGTTAGAGTCTTGCTAAATATCAAGGGTGTCTACTTATATGGGTATTTTAAGTGTAAACACAAGCCAAAAATAATTGAGAGAGTTTAGGAGAAATAAATACATTTTGGCTTGAGTCTTATCTTTCATATTTGATTTTCTAAGTAAATTCAAAAGATCAACTCATGTGTGAAGAATAGGATGATTTCATTTGTGAAGAATATGGTGATTTCATTTGTATGTCCACGACAAAGTGATGCCTAAATGATTGATCTATGTCCAGTGCTGATTATTCTTTTGATCCAAATGCAAAGATGAAATAAAATTACTTAGAACAAAGTCTTGAAATTAATCAATTTTGCCAAGGAATGCAAAATGATAAGTGTGGGGGTGTGATGAGTGCATATTTATGCCCACATTTATGTTTTAAAATTCAAATTTTTGATGAGATTCTTGTGCTTAAATGATTGATTTAAAGTAAATTTGTAACGATTGGATTTAATGGGTTTGGGAATTAAAGATGCTTAAAATGTGATTCTTAGTTGCATAAATTATTTTGGATATTTTAATGTTTATTTATGCAATTGAAGTTAGAAGTTTATTCATTTAAAGCATGAAATTGAATGGTCAAAGCTGGTCCAATCTGGTCAACTCAGGGCTTCTATGCAATTTTGAAAAGAAAGAGATGATTAAAGTGCAATTGGAGAAAAATTTTGGACTTCTATGTATTTTTTAATAAAATAAAAAGGGTTGAAATATAATTTTGGGCAAGTTCAAATCTGTCAGATATTTTAAAAGATAATTTAGAGAAAATATATCTTAAGATATTTTATTTGATATTGTTAAATAATTACCTTATTTAACTATATCAATAAATATCAAAAGATAATATTTGCCAAATTTGTTTGAATCTAGAAAAGATATTATCTATTCTAAAAAACTGATTAAATTTGTTGAATATTTGGAACATATTAGATATAAGATAAAAGATTTTATCAATAGAAGATTCAGAATCCAAGCCCAATCAAGCCTATATAAAGAAACCCAAGGGAGGCAAAAACCAGAACTCATTCATTCTGTCAGATCCCTCCACCGGGAAGCCATCATTCATCACTCCTCTCATTTTATTTCATCATGTATTCTACTCTATACATGGAGGGCTAAGCTTCTAGGGTTATTCCACTGTAATTTCATTATGGATTCTGAGGTTAAGTTGAGTTAATGTAATTGTTTCTTTTGAGTATTGATTTCAGTTGCTCTCTTTCTATGTCTTTCATCTCTCAACCATATTGAAAGTAATGGTTTTTGCATCATAAGGTGTTTGAATCTACATGCATATTGATCATATGAGTTCAAAGGTTTCTAGATTTGGTTGAGAATCTAATTTGATTAAATTTAGGAACTTTCATATGATTAAACAGGTTTTCTCGATCAATTGAGAATGTATTTTGATTGGTGGTAATAATTTCAACTATAATTAATTGAGAATTTACTTTGATTAATTAACTTTTAATTTGGTTAGGAGATTTAAGAATAGACATGATTAAACACAATAGAATTTGATTGAGAATTGGTTGAATTCATTGTGAATAATCTAGAATGGTCTTGCATTTGATTGAGAATCTACTTGGGTTAACTGCATGGTCGCCCTCAAATTAATTCAGAATGTACTTTAAATAACTGGAAACTTGAACAATAATCAATTGAACAATGATACGTGGATAACCAATGATGAATCAATCTTGGAAAAGTAGTGAAATTAGCCTATTTCATCATAATTGTTTCTAAGTTTCCTCTTTGTTCTTCAAACATTTTTCAAACATTAATTCCATTAGCATAGTTTCTCACTTTTATTTTTGACCATTACATAACATTCATAAGATTCAAATATTGAAAAACAATTCCGTATTCGTTGGGAGACGACTTAAGATTACTTTAACCCTATCTAATTTCTTGACAACTAATTTAGCAATATCGAAGTTGCCTTAAAAAGTAATATTAATTTGATAGTTTCAACAACAGGGTATAAATAAATTTATAAAATGGTCCATGAAAGTTGAACGAAAGGAATAGATACACACTAAGTAGTACCAACCACAAAATGGGGTTGGAAGTTGCACGTGCTGAAGTGTTTTGTTTTTTGTTTTTTCTCATGCAGTGCCATTTCTCATTTTTTTTTCAATTTTATTTTTTAAATTGAATGTGTTAAGGTTGTATTAAGAATTGTTTCATTATACAGAATACAAAGTTAATTTCACATCCTTGAACTTTTAAGTTTTACACAAAGGAACTAAAATAATTAAATTAGTATTTTAATTTCTTACTAAATTAAGTGTAAATAAAGGGAATATAAAATTATTATTATATGTTAAGAGTTGCTTAAAATTCAATCGTTGGAATTAAAGTGGTATCGTATATCCAATAAAGCAATTTAAGACACTCAATTAAGTTTTAGCATAGTGATGCTTTTAGTGTCTTTTGTTTGCAGCTCACATATATCTGGATCACTATCTAATTATGTGAAAGGAAGTTTCAAAATTCAAATAGCACCATAAAACTAACACAAACCATACATCACATCATCATCATTTTTACATTCATGATATCTTACATAATTCCGAACAAAGAGAAATATATTGTAGGCTGAAAGAGTACATGATCACACTATCCAGAAATGCCTTATTTAATTTAAGGATAGTATTCATGCCTTATAACCCTATTTAGCATACCAAATAAGATGACCGTCAGGGAAAAAATGACACACAGAACTGGTCCCAGGCTTGACTTTGAGAACTTGGAATGCAATATTGTTTGGATCCCATTCTGATGTGTCTTTGTGGCACACTGCTACAGCTTTAACGAAGCAGCTGACATGGTGGACTGAAGTTAGCTACGTGGCTGTGTGTGGGTAATACGTGGCTGTGAGAGGGTCATACGTGGCTGTGAGAGGGTAATATTACTGAGGTTAAGAAATTAGGGTTTGAGTTAGAGAGAAATTGGTGTTTGAGATACGAATGACTTCTTCTGAAGGGTGTTCGTCGTGTTCGAAAAGTACCGCGAGGCCAGCCCTCCACCTGCAGAAAACCAGAACCAAAAACAAAAACCAAAACCCAGAGATCCAGCGGCCAACCTCGGCGAAGTTTCGTTGATCTCCGCAAACCTGTCGCTCGAGACCCACCGCGCGAACCACCATCGAAACCCCAAGGGTCGCGCCTCTGCCGCTGTGTCGCTCACAAGCTCCGCCGCCGCAGACCACCCCAAAGCTGTCGCAAGTTGTCCCAACGTGAGAGAAAGGAAGCTGCCATATGGTTGCAGAGCAGCGCCGAAGGAGAAGAAGAGAAGGGAAAACTATATCTTTCCCTCACATGAGCGTGACGAAGCAGACATAAGAAGAAGAGGGTAGAAAGAAATTGAGATTTCCAATTTAGGGTTCATAATCCTTTCAGATTGGGAGTTTTCCCTCTTAATTCTAATTTTAATTAGGTTCCTAATTTTCAAATTTAGGATTTTTCGAATTAGGAAAACCACGTATTACCCTCACACAGCCACGTAGCAAACTTCAGTCCACCCTGTCAGCTGCTTCGTTAAAAAATTAACGCCGTTTCCAAAAAGGACTTGATTGCACACTTTTTACAAAATTTAGGACCACATTGAACTTCTAAAAAAAGGTAGGACCGAATTGAACATTTGTCCCTTTTCGAAGGACCAAAAGAGGTATTAAACCTTTTTTTTATGATAAAAAGAATAATAAAATTGTTATTAGTGTTATTATTACAATTATAAAATTAAACATGAATCATTTTTATAATTTTATTATAAATAATTTTTATGTATTTTGTAACTAATTTTTAATTAAGAAATGATTAAATTTAAAAATCTGATTAAATTGAGAAAATAATTAAATTTAGAAAAAAAATCACTTAAATAATAAAATTGATAAAATGAGTATTTTAATTTTAAAAAATTTTATTTAAAAAATAAAATTGGAAAATAAATATGAACATAAAAAAAATCCCCTTTATATTAGGTATAGATTATATAATGACTATCATTATTCAAGGTGGGTTTATAAAATGGTCCATGAAAGTTGAACGAAAGGAATAGATATACAGTAAGTAGTACCAACCACAAACGGGGTCGGAAGTTGCAGGTGCTGAAGTGTTTTCTTTTTTTGTTTTTTCTTATACAGTGCTATTTCTCATTTTTTTTCAATTTTGTTTTCTTTAAATTGAATGTGTATTAAGAATTGTTTCATGATACAGAATACTAAGTTAATTCCACATCCTTGAACTATTAAGTGTTATACAAAGGAACTAAAATAATTAAATTAGTATTTTAATTTCTTATTAATTTAAGAGTAAATAAAGGGAATATAAAATCATATTATAAGTTAAGAGTTGCTTAAAATTCAATCATTGGAATTAAAGTGGTGTCGTACATCCAATAAAGCAATTTAAGACACACTCAATTAAGTTTTAGGATAGTGGATGCTTTTAGTGTCTTTTGTTTGCAGCTCACATATATCTGGATCACTATCCAATTATGTGAAAGCAAGTTTAAAAATTCAAATAGCACCATAAAACTAACACAAACCATACATCACATCATCATCATTTTTACATTCATGATATCTTACATAAATCCAGAAATGCCTTATTTAATTTAAGGATAGTATTCCTGGCATGATAGGTTTAGTTAACCCGATTTAGCATACCAAATAAGATGACCGTCAGGGAACAAATGACACACAGGACTGGTCCCAGGCTTGACTTTGAGAATTTGGAATGCAATATAGTTTGGATCCCATTTTGATGTGTCTTTGTGGCACACTGCTACAGCTTTAACCCTACTTCCATCTTCTCCCTCCAATGGCATAAAATGTGCAGTGCTATTTGATATCTTATGGCAGTAAAACACAACATATGGGTAATTCATTGGGTGACATGCAATTATCTCTTCTTCTGCTAAAATCTTCACTCCATCTTTAACTATGAACTTTTGGGACTTGCTTTCAATTTCTGTAGAAGTAACATGGGCGTTATTGCCAAGTTTAGAAGTGACAAAGTCTACCATGGATTCTACTGAAGTTGCACAGTGTTTTTCTTCACCATTCATTGCAGGCTCTTCACAGATCTTCAGAGTTTCCTCCACATTCTCAGCATTCTTAGAATCTGGCTTCACAGCCAAAATCTTTAATATTTCATTTATCTTTTCTGATGAGAATGGTAAGTGTTCTGTAATTTCGCGGGGCAACAACGGGGTTACAAATTTTCTTTTAGGTAACTCCACATCCAATTTTGCGCCGCGCCTCAATCCTTCTTCTGAGAAAAATATATTTGGTTTTGAGTGATCATGATGATGATGATTAGCAACTGGACCTATCCCTCGAAGAACAGCATTTTCCTTCGATTGAGGGTCATAAGGTGTCTCATCTTCCGATGGAATTCCTTTGGAATCATCTTGTGATGAAATCTTTTTGACATCATCTTCCAATTCATTTTTTTTAGTACCATCTGGTGATGAAATTTCTTCGACACCATCTTGTAATTCATTTTTCTTAACACCATAAAAGAGAGGAAACCCTTCTGAAATCTCTTCGACACCATCTTGTAATTCATTTTTCTTAGCACCATAAAAGAGAGGAAACCCTTCTGAAATCTCTTCGACACCATCTTGTAATTCATTTTTCTTAGCACCATAAAAGAGAGGAAACCCTTCTGAAATCTTTTCGACACCATCTTGTAATTCATTTTTCTTAGCACCATAAAAGAGAGGAAACCCTTCTGAAATCTCTTTGACACCATCTTGTAATTCATTTTTCTTATCACCATAAAAGAGAGGAAACCGTTCTGAAATCTCTTCGACACCATCTTGTAATTCATTTTTCTTAGCACCATAAAAGAGAGGAAACCCTTCTGAAATCTCTTCGACACCATCTTGTAATTTATTTTTCTTAGCACCATAAAAGAGAGGAAACCCTTCTGAAATCTCTTCGACACCATCTTGTAATTCATTTTTCTTAGCACCATAAAAGAGAGGAAACCGTTCTGAAATCTCTTCGACACCATCTTGTAATTCATTTTTCTTAGCACCATAAAAGAGAGGAAACCGTTCTGAAATCTCTTCGACACCATCTTGTAATTCATTTTTCTTAGCACCATAAAAGAGAGGAAACCCTTCTGAAATCTCTTCGACACCATCTTGTAATTCATTTTTCTTAGCACCATAAAAGAGAGGAAACCCTTCTGAAATCTTTTCGACACCATCTTGTAATTCATTTTTCTTAGCACCATAAAAGAGAGGAAACCCTTCTGAAATCTCTTTGACACCATCTTGTAATTCATTTTTCTTATCACCATACCGGAAGTGAAGGAACCCGTCTTGTGATGTAATCTTTTTCACACCATCTTGCAATTCATATAAAGTATTCAATAGTGGTGTAATTGCCTTCTTTAATTTCTCTACATTTCCTTTTATGTTTTACATCTTTGTTCATATTTTATCATGACTAACTTAGACAATCAAATTCGTGTCTTCCATAATATTGTTTTTATTTGAAAAGTCTAGCTTGGCTGTTTGAAATTTTAAAATGAACTAATTAGTTCGAAACTCCATAAATTGTTGAGAGTAAAAGTTTACATGACAATTTGAGAGATTATTTGGAAATCCATAGTGACCATCAGTAAAATGTATAAATTTTATTTTCATATATTAAAAGAATATAATATTCCAGTGTTTCTAAAAATAAAAATAATATATATTATACATATAGTTTATATAATTTAACTAGTTTGAAAATTGTTACGGGTTGAAAAGTTAGAATAAATTTACAAATTTATTTTTTCTGAAAACAACAATAGATTTGCAACTAAAATAGAAAAGAATGTATAAGGATAAGATCTCTATAGAAGAGAATGGTGAACTAGTTGTTTTTTTTATAAATATAAAGGATATTTTAATAATAAACTTTTTAATGGAAGATAATGAAATTTTAAAGGACAACAAAATTTTAAAAAAAAAATTAAAGAGTCCTATATTCAAATATAGAGAGAAGATAGATATATTTCAATATGAACAAAAATTCTCAAAAGAACTATAGTGCCCTTAAAATGTATACTAACCTAGCTTGGAAAGTTCTCTGATTACTTTGGGGATTGGTGTGTTTGGAAGCATCCTTTCCCAGTAAACTTCTGGAGGTAAGGCAGCCTGAGCAGCCATCAGTATCACCTTTTCATACAAATATCCATAGCTTAAGTTAAATATATAAAAACATAATAGAAATGAGAAGAAATGTAAAACTAAGTTAAATCTCACAATGAGAGAAAAAAACAATGCAAGGCAGTGAAACTCCATAGCAGAAGCAAAGTGGTTAATGGTGAGAAGCTGATACGAAGAAACATATAAACTTCAAGAGATATTTATAGACAGGAGATAGAAACTTTGTAAGTGGGCGCCTGATTATGTTAGTCTCAGGTCCTCATTCCCTTAGTTTATCATACATATTTTAAAGGAATATTTGGAAGGGGAACTAGTTATTTTTCCTTCCTAAAGAGGAAATCCTCCTTTTACGTTGAGAAGCTAAATTAAAATATTTTCCTATACACACATACATACATAATAGATGCTAGCCTGGGGACCAACAAATTTGGGCACCAAGTTTCTTCCTCTGCTGTGATCGATATATGTTTGCTTAGTATCAGATTCCTTCAAATTTAACGTTTCTACCTGATTTTGTTGATATTTACAACTAGTCGTGTGGATTTGTTTTTGTATAGAGTCGTGCAAAGTTGGCGTTGCTAATTTTTTTACTCCATATGTTAATCAAAGCCAGAATACGTTGTAGTTTTCTTGGAACTGTCTAATTCCGTGTCATACAGAGAAATCAAAGCCAGATTATTAAAATAAAGGTGAATTTTCTAATTAGAACTAATGTTATTGGATTTGGATAGTACCGTTTCCATTTGCTTTTATAAAAGTTGTTCGATTATTAAAATAAACGTGAATTTTCTAATTAGAACTTTTAAATACAAAAGAAAATTAGTGAAGGGAAACATGAATTAAATTTCTTTTACCGGTGATTTGAATAAAGATGAATGAGATTGAATGTACAGATCTCTATAGAAAAGAATGTATAAGGACAAGATCTCTATAGAAGAGAATGGTGAACTAGTTGTTTTTTTTATAAATATAAAGGATATTTTAATAATAAACTTTTTAATGGAAGATAATGAAATTTTAAAGGACAATAAAATAAAATAAAAAAAATTAAAGGGTCCTATATTTAAATGTAGAGAGAAGATAGAAATATTTCAATATGAACAAAAATTCACAAAAAGCCCTTAAAATGTATGCTAACCTCTTGGAAAAATCTCTGATTACTTTGGGGATTGGTGTGTTTGGAAGCATCCTTTCCCAGTAAACTTCTGGAGGTAAGGCAGCCTGAGCAGCCATCAGTATCACCTTTTCATACAAATATCCATAGATCAATTTAAATATATAAAAACATAATAGATGAGAAGAAATGTAAACCTAAAGTTAAATCTCACACTGAGAGAAAAAAACAATGCAAGGAAGTGAAACTCCATATAAGAAGCAATGTGCTTAATAATGGTGCGAAGCTGATACGAAGAAACATATAAACCTCAAGAGATATTTATAGACAAGAGATAGAAACTGTTATGTATTTAGTTTATTGAGCTTATTTTTAAATTGCTATATTAGTATAAACTATTTCGGTTGAATTGGTCCGAGGGTCGGTTGTCCTTATTTGCTATGCTCTCTTTTAATCTTCAATCCTCCTCGAGAACGCGATCCACTCCAATGGGTTGTTGACCTGCAGAAGACACTCCGACGTTCAAGTCAGATATGTTTCATATAGAGGTCTATATTTTATTAGGATAAAAAAGGATGATTGTACCTGGACATCAGTTGTCTACTTATAAGGTTTGTGATAGCCACGTCCATTGATTAACTATTAGTACAATATATTTTGGGTAATCAAATCCAATAATTAATCATTAATATCGTATATTTGTAGAGCTTAAGGCAATCTGACATATTAGTACCTGCTTAATGACAATCAATTCCGATCGGTATACTTCATATAGTACATAAGCCCCCCAAGTCCGAGCAAGCTCCTTATTAAAAGAGGTTTTTAGGGATTATTATGAGCTTTAAAAGAGGTCGCTCACGTTGTATTTAGGGAGTCTATCTTCTATGCTTTAAGTCTTCATTGCTCTATGTACCGACGGCGAACTCTAGGAGTTCTCTTTGGACCTATTCCTTAGACTGAACAAAAAATGCTAAGAGTTCTCTTTGAAAACTTTTTCCTCTGTAAGAGATTTTCACTCCAAAAAATATGCTTCTAAATAAAGTAAACGCTTCAATATTTATTTTTATAATGAAAAGGCATTCGAACTTGACAAAACTGAACCTATTGAGTAGCTGACTTATAAGAGTTCTTTTTCGAACTTCCTCCGTTGAGTGGGGATTTCTGAATCCATTTTTTTGACTTCCCCCCAAGCGGCTTAAGGCAAGAGTCATTTTTCTGACTTCCCCCGAGTGGCTTGAGGCATAAGTCATTTTTCTGACTTCCTACGTTGAGTGGGGATTTCTGAAGCCATTTTTCTGACTGCCCCCGAGCGGCTTGAGGCAGGAATCATTTTTCTGACTTCCTGCGTTGAGCGGGGATTTCTGAAGCCATTTTTCTGACTCCCCCCGAGCGGTCCTGAGCCAGGAGTCATTTTTCTGACTTCCTGCGTTGAGTGGGGATTTCTGAAGCCATTTTTCTGACTTCCCCCCGAGCGGCTTGAGGCAGGAGTCATTTATCTGACTTCCTGCGTTGAGTGGGGATTTCTGAAGCCATTCTTCTGACTTCCCCCGAGCGGCTTGAGGTAGGAGTCATTTTTCTAACTTCCTGCGTTCAGCGGGACTTTTTAAGCACATTTTTTTGACTCCCTCGAGCGGCTTGAGGCAAGAGTCATTTTTCTGACTTCCTGCATTAAGCAGGGATTTCTGAAGTCATTTTTCTGATTCCCCCGAGAGACTTGAGACAGGAGTCATTTTTCTGACTTCCTGCGTTGAACGGAGATTTTTGAAGCCATTTTTCTGACTTCCCCCAGAGCGGTCCTGAGGCAGGAGTCATTTTTCTGACTTCCTGCGTTGAGCGGGCATTTCTGAAGCCATTTTTCTGACTCCCCCTAGCGGCTTGAGACATGAGTCATTTTTCTGACTTCTTACGTTGAACAGAGATTTTTGAAGCCATTTTTCTGACTTCCCCCAGAGCGGTCCTAAGGCAGGAGTCATTTTTCTGACTTCCTGCGTTGAGCGGGGATTTCTGAAGTCGTTTTTCTGATTTTTCCCCGAGCGATCTTAAGACAAGAGTCATTTTTCTGACTTCCTACGTTGAGCGGGGATTTTCGAAGTCATTTTTATGACTTCCCCCGAGCGGGCATTCTAAACTGACCAAGTTGAGGTCTGAACCTTCCTGCACATAATATTTTATAATTTAAAATTAAGAGTCATTAGAACCTGACAAGGTTGAACGCAGCTCTGAACCATCCTGTGCATAATATTTTATAATTTAAAATTAAGAGTCATTAGAACCTGACAAGGTTGAACGCAGCTCTGAACCATCCTGTGCATAATATTTTATAATTTAAAATTAAGAGTCGGTAGAACCTAACAGGTTGAACGCAGCTCTGAACTATCCTGTGCATAATATTTTATAATTTAAAATTAAGAGTTGGTAGAACCTGACAAGGTTGAACGCAGCTCTGAACCATCATGTGCATAATATTTTATAATTTAAAATTAAGAGTTGGTAGAACGTGACAAGGTTGAACGCAGCTCTAAACCATCTTCTGCATAATATTTTATAATTTAAAATTAAGAGTCGGTAGAACCTGACAAGGTTGAACGCAACTCTGAACCATCTGTGCATAATATTTTATAATTTAAAATTAAGAGTCGATAGAACCTGACAAGGTTGAACGTAACTTTGAACCATCTGTGCATAATATTTTATAATTTAAAATTAGGGTTAAATATGTTTTTCGTCCCTTAAGTGTCACACGATTTTGGGTTTAGTCCCTACTCGAAACTTTGATGGTTTTTAGTCCTCATAGTTTTAAAACTCTTACTATTAATCCTTAAAATTGGACGGTGTTAACTTTTAGTAGATGTGGCAAACGGCGAGGTCATGTCTTAGTCAACGCACTCCAGGAAGCTGAGCCACGTGGAGGACATAGACGCCGTCGTCATCGCCCCCCTTGTCGCGCTTCACCAACACCTTCGATCGTTCCTCCGCCCCCTCCTTCAGACCTCAACCGTTACCCTTGCCCAGAGCCATCGACTCCCGTTTACCCTTCTCCAAAGATGCTGCCGCCGAGAAATCCAATGCTGCCGTCGACAAACCCAATGCCGCCGTCGATTTTACCCTCCCCGTTGGTTTTCAAATGCGCATGTAATTCAATTCCTTCTGTCAACTTCAACACTCGTTGTTTCATTTGTAGTTTCCGTTTCCTCGTGTACTATATCGGTTATTCAAATCATTTTCATTGAATTTCTTAATTGTGCTTTGTCGATGATTTTGTCCGCACCAGAGATGCCAACATCCGGCCCTTCAGCTGGGCACCCACCTCCTGCTTTCTTTGATTTATCAACACTGCGCACTGATACCACCCTTTCTCCTCCCCATCAAAGCCCGCGGGGAAAAAGCCCCACCAAACACCCCAAAAGCCCCAAAATACCCATTCTCCTTCTTCTCCTTCTCCTTCTCCATCCATACACTCCATTTTATCCCTTGACACCTCAATGGCACGTCGGGAAACCATTCTTCCTTACTCTGTCCATCCCTTACCCTTGCCTCCTTGGGCTGGGCTTGGAGCTCCCATAGTCTCACCTCGTGCTATCTTTTCCCTTCCTGCTAAGACGAAACCCTTCCCAATGAAAAACCAGTGGCAAAAAGGAAAACTTATTGGCAGAGGTACCTTTGGATCTGCCATGTGAAGTGTAAACATTGAAGAAATTAGGGGGTTGTGTGCAAATTTGGAATAAAAAGAAAAGAAAACGTGGGAGAGAATAAACTCATACTTGGCATCAGACGTGGGCTGGCCGTTAGCCATGTCAAACAAAAATTAATGCCATCCAAAATTAGGGACTATTTATAACAGTTTCAAAACTATGAGGACTAAAAGCAATCAAAGTTTTGAGTAGGGACTAAAACCAAAACCGTGTGATAATTAATGGACGAAAAACATATTTAACCCTTAAAATTAAGAGTAAGTAGAACCTGATAAGGTTGAACGCAACTCCGAATCATCCTGTGCATAATATTTTATAATTTAAAATTAAGAGTGGTTAAAACCTGACAAGGTTGAACGCAACTCTGAACCATCCATCCTGTGCATAACATTTTATAATTTAAAATTAAGAGTGGTTAAAACCTGACAAGGTTGAACGTAACTTTGAACCATCTTGTGCATAATATTTTATAATTTAAAATTAAGAGTTGGTAAAATCTGACAAGGTTGAACACAACTCTAAACCATCTGTGCATAATATTTTATAATTTAAAATTAAGAGTCACTAGAACCTGACAAGGTTGAACGCAGGTCTAAACCATCATGTGCATAATATTTTATAATTTAAAATTAAGAGTTAGTAGAACCTCACAAGGTTGAATGCAGCTCTGAACTATCTTGTGCATAATATTTTATAATTTAAGAGTTGGTAGAACCTGACAAGGTTGAACATATCTCTGTACCTTCCTGTACAGGATATTTTTACTCACAAAAATATGAGTTAAACAAATATATTATATTTTGTAAATTATAATGAAAATGGGAACCTCTCAAGGTTGGACGTAGGACTGAAGGTTCCTGAAAGTTCTCAAAACAAAAGACATGCCTTTAGGAATTATTACGGAAATTTTTACTCTTGTTGCAAAACCTGGTGTTGATCCGAAGTAGCGATGTCGAGACCGAGCGCGCGTCTGGTTCTTCGTGGCTTCATGGGGATGCCGCTTGGCCCCACGGTGGACGCCAAAATGTTTCGGTTGAATTGGTCCGAGGGTCGGTTGTCCTTCTTTGCTATGCTCTCTTTTGATCTTCAATCCTTCCCGAAAACGTGATCCACTCCAATGGGTTGTTGACCTGCAGAAGACACTCCGACGCTCAAGTCAGATATGTTTCCTATAGATGTCTATATTTTATTAGGATAGAAAAGGATGATTGTACTTGGACATCAGTTGTCTACTTATAAGACTTGTGATAGACACATCCATGTATTAACCATTACTGCAATATATTTTGGATAATCAAACCCAATAATTAATCATTAATGTCGTATATTTATAGAGCGTAAAGCAATCTGACCTATTAGTAATTGCTTAATGACAATCAATTCCGATCGATATACTTCATATTGTACATAAACTTGTAAATGATTTGAAGTAGAATAAATTAAAGCACAAAAAAGTTAATGCCAACTCATAATACAAATGGCGAATTAATGAAATATTAGTCCATAACCTTTTTCCATTAGCTGATAAAAAACAAAAAACTTTATTTTTCCATTCTTCTTCCAAACATGTGAAATCACATAACCTCTCGTTTTTCCATTTTTTTTTTCAAAACAATGAAACTTCGCCATTTTAAAGAATTTTTATTTCTATTAATTGGTTATATTAAAAGAGATTTTTTTTATAATTTTTTCTATCTCCAGAACATTACTGTTAATGATCCACATTAATGCATGTTTTAGATATAAGAATTTAAACGGATGACCAAACGACATTACAACATGTTTTAGATATAACAATCTCAACCGATGATTAAAGTAACAAATTATTTGGATGTGTTAAACTTTGTCTCGTAACGAGTTGTATTAATTGTAGTACTTTATAGTATCATGAGTTATGTTATTATCGAATTGGTGTCGTTGTTTTAACTAAACAAGCAAACTTACAGAACTTGATAAAATGATTCACTATAAAAAAAATAAAAGACATCAATTTAGTTTCTAAATATAAATGTCGATCAAATTGTAACATTCTTAACATCAAGTTAATAAACTCTTATATAATAACACAAGACTTTTTACATTTGTTATTTTAAGTTTTTACGTCTATTATAGGTTTGATGTAATGGTGAGTGACATAAATTAATGTCGAAGTATTTTTCCAATTTAAATTTATGTAGAATTGTTACTATAACCTCGATTTAAATTTACGTTAGAGTTTCTCACTCCAACCTAAATTTAGAACAATTTAAAGAAAAGAAAACACAAATTTTTATTTGTCTACACACAATCAAAGATAAATTTACATTTAATTGTACATGGTCAGACGTAAATTTACATCTGACAATGCTTAGTGAGATGTAAATTTTTGTGTGTTTTCTAAATTAAATTGGTTTTGGCATGAACAAATGCCTCAAAATCAGAAACTATCTAGAACAAAATGTACATTTCAAATAGAACATTTTCAAGTACATAATATACATTTCTAAATTCATTGAAGGAGATATTAGTCTCTCATATACTTTGAAGTGAGGTATATTGAACTAAATCCATTGATTAATTTCTTATGTTGTGGTTTGGTAGTAGGGCTCAATTCACATATTGGACTACGTGTTTAATTGTTTCTTAGCTCAACCTAAAAGTAAAGGTGTTGGTTTTTACAAATAACCATGGATCGGAATTGGATAAATTTTATATGTACAACAAACGAATATGAGAGTGCAGTAGAACAATTTCTTGAATTTGCAAGATGAATGTTCCAGACAATAATAGAAGATTCTATTGCCCGTGTTTTAATTGTTTGAATGAGTGAACGCTACCAACTAAAGTTATTTGGGAGCATGTTAATTATGATGGATTCCTAAAGAGCTACACAAAGTGGACATGACATGGTGAATTAATAGACATGCCAAGCGTAACTAAGTCTCAAGATGAAGTAGAAGAAATTGATTTAAAGATGGGTGATTGATTAAAAGACATGATACGTGATGTTGAACATGATTCCTTCCAACGCGCTCATGTGTATGACAACATGTATAATGACACAGAAAAATCTTTGTATCCACAATGCACTAAGCATATTCGATTGTCAGCGATATTAAAATTGTTCAATATGAAGGCAAGAAATGGGTGGACTGATAAAAGATTCATAGAATTGTTTGAGTTATTAGTGACATGCTTCCTGAAATGGGTGGACTGATAAAAAAATTCATGCATTCTCAAACGATGGTGTCTTCACTAGTGCAACAAAGGGATAGGACAATGGTTGTTTTGGGTTTATAACAGCGTTTGTAGAACCAAGGTATAGTTAGGCAAGGTAAAAAGTCAAGACTTTTGTCCTCGATTCAAAAACCGAAGGAAAAAGGTTATGATTTTGCCCCGATTTAAGAAACCCAAAGCAATAAACAAAAAAAAATGGGTCTATTGTCTTGGTTCTGGTTCTAACCGAGGTCGTAGACCCTTAAAATTGATTAATTAAAGGGTCTATGGCCTCAGTTGGATCTAGAACCAAAGCAATAGACCATTTTTTGCCTCGATTTTTACTAGAACCGCGGTCTAAAGTATGCTTTTTTTTTTAAAAAATGATTGTTTCTGTAAACATTCAATATCACATAAACCCAGAAACACTGAAACAAACCTGCACATAAAACCAAGTATCCACAACTCAAAAATATAATCCTGCATATAACTATTTAATGTGATTTTTGGTTTTGATAGCTATCATTATTATTTTTGAACGATTTTTTTACCACTCTTTTAAACTCCTATTTCAGGAGAAAAATCCTAGGAGTCCTTATTTTGGGTGAATCTGAAGTTTAAATATTATTTGGATTGCAAATCTTAAAATAATCAGAGGAGGTGTTCATCTCTTGTGGCTTTCAGCGAAAGTGAGTTTCATCTCTTGAGGTAACAAGAGAACTATTCTAAACCTTAAACTTTTTTACTTCTTTGTGATTGTAATAGTTTGTTGATTTTGTGATAATGGATCGTTAATTCTCATTTGAGATTAACAATTGGAACTATGATCCTTATGATGTCAACCAATATAAAATCACCTATGCAATTTTTTTTCTTCCTTATTATGTTATTTGTTTTAATTTATGGTAAAAGAATTTAAATTAAAGAAAAAATATTTAAATGCACAATTTACGATAAGAAACCAATTCACCCACTTTTGGTTTGTTGTTCGTGACAACTATTCCACTGCACTGCTCTAACAATAAAATTATTCCTTAGGCAATGCTTTGGTGAATTTATCAACTAATTGGTACTAGGTATCTCTATATTCTATAACATAATCTCCCTTTTGAACATGATCTCTAAGAAAATGATGCCTAATATCAATGTGTTTGATTTTAGAGTACATTATGAGATTATTAGTATGATTAATTACACTTGTATTATCGCACCTAAGAATATGATCTAGATAGATATCAAGATCCTCTAAGTATTGTTTCATCCATAAAATTTATCCACAACAATTTCGACTCACAATTTATTATAATAATTTAAATAAAATAAAACTAATCAAGATATTTTCTAAAATAATTTATTTTACTATATTTTTTTCTATAAAAAATCTCATTTAATAATGTGTGTATATATATATATATTTATATTTTGGAGTGTAAGTATTTATACTATAATAATTTAAATAAAATAAAATTAATCAAGATATTTTTTAAAATAATTTATTTTAATATATTGTTTCTTTTGAGATAAATTTTTATTTGATAATAATTTTTTATTTTAATTTAAAAGTATTTAACTTCAACAAGTGTTTGTATACCAAATAAGTTTTTAAAATTTATTTTAAAAACGATTAATTTTAAATATATAAAAAAATTGTTCAATTACATTAACTATATTTAATACTAACTTTTATTTATATTTTACTTTTTTCTCATTCACACAATATTTATCTTTCTTTTACTTTTTCTTTAATCCACATAAAGTATTGAAGTTGCATGATTGCCTTGGCATTAGACCCGTCCACGTCATGAGTAAAGTGGTTCTCGTGTAACACAAGTTCTTTTATAGTTTTTTTTTCCTTTACAAAATCCTTTTTACACTTTAGAAAATCATTTTAATTTAAACATATAATAAGATAGGTTTAATTGTTTGCATTGTCCCTAGTTTGGCTGCAACGTGTCAAAGTAGTCCATCTTTTTAAAAAAAATTCAATTACGTACAAACTTGGTTTAAAAGTGTCAATTTCGTCCAAACGTATGTAGAATTTGCTTCAATCAAGTCCCTTCCGTTAAATTCACCAAAACGGACGTTAATTTTTTAGTTCTCTCTCCTCTGCTCCTCTGCTTCTCTGCTCTGCTCCTCTGGACATTATAAAATAATATAATGATAATATAAAATATAAAATATAAAATAATACATTAAGCAATTATTAGAAAATTTGAAAATATTATGCATATATATTAAATGAAAAAAACAGTATACGTGGACTAAGTTATACAGAACTTCTGCACAGAGTAATGATTGTGGATGAAACTCTCATTTCTCATATATTAATACTTGGTTTTAGTTTATCTTACAAAAACATGAAAACTAAATCTAAACAAAAAGTATTCTTTTCACACCCATTTTCTGCTTCATTGGATAATTGCTTTTCGTAGTAAAATATTATATTAAAATAATAACAATAAATATAATTAAAATATTATAATTCATAGTAAAATATTATCTAAAAATCAAATAATTCATTTTTCTGTTATTTAACTAAAAAGGTATTTACAAAATTATTTATTTTGGTATAATATTGGTTGAACTGTTTCTACATATTTTCATTTTCTTTAAAAAAGAATTATACGTTTTGTGTTAATTATATATATATAATTTATCGTCATTAAAAGTATATTAAAAATATATATAAGATAATAGGATAAATCATATATATTTAAAATAATTTATTAATTAATTTATTTACTAAAATAGTTTTAAGATAATAAAATATAAGATAGATATTTATATTTGAGATTAATAAAATTATTTTACTTTAAAATACACACATATTTTAATTAATAGATACTGTATAACTTTAATTTTTTCTTTCAATTAATAGGCACAATTCTCTATTAATAAATCATATGTAGCATATTGGTAAAAAAAAAGTGGAATAATAATTTAGATAAAATCATTTAGTTACATCATGATCATGATTTAATTTATGTAAATATTAAATATAAGTGAAAAACATTTTACTAAAGGAGCAGCAGAGCATAGCAGCAGAGCAGCAGAGCAAAGAAGCAGAGGAGAGAGAAAAAAAATTAACGTCCGTTTATGTGGATTTAACGGAAGGGACTTGATTGAAGCAAATTTTACATACGTTTGGACAAAATTGACACTTTTAAACCAAGTTTGGACGTAATTGAAACTTTTTTAAAAAGATGGACTAACTTGACACGTTGCAGCCAAACTGTGGACAATGCAAGCAATTAAACCAATAAGATATGATTGATAAAGAATTACGAGGACAACTGCTTTTCGAAGGTTTCGGCAACTCTTAAAACTTGTTCATTTGAATGAATTTGGAAAAAAATATTGAGGGAATTTAAGAGAATTTGAATTTTTGTTGTTGTTTATTTGAGTGGATTTAAAGATAAATGAGAGTAAATTTAAAAATAAAATTTGTGAGAATTAGTGTAGAATTTAATTGACGTGATAGATTAAAAAAATTTATTTCCAAATCTACTCTTATTTATCTCCAAATTCACTTAAATAAACAACAACAAAATTTACATTCAAATATGAAATAGGTGGATCTTATCAAACAACTATTATCATTCATTTATTTAATTTTAATATAAAAATATTAATAGTTAAAATAATATTTCTCATAAATTTATATCTTTATTACATCAGCCAAAATATGAAATATAAAGTATGAATTTAAGTACTAATCTTAATAAAATAATTAATTAAATTTTATGGTATTTTAAATTATTAAAAAATCACAAAAAAAAACATATTAAAGTTTGACAATTTTTTCGTAAGCAGAAATCATTTTTTATTTTCTGAGTAGATTTTAATTTTATGTTAGGTTGAAAGAAAAACATAAATAAAAAGAATCTAAATACAAAATGAAAAAGTTGAGCTATTAAAATTGAAAGAAAAAAAATAAAAAAGTTAGAAATAAATGAATGAAAAGTTTGTAATTGATTTGATTGAGATGACTTTTGAAATATAATTTTAAAAATTATTTAAACATATATATTTTAAAAATATAAATTAGAGTTAAATCATGATTTAGATTAAAATAAAAAATATTACAAAATTTTAATAGATAAAAAGGGTATATTTTAAAATGAAATATATTAATTTACAAAATATCAAAATTTAAATTAATTAATTCTATTTTATCTATTATTTAAATAGTTTTATTTAATTATTTATCTTGTTAGAATACAGTACGCAACTTTTCAAAAAATAATAATTTGATTTAATATTTTTTTGTAATTCCACTATTTTTTATTTTTGTTATTTGTTTAATGTAGATTAGTGTAATACAAAATTATATCTTTAGTTATTGTATTATAGTAAAGAAATATAAAAAATTATTTAATTGATTATGTAAATATAAATAATAATAATAATGACAAAAATAATAATAATAAAATAACATTTAGATTCGATACATCAATTTTGCAAGTATATAACTTGTTAAATATAGTGAAAATTATATATGGGATTAATCTCCCTTGTGTTAAACACACATAGGGTTCTCTATTTATAATAAAAAAAAATATGGGATAAGCCCAAAATACAAATAATAAATAATAACAAACTAACTTAAAGATAAACTGAAAGATAAAAGATATAATATTTCTAACACTCCCCCTCTAGCTGGAGCATACAAATTGTATGAACCAAGCTTGAAATAACTAAACTAGGTTTTGAACTAGATGATTTTTCTTCAAGAGTGAGACAATAAACACTTCAACTTCAACTTCAAAAGTGTGAACCAAGCTTGTGAAACTTCAACTTCAAAAGTGGATGAAGGAGAATAATGGAGAAGGAGGCAATAAACACTTCAACTTCAGAAGTGGATGAAGGAGAGCAGCGGAGAAGGAGACAATAAACACTTCAACTTCAGAAGTGGATGAAGGAGAGCAGCGGAGAAGGAGGCAATAAACACTTCAACTTCAGAAGTGGATGAAGGAGAGCAGCGGAGAAGGAGACAATAAATACTTCAACTTCAGAAGTGGATGAAGGAGAGCAGCGGAGAAGGATGCAATAAACGCAGCAGATCTGTGCGGCAAATACAATAAGAAAGGAAGAACAAGGCAAGAACAGCAATACAGAGGCGAAACCCTCTACGGCAAATTACGCAGAAAGAAGAAGGAGGTCCGAAGATGTGGAAGCATGCGGCAAGAAGAAGACAGACGTCGATGGCAGCAATGGCTGCTCCGGAAGGTCTAAACAGAGAGAGGGAGGTCCGATGATTCAGAGGAGGCAGTGGTTCCCAGGAGACTTGTCTCTGATTTTGGGTGCTGAGATTTAAGAAGAAGAGAAAATGAATCTTACAAAATTTTTAGGGGCTGCCGGTGGCCATGACGGCCGGCCACCGGCAGACAGCAAAGACCACCGGAAGAGATCAGAAAACCTGCTCTGATACCATGTTAAATATAGTGAAAATTATATATGGGATTAATCTCCCTTGTGTTAAACACACATAGGGTTCTTATTTATAATAGAAAAAAATATGGGATAAGCCCAAAATACAAATAATAAATAATAACAAACTAACTGAAAGATAAACTGAAAGATAAAAGATATAATATTTCTAACATAACTTAAACAGTTATGGCTAGTTCTTCCATTAACCAATTTCAGACTTGCTTTTACCAATTTTACGAGTTGAGTATGCATACAATACACATAATTGATCTGTAATAGATTATAGACATACCAATATAAGCAATCCATTAACATTAACTCAAACATAACTAGAATATAGTCAAACGAGTAATTTCACTTGACAGATTTTGTGTAGTAGTCAATATCATAGACATACCAGTATAAGCAGTCCATAGAGACAATGGTTCAATACATATAAGCAACAGAAATTAAGGGAGGTTCTAGCTCAGGACACATTCTATCCAAACAGGTATCACGTAATACTAACTTAAATTAAAGATTCTAAGTGGTTTCAGTAACAACCAACACAATTCAATCACATTATTTTGTTCAACATTCATTTTATATTTTCATTCCCAAAATAGAGTATATATCATCTACTTCCTTTTTTTACTATTATATAGTACTAACCATAATCGAAACGAAATAAAAGGTGGGAAGTTTTCTTTTGGATGATTGAGTCATTTACAGAACAAATGGCTTAAAGAAATAGAAAGAGTTGTGTGAAAGATAGCCAAGAAAGGAGTTTGATGCACAAAATACACTAAGAATGATGTTCTAATCGATTACATGACTCCTATTTATGTAACCAAACACACAACTCGCATAAAATAAGAAAACTAGCCATGTTTTAGCATTATAACGACTATCTTTTCTGGTAATCGATTATCGTTTCAAAAACTAAAACCCAGAAATTGCATGATAATTGATTATGGCTTTTCATAATCGATAATTCCATAGCCTAAAGCACTTCTAAGGGATGCAATTAGTGTTAATCGGTTACACCAGATGATAATCGATTATTGCATGAGGATTTCTGAAAAACATGGTTTTGAACTTAAATTAACCTCTAGGAAATTTCTAATATCTCCAAATCCCTTCTAAGCTCATAAATGTTAGCATAAAGATGAAGTTTAGAAGTTTTGATGATGTCTCAAAATCAAGTCTCAAGTGCTCAAGTTGCAAGAATACCTTTATGAAAACTTATTTTTTGTTAAAGTTTTTTGTAATTTAGTAGTTTTATATATAAGGTATTATTTATCCTTGATGACATGTATTGTGTGTTTTAAAGTTTTTAAAAACTCATTTTTCCTTGGAATAATCGATTAACAATTTATGATATTCAATTACCCATAACCGATTATGACTTACCATAATCGATTATCACGTGCAATTATGAGAGTTTTCATTCATGTTTTTAATAATTGTGCATACATTAAATACATAATCGATTACTTTATTTGGATAATCGATTATCATGCGTTAAATATCTGACAACAGATTTTTGGAGGTATCCTTGAGTGAGATCTTTATATATTGTATTGAGACTCACATTCTAAAATACGAAATACATTAATTTTGAAAAGTTTATATGTTTTGTTATGTGTTGTGATAAGTGTGTTCTAGGGTTTGTGTAACCCTCATGTTGTGCCTTTGAGAACTTCGTGTTGACATAAAGTGAGAACTTTCACAGGAGTTGTGATTGAATGTTCTTGTTGTTGCTTAATTAAAGTCTATCATCCTTTGTGAAGATTCAAAGGACGTGTTCATCCTTCATGAAGTATTCAAAGGAGGTGTTCATCTCTTGTGGCTTTCAGCGAAAGTGAGTTTCATCTCTTGAGGTAACAAGAGAATTGTTCTAAACCTTAAACTTTTTTACTTCCTTGTGATTGTAATAGTTTGTTGGTTTTGTGATAATGGATCGTTAATTCTCATTTGAGATTAACAATTGGAATTAGGATCCTTATAATGTGAACCAGTATAAAATCACCTATGCAATTTTCTTTCTTCCTTATTATGTTATTTGTTTTAATTTATCGTAAAGGAATTTAAATTACAAGAGAAAATATTTAAATGTACAATTTACGATAAGAAACCAATTCACCTAGTTTTGGTTTGTTGTTCTTGACAACTATTCCACTGCACCGCTCTAACAATAAAATTATTCCTTAGGCAATGCTTTGGTGAATTTATCAATTAATTGGTACTAGGTATCTCTATATTCTATAACATAATCTCCTTTTTGAACTTGATCTCTAAGAAAATGATGCCTAATATTAATGTCTTTGATTTTAGAGTACATTATGAGATTATTAGTATGATTAATTGCACTTGTATTATCGCACCTAAGAATATGATCTAGATAGATATCAAGATCCTATAAGTATTGTTTCATTCATAAAATTTATCCACAACAATTTTGACTCGCAATGTATTATAATAATTTAAATAAAATAAAACTAATCAAGATATTTTCTAAAATAATTTATTTTACTATGTTTTATATAAAAAATGTCATTTAATAATATATATATATATATATATATATATATATATATATATATTTTGGAGTGTAAGTATTTATACTATAATAATTTAAATAAAATAAATTTAATCGAGATATTTTTTAAAATAATTTATTTTAATATATTGTTTCTTTTGAGATAAATTTTTATTTGATAATAAATTTTTATTTTAATTTAAAAGTATTTAACTTCAACAAGTGTTAAATATATAAAAAGACTATTCAATTACATTAACTATATTTAATACTAACTTTTATTTATATTTTACTTTTTTCTCATTCACACAATATTTATCTTTCTTTTACTTTTTCTTTAATCCACGTAAAGTATTGAAGTTGCATGATTGCCTTGGCATTAGACCCGTCCACATCATGAGTAAAGTGGTTCTGGTGTAACACAAGTTCTTTTATAGTTTTTTTTTTCCTTTACAAAATCCTTTTTACACTTTAGAAAATCATTTTAATTTAAACATATAATACGATATGATTGATAAAGAATTCTGAGGACAACTACTTTTTGAAGGTGTCGGCAACCTTAAGTTGTCGTTTTATGATTTATTTTTTCTTATTATGTGAGTTTCCTATTTGGAATAGAAAATGATATGAAATAGGTGAAACAATAATTGAAACCAAATATCTTATCAAACAAATATTATCATTCATTTATTTATTTTTATTATAAAAATATTAATGGTTAAAATAATATTTCTCATAAATTTATATTTTTATTACATCAGCCAAAATATAAAATATGAAATATGAATTTAAGTACTAATCTTAGTAAAATAATTAATTAAATTAAATTTTATGGTATTTTAAATTATTAAAAAATCACAAAGAAACATATTAAAGTTTGACAATGTTTTTCGTAAGCAGAAATCATTTTTTATTTTCTGAGTAGATTTTAATTTTATATTAGGTTGAAAGAAAAACATAAATAAAAAGAATCTAAATTCAAAATGAAAAAGTTGAGCTATTAAAATTGAAAGAAAAAAATAAAAAAAGTTAGAAATAAATGAATGAAAAGTTTGTAATTGATTTGATTGAGATGACTTTTGAAATATAATTTTAAAAATTATTTAAACATATATATTTTAAAAATATAAATTAGAGTTAAATCATGATTTAGATTAAAATAAAAAATATTACAAAATTTTAATAGATAAAAAGGGTATATTTTAAAATGAAATATATTAATTTACAAAATATCAAAATTTAAATTAATTAATTCTATTTTATCTATTATTTAAATAGTTTTATTTAATTATTTATCTTGTTAAATACAGTACGCAACTTTTCAAAAGATACTAATTTGATTTAATCTTTTTTTTGTTATTCCACTATTTTTTATTTTTTTTTATTTGTTTAATGTAGATTAATTTAATACAAAATTATATCTTTAGTTATTGTATTATAGTAAAGAAACATAAAAAATTATTTAATTGATTATGTAAATATAAAAAATAATAATAATGACAAAAATAATAATAATAAAATATTTAGTGTAATTACAAAGTCAAAGAGATACATAGGAGAGAAACTTTAACACCACTGACTCTTTTAATTTTTCCTTCCTCAACAAAGTTAAATCCTAATTACGGTTGTATTTATAGTAATATTTTAATATTTGTTCATTCTTTTCTAAATGGGTTTGGATAGTCTCAGATATCTAATGATCCATTTATCTAAAGTGATGGTTAACCAATGGTGTTTCATCTTAAACCTTTAACCTATCATCTTACACTCCAACTTTTTAAAATATTACAATTTTAACTTTAATAAATATTTTTTTATTTTTTCTAAACTTATTAAAATTACTTTACGTTTAAAAATAATTTAATTTAATATTTTTATATTATTTAATATACATTTATATTGTAATAATTATTAAAATACAATTTATATTATTATAATAATTATATTAAAAAAATAAAAAATAAAAATATTTAAAAAAAAATATTAAAAATGAAAGTAAAAATTAAAAATAATAAAAATTAAAGAAAATTATAATATAAAATTTAATTTAATATTTGAATATAATTTAATATATTTAAATACATTAAATGTTATTTTAAATATTATTTTTATTTTTGATTATTTTACTTTCATTATTATTACTCTTAATTTAGGTATTATTATTTTAATTTTTTTAATAAAACTTTTATAAAAATATAAATCATATTTTAATAATTATTAAAATATAAAAATACAATAAATAGTATTATAATTTTAAATTAAAATAAATAATTATTAAATTTTAAATAAAAACAAAAGTTTTTTATTTCTTTATTGGATATTGAAAGCGGGTAGCATATTTTACGATAAACAAAGTTTTTTTAAAATTTTGTTTTTTATTTTAAATTTAATAATTATTTAATTTATTTTAATATTTTAATATAATTTAATATATCTTTTATTTTAATTGTTTTATTTTTATTTTTTTAATAAACTATTATTATAATATAAATCATATTTTAGTAATTATAAAATTATATTAAATAATATTTGAATTTTAAATAAAATTTGATTATTATTAAGGTGGTGCAAATTGCCTTTAATAAGAAAGAAAAGAAAACATAAGGTATTATTAAGGTTAAAAATGAAATTTTTGAAAAAGTTAGAGATGAAGAGTGAGATTTTGAAGGTGCAGGGTGAAACAGACTTAGCCAAATTTGGCTAAGTAATGTAGTACATGATTCATCAATATTTTCGGGGGAGTAGTATATGGTACATGGTAATGGGAGAAAGTATATGGATCTTCGCACATGGTAGTCAAGTATCGGTAGGTGACACTATACTCTAGTAAATTACACTCAATACTCAGCATTCGACATTTGATATCTATAGGTAGTGCTTGATCTTTTAAAGGGAGCACCCAACATATTTTTAACATATTTTTGCTTTTAAAAATTTCTGTAATGAAATTGAAAATCGCTTCTTTTTAACATATTTTTGCTTTTAAAAATTTCTGTAATGAAATTGAAAAATTACTTTGAATAAAGACAAATAAACAAAGGAGAGAAAGAAAGAGGAAAATTACACAGGTAACTTTTATACTGGTTCGAATCAAAAGACCCTACGTCCAATTGTTAATCTCTCCAAAATAAGTAACAATTTTCAATAGAATACCAGACCTGCTCATATCCAAATAGACAATTTACAAGACCTGCCCATACCAAACAGACAATTCACAAGACCTACACATTATATCCATTCACAAATTTGACAAATAAATTAAGTCTTAAAACCTACAAACAAGCATTTCACATTAATCATAATATTTACATAATTGTTAATTATAATAAGTTCAAATAACATGAAATAAGTTATTGAGGAAATAAGTTTGAGTCATAGATGCCCTACTTCTAAAAACATAACTAGTAATCTCCATAAACATTTTCATCTTGTGGTTGATCTGTTGGTTGTTGTGGTTGCTATGGTTGTTGTGGTTGTTGTGGTTGATGTGGTTGTTGTGGTTGTTGCAGTTGAACATTAGTTTGTGGCTGATTTTGGGATTGAAAAAATTGTTGTGCAATTGCGACTGCAGGAGGCGGAAGGTACTGCATTATGACGCCAATAAAGCCTTGCAATTGAGAGTTCATCTTTCGAAGTTGGTCATCATGGGTTGATACTCATGTGTGGAGGTTAAAAATGTCCTCTACAATCGGTTGCTGAGAAGAAGATGCCTGTGTCTGTTGTATGTAACTATCGACACAGTCATCTTGAGCACTGACATTTCCAATGCCGTATACGCGTCCTTTGTACCTTCCACCAGCAATGTCCAACCAACATTGGTTCCTCAATCTTTCCTCATCTGCAAGGTCTAGGGGAGCACATGCTGAAGCACCAACAGATGCTGTCTCAGATCTTATTTGAGAAAATTTTGCTTCAAACTCTTCCTGTTAAATGAATACATGATTATCGTTAAATAGATAGACCTAAGATTTAGAACCTAATAAAGAATATAATAGACTTAGTAGAAACTAACATGTGTCCGCCTAGACCTTTCATCGACAAATTCTCCTGTTGATGCTCGAATATGTGTCTACTGAAATATTTCATCAACATGCACTGACCGACCAAGCTCTTATGACTGCAAGCAAAGAAGATGAGTAGAAATGTAAAAATAAATTTATATGTACCAGACGAATAGCATGCTCATGCACGCTAATGGATCCCCTAGTGTGCAAACAACCACCCTTGTCAGATCTCCTGTTCTTTTTGGCCATTTCACATTTTTGTCTATAAAGTGGCATGTTCACTTCTCCAAAAGACCATTCCAAACAATATCCCCCATCCAATTAGGTTTTTTTCCTTCTCTTCGATATTTTTTAAACATCTCAGATAATCTATGAGATGCTTTGGTGTGGAAATTTTTTTTCACCTTTTCTTCATGGTTAGACCTCCATGAAACCTTTCTCTGTTGACAAAAAAGATGAATATTAGATAAGATAATTGAGGACCTTAACATTTAAAATTAATTGTAGTACATAATGTAAATAAACACAAGTGTACCTTAAAACGCTCAAAGAAAACATCTCTTTGTGTCTGAGGTATTTGTCCCCATGTCACCCATGGCTCGTCAAACTATTGCTTGATGGTGGCTGTGATTGCTTTGGATGTTGTTTTTGTTGGATAAAACCTATACCAAAATAAAAGTAAAATATTAGAATAATACAATATATGCTTGGAACATTAAATTGATGTTTTCTTACCCTCCTCCAATAGGTGTAATGATTGGACGATTGTTGGAAACATCTTCAAAGTCATTGGTTGCTGAACTTGAATGTGGAGGGTTATCCCCTATAGGAGGTGGTGATGCAATATTTGTGGGAGTTGCTGGGTTAGAACCAACATGGGGGGAGGGAGTTGTTGGGTTAGAACCAACATGGGGGGAGGGTGATCTCCATTGATCAGCAGCAAATTGTTGTGGACTAGGTGTGAAGGCAGGAACTTCCAATGAAGGTGGAATTGATGGTGGAGTAGGTGTCAAACCAGGAACTTGTAATGGTGGTGGAACAAATCTAGCAGTGGAGGTAGAGGTAGGTGTAGATGGCTGACTACTTGAAGCATTTACATTATTGAAACGATTTAACAACTTCACCATATAAGATTTCTTGAACAAAAAACAAAATTGTTGGGTCAATATATTTTTATAATTGAATGGAAAGGAAAAGTAAGAAAAGAACATGATGATGATGTTCTTGTTTGTCAATACTACACATCGAAGCAAAAGATAAGAATGCAAAACTTTAATCTACACAAAACCATTGGAGCAAAAATTATAATTAGTAATATAAGTACTCAAACACAAAAGATTGAGAGAAACTAATATAAGGGCCATAGTGTCAGCTGCACAACTATAAGAGAACATTATGACTAATGATTACATGACCTAACCAGGAAACAACTTCAAACAGAGGGTGACAAACTGAAACCATGTTACCACTTTTTTGACAAAATAGGATCAACTAAAATAAAAATATCTGAATTGTGGTTCACTTAGAAGAGAGAACTTTCTGAATGCATGAAGGTCTCTCAAATTCATGAAGTTTGTAAAGGAACTTATCAAAGTGGGTTTACTGAATGTAATACATAATTTTCATACAAATGGTAAATGCCTAAGTGGAAGTAACACATCTTTTATAATCGTCATCCCTAAGGTTTGGAAAAGTATAAACCTATACCGATGCTGGGTAGTAAATACAAGATCATAGAAAATCCTACCAAAAGACTGAAGAGTGTACTATATAAAATAGTAGACCAAACATGGTTTCCATTTATAAAGGATAAATAAGTGATTGACAGTGTGATAGTAGTAAATGATGTTGTGGATGAAGTAAGAAGACAAAATAATAACAAATAAAGTGTTGTAAAGGTTGATTATGAGAAATATGATTGAGTTAGATGAGATTTCCTATATCACATTGTGACACCCGGGCACTGAGACGAGGACGGCGAGTGACGCCGGTGCAAGAGGCATGGTGCAGGGGGCACGGATAAGGAGCGACTCCTGGCAGGCTTCGAGTGGAAGGGACACATGGATGAATCGAACATACACCGGAATGAGAGGGATCTGGAGACTGTATAGGTATGGGACTATACAATTGAAGGATAACTTAAAGGGATTGATTTAGCTACTCATATCACCAAAATGCATTTGCTTTTCGGTAGCCTAACTCATAAGAACTCCATGGGTGACAAAGCACACTAGAAAGCCTCGTGGTGATCTGTGGGGGCAGTCGATGGTCTCTGTGAGTTGCCGGGACGTTACAAATGGTATCAGAGCCTAGCCTCTCCCATTACGGTGTGGTTCGAGGAGGTTATAAATTGTTGATGACGGCCTATGCTCAGGTGTATAAAAACAATAAGTAGTTCAAGGGATCAAAGTAATTGGGAGGTTGCTTTTTTTAATAATTTAATAATTTTCATTCTCAAAACTAAAAAAAAGAAACCCCAAACCCTTGCTTACCTCCCTCATTCCTCTCAACCCTTTCTCTTTCATCTCTCTCACTCCAATATTTTCTCTGTCATCCCTACTGTAGTTCTAACTGAAAAAAAATCAGAAACACTGGCTGTTAAACAATCTTACAAAAAATGATTTTAAAACGAGTTTTCATTTTATAATTTTTGTCTTATCTAATATAATTCAACCAAAATCTGAAATAATCCAGATGATAGCATGTTTTAGTCTTTTTCAGCTCAAAATCAGCTGATAGCGTGTCATTAGCCCATTTTTATATAAAAATAAAAATTTTCAACTTATTCCTATGTGATATTCAACTTTCAATGATAAATAAAGAAATAGGTGAGTCAGCCGCCAGCATGCCAGGTCGGGTTGTAAAGTCTTGCGAGCTCTATAGGTCCGTGAGTTTTGGTCAAACTGTTTGACTGTATTAATATGACGTGTTGCGGTTTGAGTTCGAATATTTGGCTGGCGTGACTTATCTGCAGGGAAGTCATCTTGCCTGGTAAGACTTTATATTGAGATTGAAAATCGCTAAGCCCTAATAATTTCAGTGTAATATAATTGATTACATATTATAATTAATTACATCACTGGAGACTGATGACTTTCATTTCCAAAACAGTCAAAACAAAAATCAGGTGAAAAATATATATTTTAAAATAGTGGAGATTTCACGATTTGTCTATTTTTTTATTTTTTTTTTCAAATTTATCAATTTTCGTAATTATTATACCAAATTTGTCTAAATACTTAAAAAAACAATATTACATTATTCCATAAAGGAATAACACAATTTCACATAGATACACACAGTAATGTAGGTCACATGCCTTCTTATTTAAGGATACAGCAGCAAGTTAGAGAAACCAAATCAGTAACCTATTTTGCAAACCAGAGAAGGTCGCCCTCAGGTAAGATATATATGACACACTGGAACTGTTACGGGTTTAACTTTAAGTTCTTGTAAAAACCCGTGATTTGGATCCCATTCTGATGTGTCTTTGTGGCACACTGCTGCAGCTCTAACCCTAGTTTCATCTTCTTCCTTCAATGGCATAAAACGTGCAGTAGTGTTTGATATCTTATGGCAGTAAAACACAACATATGGGTAATTCATTGGATGACATACAATGATATTTTCTTCTGCTAGAATCTTCACTCCATCTTTCACTAAGAATTTTTCGGATATGTAGAAATTGTTATTATTTTTTAATATAATATTGCAAAAGTTTTGTGCCATCGGTTGCATTAAAATGCGGAAGATTTTTTATGAGCTTGAATCGCAAGCTTTTGCTTCCAACGTTTTGATTTGGAGATATTTCCCAAACTTTAACGCTCGCAACGTTCATTTGCAAGGTTTCTATTGTATTAAAAAATCAATTTTTAGCACATATTTTGTTGGATATTTTGGATCTTTTGGACCATGGACCCGGTTCACCAATCCTATAAATAGAGTATTTCATCATAAACTAATTTTCTTTCATTTTCTCTTTTCTTAGTTTCATTCTTTCTTATTCTTTCTCTAAAAATATTCTGGGTTTATTTTATTCTCTTTTTAGAGATCCTTGCTAGTTCTGAGATCGTCAACAATTCGGGAACTTGCGCAATACATCGCGGATAAGTCCTTAAGGATGATGATTTACACGCCTCAAGAAATCCTTTGTTCGTGATCTTTGTTCTTTATTGTCAATTTATACAACAATCTTAAGGAATTATGGCTGACAACAACAACTTAATCCCGGAGAATCAGAATATTGTTTCCGGAACTCAGACGGTCTTCACGAAACATTTCCCGGATGTATCAAAAATTGAAGTCTTTTCTAGTCAGAATTTTTGGCGTTGGCAAGAACGCGTGTCAACCCTCTTAGACATGTACAGAGTCGCTTTTCCTCTTTCATCTTCAAAACCCGACTCCAGTCTCCCTCCAAATTCAAAAACAAGTTGAAGATTAGGTTCATCCAAACAAGGTATGTCGTCATACTTTACTTAGTGCACTCTCTAACGATTTGTTCGATGTGTACGCTTCCTATAAGGAAGCGAAAGACATTTGAGATTCGTTGATTCTCAAATACACTGCTGAAGATATAGTCAGACAAAGATTCATCATTGGGAATTACTATCGCTAGAAAATGGTTGAAGACAAGGACATAAAGTCACAAATCAATGAGTACCACAAGTTGCTTGAAGATATCAAAGCGGAGAACGTTCTTCTACTAGATGAGTTTGTTTCAGAGCTTCTGATCGAGAAACTGTCGCCTTCCTAGACTGATTACAAGCAACAACTAAAACATAGGCACAAGTAAATATCACTTTCAGAACTGATCACTCACATAATTATTGAATATACCAACAGAAAGAATGTGCTGCTGTGAGGGCCAAAGCATTGTCTGCAAAAGCAAACATGGTAGAAGACAAACCTGCTCGAAAAAGTTACGAACACAAACCTGATCACAATAAGAAAAATAATTTTCGAAAATATTGCCCCAACGCATCTAACCCCACCTTTAAGAAGAAAGAAAATTGCTTCGTATGTGGGAAGCCAGGCCATCATGCACCGCAGTGCAGGCGTGGAGCAAGAAACGACAATCCTTCTAAGGCCAGTATAGTCGAAGGGGATGACATTATTGTTGCGGTTGTTTCTCAAGTAAATCGGATGACCAATGTGAGAAAGTGGGTGGTAGACTCTGGTGCTACTAGGCATATCTGTGCAAACAGAAGTGCCTTTACCTCTTACACTAGTGTAGGGGATAGAGAAGAACACGTCCACTACTGGAAAAACGTAATTTACAGACGGCATATTACCGAAGGCTTTGAAGCCTTCGGTATTGAGATGATTAGCGAAGGCTTGTGAGCCCTCGGTAACATTCTCTCTAATTTAAGTCTCAGATTGGAATTTTCGTTCCCCAGTTTCATTTTCTTCACGCTTCGTCGTTTTCTCCAAATTTTCCAATTTCCCTCCCCTTTGTTCTCTTCTCTGAAGCTTCCCCCTTCCCTTCCCTATTCTGCTCGTGCCCTCCAATGTGCCCTCCAATATTGAGCGATTCTGGGACAAGTGAGGGTTGGTTCGTTGACACTGGTTTGGGGATTCTTTGGCTGGGATTGAAGATGACGGTTTGGGGTTCTAAGCCTAGGTTCGCTGAGGCCGGTTTGGTGGTTTTGCGGTTGGTTTGGTTGACGCCGATTTGGGGGTTTTGCGGCTGGGTTCGTTGACGCAGGTTTCGGGGTTCGTGGGAGATGTCCGGAACGCGGCGGCAACGACAGTCTCACTGAAGGTTGGTAGATCTGGAGCGAATAGCATTGCGATGGTGATGGAGGTAGCAAGACGCGCTACGGCTGTTTTTGTGGTGGCTCTGCCGGTCTGCGAAGGGGACAAGAGTGTGTGGTTGTGAAACTGTAGGTTTGTTATAATTAATTATGAAATAAAAATGAAATTGACTTTGCATATGTATGAGTTAAAAGTAAAAATTTGGAATTGGAGTCTGAGATTGAGATTGAGATTGAGCAAATTTTTGTCATGTGCTGTTCACACTTTGTCACTGTTTCATCAAATTTTTTTCATTCTGTTTTGGTTTAATTCGTGTCTCTGATTGCTGTAATCTTTCATTCACTGTTCTTTAGTGTTTTCTCTTCAACTTAATCGCTGCAAATCATTTGTTTCAGTTTATTCCAGCTTTTATTTTTCATTTCCCGTTTTGTCTCAGTCATGTGTAGAGTACTGCAGTTTTACTTCTGTCATCAGGATTTAAATCTGTTCTCGCTTGGAATTTTCGTTTTGATTTTGTCCAATGCATTTGCTAGCTCTATGTTGATCATATAAAGCAATGGCATCACGTCCAGCTTTGATCATTTGAGTTGATAGCTATGCAAATATTGATTCTAGTAGCAAACTCTGCATAAAACATGATTTCTGGATTAATTTGATATCATTTGATTTTCATCCAGAGTTTTTATGTTTTAAGATTTGTGCAAGTTTGTCTAGTGATTTCAACTGTATCTAAAGTATTTCCAAATCATCTGCATCACAGAAAAGCAAAAACAGTGGTTGAGTTCTTCATAATCAATTTTCAAAATCTGCATCAAGAGTTGAATTCTGGATTCATATGGTGCATTCTGTATTTGCTCAATTTTCTGATTCTGAAGTTGTGCACAAGTTTGTTTGATGTGTATAATCAGTTCTCACATGATTCTAACTCATGATACGTGCATAAGTCAGAAATGAATGTTTGAGTTGTGTGAAAATTGGTTTCTGCCACTGTTTTATATTATTCCAGCTATGCACCGTGCTGAATTTCTTTAGCTGTATCATAGGACATTTAACTTTCCCTAGCTCAATTTTTGAAGCTAGATCTAGATTTAGGCAATTCTTAATCACTTGTTTGAGCAAGCCAGCTTTGCTTCCAGTATTTGTTTTCCAAACTGCTGCAGTTTTCACTATTTTTCTGCATTTTGAGCTACTATCACAGTGATTTGGTGAACCAGTGTTTTCCAGTGTAGTGTGACCATTTGAACAAGTGTATTTTACCATTTGAAACTTGTTTTAACTGTTGCCTTGGTCCATTTTCATTAAATATGCAAAATCATAGTTTGACTTCCCATTTTTGCTTGAAATTTGGAACTCAACAAGTCATATTGTGATTCAGTAGATTTTGGCACAGTTTGGTTGTTTCTATACATATATTTGGTGCATCAAAGTTCATCTTTACTGTTCATTTGGTCATTTTTACACCTTTGTGCCAAAGCACTTCCTAAAACATCAAATTTGTCTCAATTGGGAAGTGCACTACTGATTTGCTGCTGCTATATCATTCTTTGCTGTCTAAGTGTTTGTACACATCAAAATTGATGAGATAAACTTGTTTGACATATCATTGGAGCCTTTGATACACTGCCATTTGTTTTTCAATGGACATTTGCTTCTGTTATTAACATAATTTTATTTATTATATTTCATAACCAAAATTATTGAGTGCGTTCAAACAGAGTTGTGATTGGCTATGATGAAGGAACAATTATGGTCAAACTTGGTCGAGAGGTACCTGTGGCTAGCATGGACAACAGCGGAGATATATATGCATCACATTCTGCAGCAGCCCAACGTCCTGTTTTTTTTTTCGCCCTTTGGAAATTACCGAAGGCTTTTGCCCTTCGGTAATTACCGAAGGCTTTTGGCCCTCGGTAATTACCGAAGGGCGAAAGCCCTCGGTAAATGTTAGCGACAAGGGATTTACCGAGGGCTCTTTGGCCGTCGATAAGCCTTCGGTAATTACCTTTTACCGACGGTTTTCGGCTGTTTCCGAGGGCTTCTGGCCTTCGGTAATGCCCTTCTTTTTTGTAGTGGTCTACCTCGGTGATTCCAGGACCACTCTTGTTCTGGGAAAAGGGAAAGTCTCAAACTCACATCTGGAAAGACTTTGGCCTTGAGTGATGTGCTACATGTGCCATTAATCAGAGTTAATTTAATTTCTGTAGCACTACTGGGAGAAGTGGGGGTTAAAGTGTCATTCGAGTCTGACAAGATTGTAATAACAAAAAATAATGTTTTTTGGGGAAGGGATATTGTGATCAAGGTCTTTTTGTACTTAACATTTATGAGAATATTGTTGATTCATATGATATATGGCATGCTAGATTAGGACATTTGAATTCTTCCTATGTTATGAAATTAAAACAACTAGGATTAATTAATATGCATGATAAACATAGTAGTAAATGTGATATATGTGTAGAATCTAAAATAACAAAGAAAACATGTTTTTCTATAGAACACCAAACTGTTAGGGTTAATTCATACTAGTCTATCTGATTTGAAACAAACTATGTTTAGATAAGGTAAAAATTATTTTGTGACCTTTATAGATGATTATTCTAGATACACCAAAGTATACTTAATCAAACATAAAGATGAAGCCTTTGATGTGTTTTTAACCTATAAAGCAGAAATAGAAAATCTATTAAATAAGAAAATTAAAAGGATTATATCAGATAGAGGTGGTGAATATGTTTTGCTTAATGACTTTTGTGTTAAAGAAGGTATCATCCATAAGGTAACTCCACCATATTCACTTGAGTCTAATGGAGTAGTTGAGAGAAAGAATAGAACTCTTAAGGAGATGATGAATGCTATGCTTATTAGTTCTAGTGCACCTGATAACCTTTGGGGAGAAGCCTTTCTTACTGTGTGTTTTTTACAAAATAGAACACCTTATAAGAAAACTGGTAAAACTCCCTATGAGCTATGGAGAGGTTATCAACCTAACCTTAAATATCTAAGAGTGTGGGGGTGTCTAGCTAAGGTGATGTTACCCGATCCTAAGAAAAGGAAAATAGGCTCTAAAACCTATGACTTTATGTTCTTAGGCTATGTTGAACATAGTGCTGCCTATAGGTTTCTAGTTCTTAAAAGTGATATACTTGAAAGAAATTCTATAATGGAGACGAAAAATGTTGAGTTTTTTGAACATGTCTTTCCTTTAAAGGTTAGTGAGACGTCTCAACCTGTAGATAATAATAATAATAATAGTGATGCCTTGTGAGAGGAATTAAGAAGAAGTAAAAGACAAAGGAAGGAAACTTCATTTGGTAATGATTTCTATACCTATCTAGTTGATAATGATCCAAGTAACTTTGTAGAAGCCATTAGTGCTCCTGATGCAAAACAGTGGGATAAAGCCATTAAAACTGAAATTGAATCAATTCAGAAAAATAATACTCGGACCTTAGTAGATTGCCTAAAGAAGCAAAACTCATTGGTTGTAAGTGGATCTTTAAGAAAAAGTATTATCCTGATGGATCTATAGAGAATTATAAGGCAAAATTAGTAGCAAAAGGTTTTACTCAAAAACCCAACATAGATTATTTTGATACCTTTGCCCTTGTGACTAGGATTTCCTCCATTCTAGTGTTGTTAGCTAAATGGAGTCAAAAAGTGACTTTTTAATTTTTTGGACTGAGTATTTAAAAGTCGGTTCCCCCATAAAAGATGTCTAAATGGATTTAGAAGTCGAAGTGGCTGGATGAGACGTCTAAATGGAGTGAAAAAATGACTTTTTAAATTTCTAGGCTGAGTATTTAGAAGTCGGTTCCCCCCATAACAGACGTCTAAATGACTTTAGAAGTCGGAGTGACGGGATCAGACGACTAAATGGAGTCAAAAAGTGACCTTTTAAATTTTTGGGTTGAGTATTTAGAAGTCGGTTCCCCCCATAATAGACGTTTAAATGGCTTTAGAAGTCGGAGTCCCCCATAACATACGTCTAAATAATTGTTTTATTTACGGAAAATGCTACCGGTCATTTTTTACATTGGATATTCGAGGTCGAACATCTAAAGGGTGACTTTAAAGGTCTTTTTTGCACTAGTGAATGCATAGTTTAAGTGTGGGGGTGTGGGGAAACAATTAACTATGTTCCTTATTTAGTTTTTTTTTTTAATAAATATTTGCAATGATGTGAGAGTTTGAATCAGTAACTAGGATGATCATGAAAGAAAAAAGAGTCATGTTGATATGAGTGAATTGCTTTTACGATTTGCTGATTGAGTTGACTTGTGAAAGGAATTTGAACCACACGAGTTATGGGCCTAATGATAAGGATGGACCACCATATGACATACCTATTTTTCTTGAGTGATTTGCCCATGTTTTGTTGATACTCTAATATTTAGCTTGATTCTGTGTTGTGCAACTGAGGTGAATATGCATGATTTGATGTGATTGAGACAATTCTTGTTTTAGCTACTTGGCCAAATAAACTTGTCCTAACATTAATCCATTGGAAGCCCTTTTGAGCCTTAAGACTATTTTTCTTGTTTTCAGTCATTGTCAAATGAGAAAAGAAGAAAAATCATATCTTCCTTACCTTAGGAAAGAAGAAGGAGTAATTGATTCTGTTAGAAGTAAGTGATGAACAAGTGTCACCCACAAAACAATAAAAAGGGCAAAAAGGAAGATGAAAAGTTGGAGTTTTGAAAAAAGAGAAAAAAAGAGGGAAAAAGAAAAGAAAAGGAAAAAAAAGAAAAAAATAGAGAAAGAAAAATAAATCTTCCTTAAAAGAGCAAGAAATAAAGTTGTTTTTGAAATCAAATGTCATTACTCTTTCTATATCAATTTCAAAAACTCAAAAGTTCCAAAAAATTTCCTACCTTTGCCTTGGCCTCAATATAACCTTTAAAAAGTCTTCATGATCAATAGTTACATGTTTTCTGAAGTATGTAAATGTTAGAGTCTTGCTAAATATCAAGGGTGTCTACTTATATGGGTATTTTAAGTGTAAACACAAGCCAAAAATAATTGAGAGAGTTTAGGAGAAATAAATACATTTTGGCTTGAGTCTTATCTTTCATATTTGATTTTCTAAGTAAATTCAAAAGATCAACTCATGTGTGAAGAATAGGATGATTTCATTTGTGAAGAATATGGTGATTTCATTTGTATGTCCACGACAAAGTGATGCCTAAATGATTGATCTATGTCCAGTGCTGATTATTCTTTTGATCCAAATGCAAAGATGAAATAAAATTACTTAGAACAAAGTCTTGAAATTAATCAATTTTGCCAAGGAATGCAAAATGATAAGTGTGGGGGTGTGATGAGTGCATATTTATGCCCACATTTATGTTTTAAAATTCAAATTTTTGATGAGATTCTTGTGCTTAAATGATTGATTTAAAGTAAATTTGTAACGATTGGATTTAATGGGTTTGGGAATTAAAGATGCTTAAAATGTGATTCTTAGTTGCATAAATTATTTTGGATATTTTAATGTTTATTTATGCAATTGAAGTTAGAAGTTTATTCATTTAAAGCATGAAATTGAATGGTCAAAGCTGGTCCAATCTGGTCAACTCAGGGCTTCTATGCAATTTTGAAAAGAAAGAGATGATTAAAGTGCAATTGGAGAAAAATTTTGGACTTCTATGTATTTTTTAATAAAATAAAAAGGGTTGAAATATAATTTTGGGCAAGTTCAAATCTGTCAGATATTTTAAAAGATAATTTAGAGAAAATATATCTTAAGATATTTTATTTGATATTGTTAAATAATTATCTTATTTAACTATATCAATAAATATCAAAAGATAATATTTGCCAAATTTGTTTGAATCTAGAAAAGATATTATCTATTCTCAAAAACTGATTAAATTTGTTGAATATTTGGAACATATTAGATATAAGATAAAAGATTTTATCAATAGAAGATTCAGAATCCAAGCCCAATCAAGCCTATATAAAGAAACCCAAGGGAGGCAAAAACCAGAACTCATTCATTCTGTCAGATCCCTCCACCGGGAAGCCATCATTCATCACTCCTCTCATTTTATTTCATCATGTATTCTACTCTATACATGGAGGGCTAAGCTTCTAGGGTTATTCCACTGTAATTTCATTATGGATTCTGAGGTTAAGTTGAGTTAATGTAATTGTTTCTTTTGAGTATTGATTTCAGTTGCTCTCTTTCTATGTCTTTCATCTCTCAACCATATTGAAAGTAATGGTTTTTGCATCATAAGGTGTTTGAATCTACATGCATATTGATCATATGAGTTCAAAGGTTTCTAGATTTGGTTGAGAATCTAATTTGATTAAATTTAGGAACTTTCATATGATTAAACAGGTTTTCTCGATCAATTGAGAATGTATTTTGATTGGTGGTAATAATTTCAACTATAATTAATTGAGAATTTACTTTGATTAATTAACTTTTAATTTGGTTAGGAGATTTAAGAATAGACATGATTAAACACAATAGAATTTGATTGAGAATTGGTTGAATTCATTGTGAATAATCTAGAATGGTCTTGCATTTGATTGAGAATCTACTTGGGTTAACTGCATGGTCGCCCTCAAATTAATTCAGAATGTACTTTAAATAACTGGAAACTTGAACAATAATCAATTGAACAATGATACGTGGATAACCAATGATGAATCAATCTTGGAAAAGTAGTGAAATTAGCCTATTTCATCATAATTGTTTCTAAGTTTCCTCTTTGTTCTTCAAACATTTTTCAAACATTAATTCCATTAGCATAGTTTCTCACTTTTATTTTTGACCATTACATAACATTCATAAGATTCAAATATTGAAAAACAATTCCGTATTCGTTGGGAGACGACTTAAGATTACTTTAACCCTATCTAATTTCTTGACAACTAATTTAGCAATATCGAAGTTGCCTTAAAAAGTAATATTAATTTGATAGTTTCAACAACAGGGTATAAATAAATTTATAAAATGGTCCATGAAAGTTGAACGAAAGGAATAGATACACACTAAGTAGTACCAACCACAAAATGGGGTTGGAAGTTGCACGTGCTGAAGTGTTTTGTTTTTTGTTTTTTCTCATGCAGTGCCATTTCTCATTTTTTTTTCAATTTTATTTTTTAAATTGAATGTGTTAAGGTTGTATTAAGAATTGTTTCATTATACAGAATACAAAGTTAATTTCACATCCTTGAACTTTTAAGTTTTACACAAAGGAACTAAAATAATTAAATTAGTATTTTAATTTCTTACTAAATTAAGTGTAAATAAAGGGAATATAAAATTATTATTATATGTTAAGAGTTGCTTAAAATTCAATCGTTGGAATTAAAGTGGTATCGTATATCCAATAAAGCAATTTAAGACACTCAATTAAGTTTTAGCATAGTGATGCTTTTAGTGTCTTTTGTTTGCAGCTCACATATATCTGGATCACTATCTAATTATGTGAAAGGAAGTTTCAAAATTCAAATAGCACCATAAAACTAACACAAACCATACATCACATCATCATCATTTTTACATTCATGATATCTTACATAATTCCGAACAAAGAGAAATATATTGTAGGCTGAAAGAGTACATGATCACACTATCCAGAAATGCCTTATTTAATTTAAGGATAGTATTCATGCCTTATAACCCTATTTAGCATACCAAATAAGATGACCGTCAGGGAAAAAATGACACACAGAACTGGTCCCAGGCTTGACTTTGAGAACTTGGAATGCAATATTGTTTGGATCCCATTCTGATGTGTCTTTGTGGCACACTGCTACAGCTTTAACCCTTGTTCCATCTTCTCCCTCCAATGGCATAAAATGTGCAGTGCTATTTGATATCTTATGGCAGTAAAACACAACATATGGGTAATTCATTGGGTGACATGCAATTATCTCTTCTTCTGCTAAAATCTTCACTCCATCTTTAACTATGAACTTTTGGGACTTGCTTTCAATTTCTGTAGAAGTAACATGGGCGTTATTGCCAAGTTTAGAAGTGACAAAGTCTACCATGGATTCTACTGAAGTTGCACAATGTTTTTCTTCACCATTCATTGCAGGCTCTTCACAGATCTTCAGAGTTTCCTCCACATTCTCAGCATTCTTAGAATCTGGCTTCACAGCCAAAATCTCTAATATTTCATTTATCTTTTCTGATGAGAATGGTAAGTGTTCTGTAATTTCGCGGGGCAACAACGGGGTTACAAATTTTCTTTTAGGGAACTGCACATCCAATTTTGTGCCCCGCCTCAATCCTTCTTCTAAGAAAAATAGACTTGGTTTCGAGTGATCATGATGATGATGATTAGCAACTGGGCCTATCCCTCGAAGAACAGCATTTTCCTTCAATTGAGGGTCATAAGGTGTCTCATCTTGCGATGGAATTTCTTTGGAATCATCTTGCAACTGATTTTTCTTTACACCATCTTGTAATTCATTTTTCTTAATACCATAGCCATAGAAGTAAGGGAATTTCTCTTGTGATGAAATCTCTCCACCATCTTGTAATTCCTTTTTCTTAATACCATAGGTATAGAAGTAAGGGAATTTCTCTTGTGATGAAATCTCTTTGGCACCATCTTGCAATTGAGACACTTACATCTTAATACCATAGGCATAGAGAAATTTTTTAATTTCATTACATTTCCTTTTATGTTTCACTTACATCTTTTGTTCATATTTTATTATGAGTAACTTAGACAAAATCAAATTCGTGTCTTCCATAATTGTCTTTATTTGAAAAGTTTAGCTTGGCTGTTTGAAATTTTAAAATGAACTAATTAGTTCGAAACTCCATAAATTGTTGAGAGTAAAAGTTTACATGACAATTTGAGAGATTATTTGGAAATCCATAGTGACCATCAGTAAAATGTATAAATTTTATTTTCATATATTAAAAGAATATAATATTCCAGTGTTTCTAAAAATAAAAATAATATATATTATACATATAGTTTATATAATTTAACTAGTTTGAAAATTGTTACGGGTTGAAAAGTTAGAATAAATTTACAAATTTATTTTTTCTGAAAACAACAATAGATTTGCAACTAAAATAGAAAAGAATGTATAAGGATAAGATCTCTATAGAAGAGAATGGTGAACTAGTTGTTTTTTTTATAAATATAAAGGATATTTTAATAATAAACTTTTTAATGGAAGATAATGAAATTTTAAAGGACAACAAAATTTTAAAAAAAAAATTAAAGAGTCCTATATTCAAATATAGAGAGAAGATAGATATATTTCAATATGAACAAAAATTCTCAAAAGAACTATAGTGCCCTTAAAATGTATACTAACCTAGCTTGGAAAGTTCTCTGATTACTTTGGGGATTGGTGTGTTTGGAAGCATCCTTTCCCAGTAAACTTCTGGAGGTAAGGCAGCCTGAGCAGCCATCAGTATCACCTTTTCATACAAATATCCATAGCTTAAGTTAAATATATAAAAACATAATAGAAATGAGAAGAAATGTAAAACTAAGTTAAATCTCACAATGAGAGAAAAAAACAATGCAAGGCAGTGAAACTCCATAGCAGAAGCAAAGTGGTTAATGGTGAGAAGCTGATACGAAGAAACATATAAACTTCAAGAGATATTTATAGACAGGAGATAGAAACTTTGTAAGTGGGCGCCTGATTATGTTAGTCTCAGGTCCTCATTCCCTTAGTTTATCATACATATTTTAAAGGAATATTTGGAAGGGGAACTAGTTATTTTTCCTTCCTAAAGAGGAAATCCTCCTTTTACGTTGAGAAGCTAAATTAAAATATTTTCCTATACACACATACATACATAATAGATGCTAGCCTGGGGACCAACAAATTTGGGCACCAAGTTTCTTCCTCTGCTGTGATCGATATATGTTTGCTTAGTATCAGATTCCTTCAAATTTAACGTTTCTACCTGATTTTGTTGATATTTACAACTAGTCGTGTGGATTTGTTTTTGTATAGAGTCGTGCAAAGTTGGCGTTGCTAATTTTTTTACTCCATATGTTAATCAAAGCCAGAATACGTTGTAGTTTTCTTGGAACTGTCTAATTCCGTGTCATACAGAGAAATCAAAGCCAGATTATTAAAATAAAGGTGAATTTTCTAATTAGAACTAATGTTATTGGATTTGGATAGTACCGTTTCCATTTGCTTTTATAAAAGTTGTTCGATTATTAAAATAAACGTGAATTTTCTAATTAGAACTTTTAAATACAAAAGAAAATTAGTGAAGGGAAACATGAATTAAATTTCTTTTACCGGTGATTTGAATAAAGATGAATGAGATTGAATGGACAGGTGTTGGGTTTTTATAAAAGAAAAACCGAAACCAACATATGTAAGGCTGTTAGTGTTACAACTGTCTTGTCTTAACATTTATACTCTAATACTCCCTTATAAGACAAGCATCCAGGGAGATAACACCAATCTTCTTCTTCAGCAACTCAAAACGTTCAATCTTCATTGCCTTTGTAAGGATGTCAGCCATTTGTTCTTTAGTCCTCCAGTATGTTAGGGCAATTTTTCTTTTGCTCACCAAATCCCTTATAAAGTGATACTTTATTTCTATATAGTGATACTTTATTTCTATATGTTTGCTTCTTTCATGGCTTACTGGATTCTTGGATAGATTTATGGTTGAAATGTTGTTTATCCTTAGCTGTAGTGGAGACTTCATAGGAACCCCCAACTCCTTTAATAATTCTTCTAGCCACACATCTTAGCAAGCTGCAAAGCTTCCCGCAATATACTCTGCTTCACAACTGGATAAAGCAACTACCGATTGCTTTTTAGATCACCACGATATAGGTGCATGATTCAACAGAAACAAGTATCCAGAAGTGTTCTTCCTTTCTACTGGATCACCACCATGATTCGAATCAGTATATCCCACCAACTCTAACTCAACTTTCCTTCTTCCAATGGGGAATAGTATTCCATGATCAATTGTGCCTTGAATATACCTTAACACTCTCTTAGCAGCCAACAGGTGAGATTTCTTCGGACTCCCCATGAATCTACTGATCAAGCCAATACAAAAGGTCAACTCTAGTCTGCTGTTACAAAGAAACCGCAACGAGCCTACTATCTGCTTGAATCCAGTTTCATCTGTTCCCTCCTCTGATTCATCTCTCAATAATTTCAAATTTACTTCCATTGGATTCCTTGCAGCATTGCAGGATGACATGTTGAACCGTTTTAGCAAATCTTTAGCATACTTCTTCTGGTGCATTATCAAACCTGCATTAGTATAGGCGAACTCCATCCCTAGAAAATAACTCAATCTTCCTAGGTCTGTCATCTCAAATTCAGAAGCCATGATGCGTTTAAACTCTTCTATATGGTCAACATTTGATCTTGTCATGAGTAAGTCATCCACATACAAACATATGATCAATAGATTCTCACTTGTGCCTCCCTTCACATAAACTTCATGCTCTACAACACACCTTGTGAATTTGAGTTTGATGAGAAAGGAGTCAATCCTTTTGTTCCAAGCTCTAGGAGCCTGCTTCAACCCGTATAAGGTTTTATGCAGCCTATAGACTTGTGTTTCTTTTCCCTTTTCAACGAAATCAGGAGGCTGTTGGACATAGACCTCTTCCTCCAAGGGTCCATGAAGAAACGCAGACTTTACATCAAGCTGGAAGAGTGACCAACCTTGTGCACATGCCACTACAATTACCAATCTAATTGTTTCCATGCGAGCTACTGGTGCAAACACTTCTGAAAAATCCAAACCTTGTCTTTGAAGAAACCCCTTTACAACCAATCTTGCTTTATGCTTAGATACTGATCCATCTGGCTTAAGCTTCTGCTTGAACACCCACTTCACTTCTCTTCCCAGCTAGAAGATCAATTAACTTCCAAGTTCCATTTTTCTTAATGGAATTGATTTCTTCAATCATAGCATTTCTCCACACAGGTTTCTTTAACGCTTCATCCTTATCTATTGGTTCTGCTCCTACAAATAATGCCATGTGAACCAAGTCACCTTCATCACCAATCTGTGTGTCAGAGAGTACACTTCACATTCACTAAGTTTTTGTGGTAACATACGTTGTCTTCGTGGCCTAACAGATTCAGACTATGTCTCAGAATTGTGCAAATTGTCACTACTTCCAAAGGCTGCTTCTGGCTTAGTTGATATGAATTTATCAGTTTCTCCATGTATTATAGTTTTAGCCAAACTAGTTTGCCTCTGCTTCCAATTCCAACTCTTACCTTCTAGAATCATCACATCTCTACTCAAGATGACTTTTTTCTTTAATTGGATCGAAGAGCTTATAAGCTCCTATAGTGATACCCAATAAATATCATTACTTCACTTTTATCCTACAGTTTTGATCTTCTCTGATCTGGTACGTGTACATAGGCAAGTGATTCAAAGATCTTAAAGTGGCCAACTGTCAGCTTTGTGCCTGTCCATACTTCAAGCGGTACCAAACTACTATACTCACAAGGTGGAGAAGGCAAAGGCACCAAAAACTATTGGATGATGCATGAGTGATCCAGAATTTCCTCTTCTCCTTCTTCTTGGCGCACTGAGTGTCCGCGAACCCTCGTAGCCGGAGGGACTTCGGAGCGGGGTTCTCGCCGTGGTTCGAAACGGCGTCGTGAAACTTTCCAGCGCTGTTGTTGGCGTGGTTCCGTGAAGGACCAGTTCCGATCTCGAGCGCAGACTTGGGGAGCGCGGGTTTGCGGGGTCGCAAGTTCCACAGCTTTTGCACAGCCTCCTCGGCGTCCTCGATGTCGCGCTTCGCAGCTTCGTCGTTAGTTTCATCGTTGCACGACGGCGCCTGAAGTGGTTGTGGTGGTGGAGCTAGCGGCTTGAGGGAGCAGGTAGGGAGTGCGAATCGGTTGCGATTGGTCCTGGATCCAAGGCGGTGGGGGCGGGAGTCGAGGTCGGAATCAGGTTCGGAGGCGTGATCGGAGGGGTGGGAGGAGGGGCGGCGACAGCGGTGGTGATGCACTGCGTTGGTGTGGTGGTTCTTGCCGCTGGCTCCCCATTTCAAGAAGGGAAGGGCGAACTTGTGCAGAGGCTGGGACTTCACCGGAGGCTGCGCCGGTGCGGTGGACATTCGGAAACGCAGAAAGCTCTGGAAGCTGGGGGAGGATTGTGTATTTGGAAACGGTGTTGTTGGGAATGAGAGTAAGAAAATGGGGGAAAAGGAAGAAGAGAAGAGGAAACGCTCACGGAATGTTTCATTCGAAGAGGGAAACTAAACCCTTTAATCCAATTTCTTGAGCCCTTTACCGGCGGCCCACATCCTTCGGAAGATCCTTCGATAAAAAAAAAATTACCGATGGCCTATAGGCCTTCGATAAATACCCGCCGGTAATTTTAACATTTCTTGTAAGGAAACGGGAATCATAATGTTACATAATATTGTCAATCGCATTCTAGATTTTAATAATTTTAATTCAACCCCTCATCAAATTAAAATATTTTAGGTATTTATAGGAGAACCTTTCATGAAAATTATACTTAATGTTAAACTTAACATTAACATATCACTTTACAATTTTAATTAATCAAATGACCTTATCACATTTAAATAATATATGTGACGCAAAAATTTTAACAATCTCTGGTCACATATGTAACATTACAATGTTAGACTCTTTCAGTTCAAAGTTTGTCATTATGTTTCTTAGATATAACTAAATAATTTTGTCTATTAATTATATCATTACATAGAACTGAAATGATTTCATTATATTAATCATAATTAAATCCAACAATAATTATTAATATTGATAACCAAAACATAGACTCATCATAAAATATATAGCATGAAAATCACCTTAAAGTGACTTATAAATGTCAATTTTTAACTAGACGTACTTTATCTTAGATCAATCAAACAAGATTATTATACCCCAATTTTCAAATTTATCTATTTTCGTAATTACTATACCAAATTTGTCTAAATACTTAAAAAAACAATATTACATTATTCCATAAAGTAATAACACAATAGATACACACAATAATGTAGGTCACATGCCTACTTTTTATTTAAGGATACAGCAGCAATTTAGAGAAACCAAATCAGTAACCTATTTTGCAAACCAGAGAAGGTTTCAGGTCTAATGTAACCAAATCAGTAACCAAGTTAAGCATTATTTTTTGTTGAATGTTACGTACTGTTAAAAATTGAAAAAAGAAAACATTTCTACTTTTCTTGTTTATATATACGAAGACTGTTCTACCATTAAAATTTCTGGATCTGTAAAAGTGGCCTTAACATAAACTTTTTTGTCCTTAATTTTCTGAGTAACTAACCAAGCTTGGCAAGGTCTTGCTTTGGGGATTGGTGTGTTTGGAAGCATCTTTTGCCAGTAAAGCTCTGGAGGTAAGGCAGCTTAAGTTGTCATCAATATCACCTACAACCAGTTTTCAAACATATATAATGAACAAAATTTTCTTAGTTTTTCTACAAAATAGCAATGAAGTGAAATATAAAATTAGTGTTAAGACTCACGTTGAGAGAAAAAAGTAATGGAAGCCAGTGAAACTCCATGGCCGAAGAAGAGTGGTTAGAGATGAGAAGATGAGTTTGAGACAGATACCCAATACACTTATAGAAATAATGGTACCATGAGACACTTTTACATTTATTTGATACAAAATACAAACGTAAAATAATGATCATAAAAATATAAATTTTTATATTTTTTCAAAAAATTAGATAATAAAAAATAAAAAGAAAATATTAAATAAATATAAAAAATTTAAGTGTGCAAATCGCTTATGGCTTTAGAGGAAGAGAGGCAGGTAAAACTGTCATATACATTTGTAAAAATAGTTATAATTTTACGCTAAAAAGCTTAAAAACAAATCAATTTATAATTCTAAACTTGGAAACCATGCTTTTTAGAGTGGACGACCCTTAAAATAAAGTACAGGCTAAAGTAAATTATATGAATAAGCTGGTTTTATAAAATTATTCATTTTAGGCTTATTTTAACTGTAATACTTATTCACCATGTAATTTTAAATAATATTTTATTTTTATTTATTTAATAAATAATACTTAATTACAATTTTTATCAGAAAAAAATAGTTATTAATATATATTCAAATTCAACTGAATATAAAAGAAGTCAAGTAAATATAATATATCATATCGTTAAATAAATGATTTTATCGTACTGTGATTCAAGTAGAATTTTTAATTGATTTTATAAGATTCGTATTTGCGGCAATTACTTAATATATTAGTATTGTTCAAAATATCAAATTCAATTAAGTTTTAATGATTCCAAACGTTTTCTTTTTCAGTTGACCTTAAGTTTTTTCTCTGTCTTTATATTTCCTTTATCTTTTCCCCTTGTTTTGAGCCCCTAACCTTTCCATAAAACTACTGATTATAACTATTAACTATAAATATCTTCTATCGAAGACAATCTTGCTGAGACGAATAAAATTACTACGAGAAACATACTTTAATTTCTCAACACTGAAACGAACCCCTTACATAATCTTAGTGGCGCAGGGCGGAAATAGAAAGACACACAACTTAGTGGGTATTGAAAGTGGAAGTAATCTGTTAATCTATTTGGTGCAGGGCGGAAGTGGAGAGCCACACAAGTTAGTGTGAAAATATGAATATTTATCGAATGTTTGCAATCCCCCACCCTGCGGTATTTGACCCTTCAAGCCAGGATTAAAACTAAAGTTCAATTGCTGGAAATATCGCACTTTCGTCAACGCCATTGGAATGCTGCCATAGATATTATTGTGACTGATATCCAACCAAGTTAAGGTTTCTTTGGGAAACGTCAAACGAGACAGATCAAAGGAGAAGGCGTTCCTGGAAAGGTCAAGTACCCGAGTCTTTTTCTTGCTCCCGAAAAGAAATGAAGCATCGCCTACCAAGTTGTTCCTTGACAAGTCTATCCTGTCTGGGTCTAGGTTGCCCAAGGAAGCGGGAATGGGCCCGGAAAGTTGGTTGTGAGAGAGGATGAGATCTGGCCCGGGCTTCTTGAAGGATCCAAAAGAGGCCGGGATTCGGCCCGTCAATTTGTTCCTGTCCAGCTGTAGAGAGATGAGATTAGGCAGTTGGGAAAGAGAGCTGGGAATGGGGCCCGAGAGTCTGTTAGAGGAAAGTTCGATATACTGGAGGGTCTTAATCTGGGCCAGAAATTCAGGTATTGGGCCTGAGATACCAGTATTGGAGAAAAAGATACCGGTTAGTTTGTGGAGTTTGGCGATGGTGGGCTGAATTGGGCCGACTAGGTTGGGGAGGTTGTGGAAGCTGAGGCCCTGGAGGTAAGGGAGGTCACCGACAGAGGGTGGTATTTGGCCGGTGACATTGGGGTCTGGCTCATCGGATCTTAGAAATATTGTGTAGATACGGTTATTTCTGTCGTCACACTTGACACAGTACCAGTCACAGCAGTCCTCTTTTGGGTCCCAGGAAGCTAAGAAGTAAGGGTTGTTGAGTTCCTTTTTGAAGCGGAGGAGCACCTTCTTGTCCTGTGGGTGGCACCGCTCCGATAATGCAACTGGAAAAGGGGACAACACTAGGACGCATAGTCCCAATAACATTAACAGGCTTCGCATTTTGCTTGTGAATGTGAAGTCACAAGTTGTTGTGTTCCGGAAGTACATCGACACGCTTCTCGTTCCTCTCATTTTAACCAAGGAGGCGACGGTGCAGGGCAAGTGACATTTCATGTTTTCCACATTGGAAATAGTATCCGATGCTGATGGCCATCACACGTCAAAATCACCAATGTGGGGTTGCCTAGCCAAACAGTACCCGTTATTTACAGCTTTTCTCTATTCACTCTGACAGATACTCGGCAAAAAAAGGTAAAAGACAAAGCCGCTTTAAAACACAATTACTATTCATTATTTAATAAAAGGACAATTCCGGCAGCAGTATCTTCTTTAATAAGTGTTATAGGATGACGTTGTTTCTAACGGTTCACAATTTAAAATTTAAATTGTCGTTATAATTTTCTACAAAACTCTTTAGAAATATACATAACGCAATTTTAAAATGATACATAGGGATCCAATTCAAACTACTTTACCTATGTAAGTAAAAGAAAAACGAAAATGATATTTTAATCTATTTTTACACATATTATATTGCAGGTGTACAAACTAAAATAAAAAATTATAAATAGACATCCTAATGTAACGGACATGAATATTTTTATATTCGTGTGTTAGAAGGACAGTACATATATCATACTATTTGTATATACTTATACCAGTATTAATCCCTAATGTATCAAAATATTCTTTTATATTCAAGGAAATCAAGCTCTAAATAAGAGTATTTGTTTTTGCCTTACCGCCTTCTTGCAAACTGCTTTTCAATTTTAACAATAAAATATTTAGTACTTGTTATCTTCTTAGAGATATTATCCTTAATTTTTTAGAAATGTTGTGTTTAATGATCATAAAACTTATGTGATTTGAGTGATCACATGTCTCATAACTTTTTTTGTATTCAGACGTATTAAAGTCTTTGTTCTCTTTTCAATCTTTAATATTTGTTCCATTGAGAATCTAAATCAAATTCAGATTAGTAGATATTGAAACAATAGTTACTTAATTGAAAACAAAATAAATAATGTAGTTATGCTCGCATCATAAACAAAATTCAATCAACAATACATTCAAATAATAATATAACCAATGTCAAGATACTTAACTAATGCACCATTAATATCAAATATTTGGACAATAATATTATTTGTTAGGAATATGGTATTGTAATGATCAAACATTGATAATAAAACATGTCAAACAACAAATCTATCTTTAGATTGATTTATTATTGAGAAGCAAAACGTCACAATTATCACAAGTTTACATCACATGTGTATATGCAATTTGCTCAAGTATAAATCTTCCTTTGGATCGATCAATACTCATATGGATAAACAAAAACACAAACATTTAACATTCTTATGAACAATCTACTCAAGAGAGGTCACTTTGGTGACTTCTTGATTCAACTAACTCGTTTAATTCTATGTTTCCAAATTTTACAGGTTGATGTACCAAATTCAAAGAAAAGTGACAATAAAATAAAAAAGATAAAAACTTCCAAAATAATTTTTATCATGAATTTTGAAACCGCCAATTTTAAGCCGCATTATATGTATATTCGTAAGAAATCCAAATTTCAATATTTTCAAAAGTCACACATGAATCGAGTATGATTGCTCTTAATAATAATTAGGAGAATTTTCTGTCAAAAAATAATTGTGTCTAACCAAGTAATTTTATTTATATATAGATAAAAAATTCATAGTACAATCATATATGTTAATTCTTAATGAACTCATATACTAATTCATGATGAAATAGAATGCAGAAGCATACCTCAATTTGTCATTCTGAGTGATGTAGATAATGATATTAATAACAATAAGTATGTGATATTCCAAATTATAGGACCTCAAATAATGATTTTGTTTTCTCTTATGATAGGGATGAAGAGAAACTATATTTTCTACAAATGTAGACCATAACCCATTTTATAATTACTATCAATGATATTTCATATTTTTATAATTTAAATTCAATCTCTCATCAAATCATTGTATTATTATATATATATACAATAACTTTTTGTCACAATTATCTTCTTAATCATAAATTTTAATATTGACAAACCACTCTCTAATTTTAACCAGATAAATAATGACTCTAATATATTTAAGGTTTAATGTTTCGGTATGTCACTTTTTTTGTCCAGAATCTCAGATAAGTCCCCTTCGGTGTCTCAATTGAATCCTTATTTTTAAAAAATTATCGTCAAATTTGACAAACATTGTTTTAGAGATCCTTAGCTGTCATACCAACCGTATTGTTTAAATTGAGAACGGAGTGTGAAATGTAATTTCTAATTTTTGAATTAAAAAATTGAGGATAAATTGAGAAAAACAAATTTAATTAAGAAGGCATGATTTATCTCCAAAGAGTCTCCATATTTCTGTACAGAACATATAACCCAAAATTTATTATTTTGAAGAACTGGAAAAAAGAATTATGTAATGTGTGTATAACACATTAATAATATATAATGTACAAAAGACTAAATAAATAATTATAACATTGTTTATGCAGCAGATATTCTAGTGTAAACAAAATATTTTAATTGTAATGAGTATATATACTGGAATTTTGAAATATATAAAAAAAACATCGTAATTGGATCATCTGATAAAACTAATACATAAATACCAGTCTTGTTCATATATATATGATTGTTTTCGTTTCGTTATATACTTGAACAACCTGTAAACTCCTAGCCACGATCTTCCTCTAAATTCTATGAAAGCAAACCATATTTAAATAATCTTAAATCTAAAAGGCACTTCTAATGTATTTATAATAAATTAAAATCAAGTAGCCAATACAACATCTATAAGTAAGAGAGAAATATATATATTTATAAATATACACATAGAGTACATAAATGGTTGAGAAAAATAGAAGGAAAACCTTGTAAAAAGAAAGCATAAAAAACAGTGTGCGGAACAAAATAGAATGGAGAGAGAGAAAAATATCTATTGATGTAGTTTTGTTTTTAATAACTGATATTTTCAAAAGGAGTTGACACAAATTTTTAAATTTTAAATATGAAAATAAAAGTGAAAACATAATTATTAAAGATAAATTGGAAAAATATATGTAGATATCATAGAGATATATCCTCTGTGTGTATTGGTATAAATAATTATTTAAATTTTAAAAATAACAATTAAAAGGATACAATTGAAAAAAAAAAAGAAAACACAGAATATATAAATATTTATAATACAAAATTTTAGACATGGCTATAAATAAAATAAATTTAGTTATTGAAATCAAAAAAAATTATAAGAAATACTATGTAAATAACTATTTAAATTTATAAAAATAGTCACAAATTATAAAAGCATATATAATTTTTATAATGAGTAATTATTTAAATTTTAAAAAAAATAAAAATAGAATTTTTATTATGAATAATCATTTAGAATTTAAAGATTTTAATTTAAAATTGAAAAAATAAAATAAAACTCCGAAAAGATATATCTCTTTAAGTAATTGTTATTGGGGTGAAGCTGTATCTAACTGACCACAATTTTAAAATTAAAATTGTCTTTATAATTTTTAGAAAACTCTTTAAACATTGTAATGATGAGAGATCACGCAAATTTGAAATGATATCAGATCCCATTTAAACTACTTTACCCATATGGGTAACAAACAGTCACATCAAAATTTCAAAATCATAAGTACGCTTGTCGTGTGGACCATCACAACTTTCCTAGACAATGAGACAAAGAAGTACTGAAAAAACAACAATGTTTCGTAGGAAAGTTTTAGAATAATTATATTTTCATGACATTTTAATATTATTAATGGTTTAAAATTATTTTATAATTAATAATAATAATGATAAACATTAAAATGAACTAATCATAAATTAAAATATTGCTAAAAAAAATATTGTCAAAATATTATAAAGTTTTATTAGCTTTGTTTTAGTTTCACTCAAAAATAATTTTTTATTGAAATTAAATGGTCTGTTTTCAAGAGAAAACATGAAATAATTTAGTTGGTTTAAACTAAAACAAAATTCTAGCCTTGCTTAATTTAACTGAGTTTCAAGTAAAATTTCCCCTTTAAATTTTCAGAAAATTAAAATTTGTGTTCTTTGAATTTGAAATTTTCTCAAACACAATTTTATTGTGTTTAGTTTTCACCACACAAATTCAACATAAAAAGATTTTCATCACTTATAGGGAGTAAACATGCAAATATATGGTTAAGATCCAGAAAACAACATTTTTAATTCCAATTATATTATTAATTACTACTAGTATTTATCTTTCATCTTGCATTTTTCTGCAACTAAGGTTCTTTATTTATTTTTGTAAAGTATTGATTTTTTGAAAACATTGTTTATGGTTTCTTCTTTCTGAAAATTTATTATTTATGGTTTATGATTTTTAGCCCACTTTGACTTTATTATCTTTTACTTGAAGAGCTATTTTCAAAAGAAAAAGAAAAATTAATTTTCAAATATCATATCTAGAAAGCATTAATGATATTAAATTGTAATTTGTTATAAAAGTCATAGATGAGATATTTGTTATTATGTTTATACAACATAAAAAACATGGTGAAAATAATTCATTTGAGAGATGAATATAAATGATTGAATACGAAAAATTAAATTGAATGATAGCTCAAATATGAAGAAGAGAACAAACTGAGATACAAGTAAATAAAAGAAATCTACCTCTGACATGGAGGGATTCACTTTACACATATTGGATACATTATTTTATTGAAATCTCAAAAACCTTACACTGTCGTGTGGACAACCACAACTTTCTTATCCAAATGTACCAAAACACTCTTCGTGAAAGAATATAAAAAACGTGCGCAAATCATTACAAACATTGCATTAGTAAATTTCTTATTCCAAACTTGAAAAGGACTAACCATCATTTGTTTTCCGTATCCTAAAAAAGTATTGTGTAATCTGACTTTTTAAATTTGTTTCACAGTTCAGATCTTAAATAAGGATGAAAAGAAATTTAAATTTGAAAATTCAATTCATAATAATTTAAATTTATATTACTTTATATTTATTTTAAAAAATTAGATTTAAATCTATATTTCTGAATTTTATATTCAAGGATTTGGGTTGGATTTTAATTGAACTACATCTTTTATTTTGAAAATCTAAAATAAATGTGTTTAAGTCAAACTTAAGACACATTATTGCAAAAAAAGTAAAAAAGAAATATTTTTATATCACTTAAAAAGATTTTTATACCAGTTTGCAAATTAGTATAAAAGCAAAAAATATAGGAAGTATTTGATTTTTGAAATAAAAAGTTTACTTTTTATTTTGATTCTTAGACCGATATAATGAATTTATTAAAAAAAGATTAAATTTGTATATGATATTGTTACTATGGGCTCATAGCCAACAGAACGGTAAAGGTGCAGAAGAGTCGTCCGACCGATGTGTCAATGAACCGATCGGTTAATCAGCCGTTAAGGTAATTAATAGTAATAACTGTTGGGGAGTTAATGAAAATAATTGTCATTTATTGACAGTTAATATTGTCATTCATTGGTAGTTAATGAGTCAGACGTAACGGTAAGCTCATTATAATTTATAAATATTTGTCTGACAAGGAAGACATGTAACTTGAACTTGAAGTGAAACTTAGAGCTCTGATAACTAAATCTTGATTACAAGATTATTACGCAAAGTTACTGACTTGAGTGTCGGAGTGTCTTTTGCGGTTAGCCTTTCCCGCGGCTTGGACAAGGAGAAGAGAGAAGACATTACAACTGGACATCAAAGCAGACAACTTTGAATGTTTTGGATTAGGGTTCTAAATCCTGCCAGATATAAATTTTTTATATCGATTAAGATTAATCGTAAAAAAAATATAACTTTTTATACTTAGTGTTATAATTAATATAAAAAGTTGCTTTCGTCAAACTTAAAAAATATTTATCTAAAAAAGTGGTGGACATGGTCATCACGAATTAAAATAAAATAATAGAAGACAAGTAAATGGTTGGAGTTTTTTTGTTATGGATCGGTGATTATAGGTTCAATTCCTATTGTGTGTGTAAAATTATTTTGCTGTTTGGTTTGAAGAGTTTGTCTGAAAGTTGTGTAAAGTATGGTCGAACTGGACTGTTATATATATATATATATATATATATATATATATATATATATATATATATATATATATATAAAGTTAAGATGATACGGATCAACTCTCTTTCTTGTGTGTTTTTATGTTAAAGATCTTACAATTTTTTAATTTTATTTATTTTTCTATTATTTTAAAATTTTGGATTAGAGTGATACTAGTTTCTGACGTGATTGAGTTAAGATTTCACTAATAGTGTTTCCACTAAATGTTTTTCTCAATAAACTTAACATGTACTTTAATAATGTTTTAGTTGGAGAAGAAGTGGACTAATACAGGTAAAACATCCTAGAAAAGTTCCTGATTATACTCATTTAATTAATATTATATATTCTTAATGAAACTTCTAGTGGATAAACCTAAGAACTTTCTATAAAACTATTGATTATAAATATCTTTTATCGAAGACAATCTTCCTGAAACCATTGTATATCCTGAAAAGCTCATACATAAACTTGAAATCAGAGAGCAAAAATATAAAACTTATTTTATTCAAAGTGGAACGATTTCCTTGTTTAATCTTATAGATGGAGGGCGAAAATAGAAAGGTTATTTTAAAGGAAGTAGAAGGAATGAGTTAATCTATTTGGTGCAGGGCGGAAGTGGAGAGCCACACAACTTAGTGTGAAAGAAGGCATATTTATCGAATCTATGCAATTCACCACCCTGTGGAATTTGGCCCTTCAACTGAGGATTATAACTGACGTTCAACTGCTGCAAATTTTGCACTTTGGTCAACGCCACTGGAAGGCTTCCATAAATCTTATTGTGATTGATATCCAACCAAATCAAGGTTTTCTTGGGAAACGTCACAGGAGACAGATCAAAGGAGAAGGCGTTCCTGGAAAGGTCAAGTACCTGAATCTTTTTCTTGCTCCCGAAAAGAAATGAAGCATCGCCTACGAAGTTGTTCCTTGACAAGTCTATATTGTCTGGGTCTAGGTTGCCCAAGGAACGGGGAAGGGCCCCGGAAAGTTGGTTGTGAGAGAGTTTGAGATCTGGCCCGGGCTTCTTGAAGGAGCCGAAAGAGGCCGGGATTGGGCCCGTCAATTTGTTCCTGTCCAACTGTAGAGACCCGAGATTAGGCAGCTGGGAAAGTGAGCTGGGAATGGAGCCCGAGAGGCTGTTAAAGGAAAGGGCGATATACTCGAGGCTCTTAATCTGGCCCAGAAATTCAGGGATCGGGCCTGAGAGACCAGTATTGGTGATAGAGAGAGATTTCAGTTTGGTGAGTTTCGTGATGGTTGTCGGAATTGGGCCGACGAGGTTGGGGAGCTTGTGAAAGTCAAGGTACTCGAGGTAAGGGAGGTCACCCACAGAGGGTGGTATTTGGCCAGTGACATTGGGGTCTGGAAAAGAGGATACTAGAAATACTTCGTAGATACGGTTATTTCTGTCGTCACACTTGACACAGTACCAGTCACAGCAATCCTCTTTTGGGTCCCAGGAAGCTAAGAAGTAAGGGTTGTTGAGTTCCTTTTTGAAGCGGAGGAGCACCTTCTTGTCCTGTGGGTGGCACCGCTCTGATAATGCAACTGGAAAAGGGAACAACACTAGGACGCATAGTCCCAATAACATTAACAGGCTTCGCATTTTGCTTGTGAATGTGAAGTCACAAGTTGTTGTGTTCCGGAAGTACATCAACACGCTTCTCGTTCCTCTCATTTTAAACAAGGAGGCGACGGTGCAGGGCAAGTGACATTTCATGTTTTCCGCATGGGAAATAGTATCCGATGCTGGTGGCCATCACACGTCAAAATCACCCATGTGGGGTTGCCTAGCCAAACAGTACCCGTTATTTACAGCTTTTCTCTATTCACTCTGACAGATACTCGGCAAAAAAAGGTAAAAGACAAAGCCACTTTAAAACACAATTACTATTCATTATTTAATAAAAAGACAATTCCGGCAAAAGTATTTTCTTTAATAAGTGTTATAGGATGACGTTGTTTCCAACGGTTCACAATTTAAAATTGGGTTAAATATGTTTTTAGTCTCTAAACTATTGATCGTTTTTTGTCTTCGTCCCTCTCTAAAAATAAGGTATAATTTGGTTCTCATTCTTCTCGAAAACGTTCCTTTTAGTCCTCGAAAACTAACACCGTTAAAATTTTGGTCATATTTTGTCATCAAAATGAGGACTAAAACCAAAGTTTCGAGGACTAAAACGAACGTTTCGAAAAGAATGAGGACCAAATTGTACTTTATTTTGAAAGAGGGACGAAAACCAGAAACGGCCAATAGTTTAGGGACTAAAAACATATTTAACCCTTTAAAATTTAAATTGTCGTTATAATTTTCTACAAAACTCTTTATACATTTTGAAATATACATTACGCAATTTTAAAATGATATATAGGGATCCAATTCAAACTACTTTACCTATGTAAGTAAAAGAAAAACGAAAATGATATTTTAATCTATTTTTACACATATTAAATTGCAGGTGTGCAGACTAAAATAAAAAATTATAAAAATGGATAGTTTCTTACTCTTTAAATTACAAAAATGGAGTAGGTGTTAAAATTTATAGTCCAAGGATAAGTTTATGGAATCGTGACAACTTCTAACTTAAAATGGTTGTGAGTAAGAATAACTATTTCATAAAATTTTAAAAATGTGAAGTAATCAGTTAGGATTGGTAATGACGTATTTGTAAAACATGTTGGATGAAAATTATTAGGAATGGTCACAACTTTCAATTTGTACGATGTCTTTAAAGTGGTTCGGACTTTCAATTGAATCAAATTCATTTATACTCATGACAACTTCAGTGCACAGTTTTTTGAACTAAAGTCATCATACTTAAAACAAAGCTCGACAAAGAGTCTTGGTCAAATACAAAGCCTAAATAAACTATTTTACATATTTACAAAAGATATTAAAGATAAAAGAAGAGACTTAAAATGTGATCCTCCATAAAAATAGTGTTCTTGAAGCTCCTTCTCCTTCTTCTATGCTTTTGATCATGGCTCTTTGAGAAGTCCAATATCTTTTAAGGCTTGAGGGAAAGAAATAATAAGCTTGAAAGTCCTTCTTATATTTCCACTCTTTTAACTTTAGCTTAAGTTGATGTTCCTTAGATGAATATCTATTTAGTTTCTTAAATGGGTTTCTATCACCATCCACACTACTGATTAAGTTTCACTTAAGATTTGTTTTCTTTGAAGAAATTAATAAATGTGATCTAATCACTTATTCAAACATGCTTTTAGTTGTTATTTTTCTAAATCCTTATATGTACAAAACAACTTCTGACCATCCTAGTATATCCATATTGTGCACCCAAAATGCACATTGAAATATCATTCCACAAAATAAAATGATAATTTAAAGCACATTGAAAAGCAAAACAATATTAAAAGAAGTATTACAATTAAAGCATATAAAATATTGATATGTGTCTAGTTTATTTATAATTGCATATCATTTATACTTTTATCTAGTATGAATTTCATTTAAAGTAACGAAGTTAAATAATATGTTAAATCTGTCAAACTTTTATTATTGTTTCATTTACAAACTTGAATAAATCATACTTATTTTCTTAACAAGGACAATATGGATAGGCAAAAGTAGTGAACCCTTGAAATGGAACTATTGAATAATGAATTATGTAGTATGAATGAGTAGAAGATGATAATTATGCTAGCTTGGCACCGCATTAATAATGTTAACTCATCGTGAATGGTTAAAGAATGTGAACCAATCTAATTTTATCTTTACTTAAAGACAATAGTTTCTTTAAGGAGAGATACTCTCTTAAAGTGACAAGAATTATATAATCCTCTCAATGGTCAATGATGCTTATTAGAATCATTGTCCCTCTTCATTTATGGATTATAGTAACCTAAATACAACAAATTCATTCCAAACACTTTTTTTTGCTTGACCTGTCCTTTTTTTTTTTCTCTATCTTTACATTGCCTATATCTTGTTCCTTATTTTTGAGTTTTTTTTTTGTTGGAAATCCAAGTATGAGTGTTAATGTCACATTGGAATAAAATGAAAAAGGGAAACACTATATAGAGATAAAATTTATTAATTCATTATCCTAAAATTTTGAATTGAAAATTATATCAATCTCTTATGTGATTGGGTTCGTATTTTATTAGTGTTGTGTTTTTTCACTGAATCTTCTTTCTCAATAAACCTAACAAGTGATACGAGAATACTTGACTTCGAGAAGGAGTATAGTAATATAAGTGAAGCACCGTATAAAAGTTTGTATTATTAGACTTAGACCTTGATAAGTATTATATTTTCCAATGAAACTCCTAATTAATAAACCTAATAACTTTCTATAAAACTATTGATTATAACTATTAACTATAAATGTCTTTTATTCAAGACAATCTTACTTAACCACCAGGGAAAAATATATTTTTTATAGCGATTTTTTATACCTATTAAAATTCAGCAGGTATAAAAAGTGGTGTGGTGGCAATTTTGTAAATATGAAGAACTTTTTTACACCGGCTACAATAAAAGCAGGTATGAAAAGCTGTACGATGCGATTAAATATTATAACAGGTATGAATTATTTTACATATTCCATTTTTTTTTGCAATACTTTCTCTTCTGTGCAAAAATTCATTCTGATTACCATTGTTCTCTGTTGGGTCGTGTTGAGGTGGTTAGGTGAAGCTCTTGTTCGACGTTTGAAGTTGTTCCTCACATGTTACATTCACTCACTCATGAACGAAGCAACATCTTCTTTTTCTCTCTCGTCTTCCTCGAGATTTCAGTGGCTCGAGAGCTCATCCTTCACCATCAAAGAGTATCTTCCTTACTTTCAGGTTAGGGTTTCTCCCGTATTTCCTCATTTCCTCATCTTTGACCGGTTGAAACTTTCTTTAAATACCATTTCACCTTCAATCTACATCTTCCACCAATTATAATCACATTCTATCGATTATAATCCCTTTTCACCATTTAAAACCCCTTTTCCACCTATCAATCAGTCCATTCTAGGGTTCTTTGGTCCCTTCAGGGTTTTGCATCGATTAAACCATCAAGTTCTCTTAAAGGTTTGAGGCAAACATTTTGTATTTTAGTTTCTTTCATTATTTACTTCATGGCATAATATCTATGTTTGATTTTCAAACCCAAAAGTAAAAATAATAAATAAACTGTTCAGTAAAATAGTATTTCGTTTTTTAGCAAGGAGGTGTACAAAGAATTGAAGCATTAATTTACTATTTGGTTATATATAAGCTCTAAATGATACTTTCAGTGTAGACATTCAACCCGATGATTTCGTTTACTTAGTTCATCAACATTTGGTGTTGCAGATTCTTCTTTTACAAGAGTGTCTAAGCAAATATGAAGGAACTGATGATCGGAGCACACCACAGGTAATAATTAACAGATAAGAAAACCTTCCTCGTTTTTACCATAATGTTCTGTGTCGGTATAATATGCAATAGGAAATATCTTTACTGATTGAGTACAGTTGAAGTTCAATCTAAATTCTTATTGAGATGTAAACCAGTAGATTTAGTGAAACCTTCATTTTATTGCACAAATAATTGGAAGAAAGTTGAAAAATTAATTAGTGGAAACTTATCTGCTTTTATCGAAATCTAGTTTCGAACCAGGGCCTATGGGTTATGGACTCACCACGGTTCCACACGTCACTCTGATTGTTGAAGTGTGTCTTCCAAATTAACATAACAATTGTAAAGAACCTTTTACGAAAACAAATTGCAAAGTTGAGGTTGAATTATGATTTTTCCTTCTTCAATTTGAGGTAATTCTGATCTGGGAAGGAATTAAGGATTGTAGAAACCATTTTTCCTTTTTTAATTACCTGGTACTTAGTTTGGTCATTTATAAATAGAAAGCAGGGAGAATTTGTAACTTTGGAAGTGACATTGTTTTTGGGATCTCGTCAACAACCTTCAGTTTTGAGATAATCTGCATGCATAACAACTATTTCTGTCTTATGTGTTTTCACATTGTATTCAAAGTTTTCATGTGATCTGCTGCTTATGTTTTTGTATTGGCTTATTTTGGAGTAGTCCAGAATCTCATGACAGACATAGTTTTTATGGTTTCTGAAATGAGCTCTTTTTAATACACATAACAAAGATATTCTATAGCTTTCTTATGATGGTGTACCTCATTTTAATTTTCCTTAGCCCATGCTTTCTGTTCAAATTGATTCCTAAGATATTATTAGGCTTGAACATTTTTTTTGAAACAAAGTCACAGTGCATCCCTTTATTTACCTTAGGATATGCTTTCTAAATCTTAATTTTAAATACTTTAGATCATAGCCATGATTCTCGGATCCATAAATATGAATTACTTTCTAATTCAAAGGCCTATAACACCTTCACCTCTTGAATGTGAATTCTGAAGACTAAGTTCTGAAACTAATTCTCACTAGTTTATGCCTTGGTAAGAAGTTTCCCTTTTATATATAATCTTTTTGGTATTTTTGGTGAAGATTGGGCTTGCCTAAGAATCTCAAGCATCTCCTTATGTGTTAATTTTACAGGATTTGATTCTGGAAAAGATATTAAAAGTCTTTAGTCCTGATCTCATATGTAGTTATCTAGTGTATTTGATAGAAAGATATTATGTTATCTTTATTATTGTGGCTGCATGTGTTCAATTTCCATATATAAAACCTAAATGTTGATAAAAAAAATATTAATGTGATATAGAACCTGATTACCAGGGATATATATATATATATATATATATATATATATATATATATATATATATATATATATATATATATATATATATATATATATATATATATATTTATGTATGTATGCGTGTGTATATATATATATGTATATGTATGTATATATGTATGTATATATATATATATATATATGTGTATGTATATATATATATTTATGTATGTATGCGTGTGTATATATATATATGTATATGTATGTATATATGTATGTATATATATATATATATATGTATGTATATATATAGATATATATATGTATGTATATATATACATATATATATATATGTATGCGTGTATATATATGTATGTATAGGTATATTTATGTATATGTATATGTATGTATATATATATATGTATATGTATATATATATATATGTATGTATATGTATATATATGTATGTATATGTATATATATGTAGGGTTAAATATGTTTTTAGTCCCTAAACTATTGACCGTTTCTGGTTTTCGTCCCTCTTCCAAAGTAAGGTACAATTTGGTCCTCATTCTTTAGAAAAACGTTCGTTTTAGTCCTCAAAATTTTGTTTTTAGTCCTCGTTTTAGTCCTCAAAACGTTCGTTTTTTCGACTAAAACGAACGTTTTTTAAAGATTGAGGACTAAATTGTACCTTACTTTGGAAGAGGGACGAAAACCAGAAACGGTCAATAGTTTAGGGACTAAAAACATATTTAACCCATATATGTATGTATATATGTATATATATGTTTTTTTTTATTCAACAAATAAAATTTCTTGAAATGTTATCAGAATCACTTAATCGTCAAATCTAGAATCTGACTAGGAGAAATGAGATTGCAACCTTTTTTAGTAACATTTTCGAAACCATGCAAGAGGAGAAGGTTGGACCTGTTTTTTGTTTACCATATACACTCCCCTTTCTTTGCTTTTTTATTGAATTACGGTTTAATGTCTCGGTAGGTCCCTATTTTCGGCGTGAATCTCAAATAGGTCCCTTTTCTTTTCGACGTCTCAATTGGGTCCCCATTTTTGTAAAATTGTAACAATTAGGGGTCTGCCGTCAAATTGGACAAACGGCCGTTTAATTTTTTCTTACGTGTCAGATGGGAATCATGCCACGTGTGATTACTGAAAACACTGTTCATGCCACGTAACAAACAATTAAACGGCCGTTTGTTCAATTTGACGGCAGACCCCTAATTGTTACAATTTTACAAAAATGGGGACCCAATTGAGACGCCGAAAAGAAAAGGGACCTATTTGAGATTCACGCCGAAAATAGGGACCTACCGAGACATTAAACCTTGAATTACTAAGTATAAAAGCTTTTTTTTTTTGGTTTTGGTTGTCCTTCTATTGTATGTAGAAAATAGAAAAGTACACATTCTACAATTTTGAAAAGTAACTTTCAAAAAATATTTTCTTTTCATAGAGTACATTTTGAAATTATTTGATTAAACTTTGTTTAATTTTCAGAAAAGTAGTACATACTTAAGGTCGAAAACTGCAACTTTATTTGACTATTTTTCTCTGTAAAGTTGAACACGTTCTGCAATGCTGTACCTGAAGCAGAAACTGTGCACAAAAAGGCGAATGAAAATATTTTACAGTTTTTCCTAATTATTCTTCTACTTTCTAATTGTTGCTTATAAAAAATATATTTTACAATTTTATTCCAAAATTTTACAATTCCAGTAGCTCTAATCTTGACCATTTTACTTTAAAATTCTTATATAATAACAATTTGTGATTTTACAAATTTAGCTTCTTATTTCTCATGTTGTTAGGTATCTACAATTTTACAGGCTGTGAAGAAGGGTGATACTATTTTTATTGGTCAATACCTGTTTACTGGAAGTGAAACAACCTCAGTGTGGCTTGAGGTAATGCAATCAGATGGATTAGTTCTATCTTCAATGCTTCTATAAATAGTTTTTTCTGACTATTTTGGTAATTTTGTTCCATAAAATTAGACAATAACATTGTTCCATAAATTTATTTTAGAAATGCTAGTAATTGTTTTTTTAAACTTTCTCCTCATATTGATAATTGCTGAAGTCTAAGTCTAAATAATATACTTTTTATAGTCATATAATTCAACATTGCAAAATTGGCAAATCATCTTTTTTTTACTCCTAATCCAATGTACCAAATCCAACAATGTTTCTATATTTTCCATATTTTTAACACTAGAGAGAACTTATATTTTAGACTTGTAGAATGTTGTTAACAATCAACACCCTCTTATTATATGGGATAACTATTCCCAATCAAAAACTCCATTCCTCTTTCTATTTACCTCTTTCGTTTGAAAAAAAGAAAAAAGAAAAAATTTGCATTTTTACTTTTGACTGTTGTAGAGGTGGTTGCTTTTCCAGATAACAATGGATTGGAGTTGGATAAATTTGATACACACAACAAATGAATATGAGAGTGCCGCAGAAAAACCTTTATATCCAGAATGCACTAAGTATTCTCGATTGTCAATTGTGTTAAAATTGTTCAATGTGAAGGCAAGAAATGGGTGAACTGATAAAAGCTTCACACAGTTGCTTGAGTTGTTGAGTGACATGCTTCCTGAAGGTGACACATTGCCAACACGCAATTATGATGCGAAGAAGATATTGTGTCCCATGGGTATGGAGTATAAAAAAATTCATGCATGCCCAAACGATTGTATATTGTACAAGAGCGAGTTTGCCAAGTTACATCAACGTCCACAATGTGGGGTATCACGATACAAACAAAGAGAGGGTGAGACTGAATGTGACAGTAAGGGTCCTCCTGCAAAAGTCTTATGGTATCTTCCTATTGTTCCACGGTTGAAACGCTTATTCAATAACCCAAACGATGCAAAACTCATGAGATGACATGTAGATGGACGTATAAGAGACGGGAATTTGAGGCATCCGGCATATGCAATGCAATGGAAGAATATTGACTCCATGTTCCCTAATTTCTGTAAAGATTCAAGGAATATTAGATTTGGACTTGCTATAGATGGAATGAATCCATATGGGAACTTGAGCAGTAAACATAGCTCGTGGCCTGTGATGTTAGTGATTTACAATTTACCTTCGTGGTTGTGCATGAAACGCAAATATGTGATGTTATCCTTGATGATCTCGGGTCCAAGACAACCAGGAAACGATATTGATGTTTATTTAGCTCAATTAGTTGAAGATTTGAAAATGTTATGGGGGAAGGTGTTGATATGTTTGATGGGTACACTGGTGATTCATTCAAGTTGCATGTCATGCTATTTTGTACAATCAATGAGTTTCCAGCTTATGGTAATTTAAGTGGCTATAGCACTAAGGGTCACAAAGCATGCCCTATATGTGAAGAAGGCACATGTTATCGTCAACTACAACATGGAAGGAAAATAGTATACCTTGGACATCAGAGGTTTCTTAGTACAAACCATCCATATCGTAAATTAAAGAAAGCATTTAATGGGTGTCAAGAAAATGAATTAGCTCCAATGGCTTTAAGTGGATCACAAGTGTATGAACGTGTGAAAGACATTGGGGTTATTCTTGGAAAGACGCAAAAAAAGGCACTTCAAGCAACATATGGAAGAAAAGGTCCATTTTCTTTGCCATATTAGAGGGTGCTTGATGTCAGACATTGTTTAGATGTTATGCATGTAGAGAAACATGTTTGTGACAGTATTATCGAAACACTCCTCAATATTCAAGGGAAAACGAAAAATGGACTCAATGCTCGCTTGGACTTGGTTGAAATGGGTATAAGGGAACAATTAGCTCCAATATCACATGGTAAGCGGACATACTTGCCTCCAGCATGCCACACATTGTGTAAACAAGAGAAAATGACTTTTGTGAGTTTTTACAAGGTGTGAAAGTTTCACTGGGTTACTCTTCTAATTTTAAAGGAGTTATATCCACGAAAGATCATAAATTACTTGGGTTAAAATTTCATGATTGTTATGTATTAATGCAATAACTTCTACCAATGGCTATTCAGGGCATATTGCCTAAGAATCTTAGATACACATTAACAAGATTGTGCTTTCTTTTCAATGCAATATGTAGTAAAGTTATTGAAATTGAGAATTTGGATCAATTAGAAAATGAGGTTGTGGTCATATTGTGTCAGTTAGAGATGTATTTTCCTCCATCAATCTTTGATATTATGGTGCACTTGATTATTCATCTAGTAAGAGAAGTTAGAATTTGTGGTCCAGTATTCTTACGATGGATGTACCCTATTGAGCGATACATGAAGATATTAAAAGGCTATGTAAAGAACCAATATCGTCTTGAAGCATCACGTTGAAAGATTTATTGTTGAGGAAGCTATTGAGTTTTGTGCAGACTATTTATCATATGTTAAAGCTATAGGGGTACCTAGGTCTCGTGATCATGGAAGAGGTGTCGGTAAGGGTACTAGAAGTGCAAAAGTTGTCACCCTGAATAGAGCTGAAATTCTACGAGCACATATGTATATATTGAATAACACTGAAGAAGTAATCCCCTACTTAAGTGCTCATAAAGATATAGTTAAGAGAAATAATCCACGAATGCCTCAAAAGTGGGTCATTAATGAGCACAACAAAACCTTTTTAAAGTGGTTCAAACAACAAGTTCAAGTTGACCGTACAACTTCTGATACATTAAATTGGCTATCAAGTGAGCCAAACTTTGATGTCATATGTTGGAGTGGGTATGATATAAATAACTACACATTTCATACACAAAAAGAAGATGAAAAAAGCACCACTCAAAATAGTGGAGTAATGGTTGTGGCCGAGTCAATGCATTTCTCGAGTTCAAAGGACAAAAATCCTGTGATGGCATCCATGTGCTACTTTGGTGTAATTGAAGATATTTGGGTGATAAATTACACAAGTTTCAAAGTACCTGTTTTTAAATGTAAGTGGGTTGATGGTAATACTGGCATGAGGACCGATGATCTAGGTTTTACATTGGTTGACCTAGAAAAGGAAGGTTATATTGAAGAGCCATTTATCATGGCATCTCAGGCAAAACAAGTGTTTTATGTCACTGGTTCTGAACACAATAGATGGTCAGTGGTGCTCCAAGATAGAACAATTCATTATACTGATGACAATGATGAAGCCGTTCTTGATATTAGTGAAACTCCATCTTTCTCATCAAATATGCCAACCTTGATGTCGATAATGAAGTAGACGACGTCCATGCCATACGTGATGATCACCACGAAGGGTTGTGGGAAAACATTGCAACTTGACAATGTATAAATTAAAATTTTAGATGTATTATATATTTTGCTTTGTTATTTTACCCATTAATTATTATTAACACTTAATGATTTATGTAGGGAAATGTCTGGTGACGTACAATTTGGTGACCTCCCACCTTCACAAGGTGCGGATGACATTCATACGCCTACCTGAAAAAAAGGTAGCTCTGGGAATAGGTTGAGAGAGTTGGCAGCCACCCGCAACACTGATCATAGGCTTCCCATTCATTTTGATATGCAAACTTGTAAACCCTTAGGAGAAAATAGTAAGAAATTCATCAATTATGTAGTCTTGCTCGGTAGAAGCAAAACATCCAGTCTTTGTGATGATTGGGATCATGTCCAAAGAATGTGAAGAACCAAATATGGCAGAGCATCCTGGTATGAAATCTTAACTTTGATATAATGTGTCATTAACATATATAAATAATTTTAATCCAAAACTGGAGTTTTACGTAGATTAATCCCATGAGAAATGTTATGGCACAGAAGGAAGGCAGTAGCCAAACACTATAATGTTATTGCATAGGTCACATATAACGTCCCAAACACTAATCCATTGAGGACGAAATGGATTTCATATGCTGGGGAAAGATGGAAGAATTTCAAGACTATGCTTACAAGTCATTATATTTATGGTTCCAAAACTGATAAAAGCCCTTATGAAAATTATCAATTTCTTGTTGAGGAAACATGAAAAGCCTTTAAGTTGAAGCGATTAGATGTTGCCTTTTAGGTAAATTCATTTTATATCATAGTTTAACTATTTATGTTAACATATTGCTAACATAATTAATTATCTATACACTGATGTCATAGGCTAAGAGGAGAGCTGCACAAGAGATCGCAAAGAAAAATGTCCACCCCCATATATTGTCTCGTGGGGGTTATGAGAAATTGGAGCAGAAGATGATGAAAGAGGCATCTGCCTCTAATCCTATTGGGGCCTCCGATACGAGTACCATAACTCGTCCTCCACGCCATGTTACATGGAAGAGAGCTCGCCAAAGACCATCTGGGAGTACACATCTGAGGAAACATCGAGCATAGCTAGGCGCATTGTAAGTCCATATATTAACAACATATGATCTCCCATATGTGATTAACTTAACTTTAAATATTTGGTTGTAGGATGAGTTGGTGGAGCAAAGCACACAGGGTACATTTACTCCCAAGGGTCGTGAGGACATATTGACAGTTGCCATTGGTCGTCCAAAGCATTATGAACGTGTTCGAAGTATTGGTAAATTTATTGGCATCCGTCAATTCTTCGGTCCTCCAACATAGGTGTCAGCACTAGTGGAAAAATGATATTTTATGACGTACAAAAATGATATATTATGACGTAGTTATTGGAGACATAGTTCTGGGTGTTATAGTAAGTCTGCACATTTTATAACGTAGTAGAAAATTACGTCATAATAGCTTGAACATATTATAACGTAGTTTCTAAAGACCGTCATAATATGCGCAATTTATTATGACAAATTTTTATTTGTCCGTTATAATATGGCAGGAGATATTATGACATATATTTGTTTGTACGTTATAATATGTGATGTATTATGACGTAGATATTTTTACCAATCATAATATGTTGAATTCAGAATCAACGTATTATGACGTACATTGTTTAGTACGTTATAATATATGTATTTTTTAAAAAAAAATTGATTATTACAATTGACATCCAATGAAATTATAATCATATTCCTGTATTATCATCTCATCCAATCAATTTATAATCAATATAACTTCAAATGAACAAATTCAATGGAACTAACAAAATAGAATTCATTTCAAACATTAAATTGTCTAATAATATTTAATACATCATTTATACATGAAACTATATATTAAATTTAAATATTACATTAATGTACATACATTATTGAATTGTAGTTAAGTTTCTACTAACACTTAAAATAAAAGAAGGCTAGTTTCTTGTAATGTCTTCAATGTCTACATCTTCCATGGGAGATGAATCATTAAAGATCTACAAATAAAATAATAGAGTTAAAACAATATTGTATATGCATGCATATGGATCCAATACTCGCATACATCTTTTTCCTGACTTTGCTCCACTTGTTCTTGAAATAGGTATGAAAATGTAAAAGGAAGAGAAAGAAAAGGCAACTTCTCATTAAAAATCACATACAAGTTAAATTTCAGATATAAAAATTATAGAATCAAGTAGAAGGCTTTGTTTTGACTTCATATGCTGGCAAGTCAAATGATATAATAATAGAAGAATGTCTCTTTAAAACTCATACAAATTTACTCAGTTGCGTTTATCTGAAACTATATAATAACATAGAAAGTAAAATTAAATAAATACTTTATAAACTTTTTCTCAGTGTAATATTCTAAGACAGTATAAGTGGTAATATCTTTAAAGAACTCAAGGAAATGTAATGTTTTCTAAAAATATTTCTAAAATTGTTATATATACCTGAAATGATTAGGGTAAGAATGAAAATCAAGATGAAAGAAATCTTAGCCATCAAAACAACAATTTGAATAAAGATAAATTGTTATATAAACAAAATAGTTGGTGTAAAATCATTTATAAGAATACGTTCCCTTATTAATTTTTATAAACATGAATTGAAACTGTTATTTAAAGAATTTATTCTATACTTAGAGCGATTAATTGATCCTATTTCCTTTTAAATAAAGAAAAACACTAAGGTTGTCAAATATAAGACAGAACAAAACAAAATTATCATTACCGTGTCAATAGTGAAGGAGCAGAGTGAACCTTTTCTGGGATCTGCACTATACATGACGTCTACATCTATCCAAATTGTGACCTGGCAAGCCTTAAAGAGAGCACCCATAATAGCTACCGAAAAGTCACTTCCATCTCTCTTGAGAGTAGTAGGAATATTCTGAGGTGTGCTTGCAATAAATCATGTGGCAACGATTACATCATATGGATTTAGAGAGTACCACTTCTCAAGTCTTCGTTCATATTCCAAGTAATCTGGATCAACTCGATTAGAACGAGTAGGTTTTACAATAAGAACTTCCCTCGCATTCATCCATTTGCAATTAATCCCTTGCTGCAAAATAAGAGGGAAGCAGCTTCCATCAGCACATTCAGATTAACCTCCTTCACCAGGTGCTATGACCGGTCAACAAATCAACAAATGTCTAACTAACTAACTGATACAACAAAGAGGTCCTTATATAGGCCTCTTTTCCAAACCCACTTAACTGACTAGCAGTTAAGTCCTTTGTTTTCCCTTTCTTCTCTCATAGACCCTCCATTCTCTAACATCACTCCCCTCCTGAAAACTGACCTTGTCTCCAAGGTCGAACTCGGGGAATTGTTCCTGCATCAACCTCCGATCCTTCCATGTTGCACTGTCTGCCCTTCCATCTTGCCACTCGATCAACACTTGTTCACCTTGTTCCCCCTCTTGCTGTTGGACTCTTCTATTTAGCACCTTGGCTGGCCAGCACGTAGGTCCATCAACTTGTAAATCTGTTGGCAGCTCAGCTTCCACCTGCTTCGTCCCAATCGCCAATTTTAGTTGAGACACGTGGAAAATAGGGTGAATCCTGGCGTTCGCGGGCAATTCTAATATGAACGCCACTTCCCCTATCTTCTGGATCACCTTGAACGGCCCATAATATCTAGCCGCTAACTTCGGATGCAACTTCACCGACATAGAGGTTTGTCGGTGGGGTCTTATCTTTAAAAACACTCAATCATCTACCTTAATGGTTACTGGCCTCCTCTTTTGATTTGCTTGCTTCACCATCGCATCTTGTGCCCTCAACAAGTGATATCGCAACTGCTGCAACGCTTCATCACGTGTTTGTAACTCTTGGGCCACGGCTTCCACCATTGTTTCTCCCGGAATAAACCTTGATAACGAAGGCGGGGCTCTCCCATATATCGCTTCAAACGACATGCATTTGGCAGCTCCTTGGTAACTGGTGTTGTACCAGTACTTCGCCCATGGAAGGACCACGTTCCAGGTCTTGGGCTGCCCAGAACAGAAGCATCATAAGTATCCTTCCAGCACTCGATTCAGCACCTCTGTTTCCTGCATCTTAAACATTTCTCTCCAAAATGCGCTTGAGAAACAATGGGTCAAGATCACTCACTATGGTCTTGGGAATCCCATGAAGCTTTACTACCTCTCTCACAAAAACTTCCGCTACTGTTCGAGCAGTGTAGGGATGTCTGAGCGGTATGAAGTGCCCGTATTTACTCAGTCGATCGACAACCACCAGTATAGCGTCATGGCCTTTGGATTTCGGTAGCCGCACAATAAAGTCCATGCTAACGTCCTCCCAGATAGCTTGTGGAATGGGTAGTGGTTGCAACAGGACCTACGGTGACGCCGTCATGTATTTGTGCTCCTGGCACACCAAATAGCGGTTGACATACTCTGTCACTGATTTCTTCATCCCGACCTAATATAGCGACTGTGCCAATCTCCTGTAAGTTCTATAAACCCCCGAGTGACCCCCCGTCAGTGTTGTATGAAATTCGATCAACAATTTCTGTACCCACTCCGACTTTGTCGGAATAACCAGCCTCCCCTTGTAGTGCAACCATCCGTTTTCAATGGTGTAAGCCGGATATTTGTTGGGATCCTGTGTGACACCTTCTCTGATTTTATTCAAGTCATCATCTTCCTCCACTTCTCGCATCACGTCTTGGAAATCTTTCCAATACGGCCCCACTATCCCCATCAATTCAACACCCCCGTCGTCCCCTTCGATCTCAACCTCGCCATCTAACTCCTCGCTGCTTTTTCGTGACAGCGCATCAGCCACCCGGTTGCTGGCTCCCGTTTTATACACTATGTCAAAATCGTAGCCGGGCAGTTTGGCTATCCAGTGTTGCTCCGCTTGGGTCGTCACCCTCTGTTCCAACAGAAACTTTAGACTTCTCTGATCCGTATACACCACGAATTTTTTGCCTAACAAATACGGTCGCCAGTGTTGCACCGCTAGGGCCACCGCCATCAACTCTTTCTCGTAGATCAACTTGCCTAAGGTCACCTTCGATAATGCTTTGCTGAAGTAAGCTATGGTCTCCTTTTCTGGGTGAGCACCGCCTTTATTCCCGTTCCCGACGCGTCGCATTCTACCTGAAGGGTTGCGAGAAATTCGGTAATGCCAACACCGATGTTGTGGTCACCGCTATTTTTAATCTTCCCATCGCTTCCTTGGCAGCCTCAGTCCAAGCAAAGTTCCCCTTTTTCAACATCTCTGTAAGGGGCTTGGCTATCTTCCCATAGTTTCGGATGAATCGCCGGTAATATCCAGTGAGACCCAAGAATCCCCTCAACGCCTTTAGCGTTTTTGGTTCTTCCCACGCGACTACCCATTTTATCTTCTCCTGATCCATCTGGACCCCCTCCTCTGAGATGACGTGCCCCAAATATCTGATCGTCTTCTTCCCGAACTCACTCTTCTTCTGATTGGCCACCTAGTGATGTTGTTGTAAACAGCTCAACACCTGCTCAACGTGTTACAAATGCTCGACCCAGGTCGCACTGTAGATGAGTATGTCTTCAAAAAAAACGAGCACAAACCTTTGCAGGTATGGTCTGAGGAGATCGTTCATGGCGCTCTGGAAAGTTGAGGGGGCATTTGTGAGGCCGAATGACATCACAAGAAACTCGTAATGTCCCAAGTGAGTGCGGAACGCCGTTTTCTGCACGTCGTCTTCACTCATCCTAATCTAGTGACACCTAGCCTTGAGGTCCACCTTCGAAAAATATCGCGTCGTGTAACACCCGAATATTTTAAAGGGTATTACTGATAGTAGAGACTAAATTAATTTGATATCTCATATAAACAATCAAACTTTATTTCAATTACTCCAAAGTACAATACCAAACTTACAAACTTTAAACAATATAGTCTTCACCATTGAAATTTCAACTTATAAATTTTACACAACATAATCTTCCCAATACAAATTTATTCTTTTTACAAAAATCCCTGAAAGTTTTTCCCCGCATCTCTCTCATCTCTAAGCTTTTTCAACCGCATCTGCAACATTATCTAATCACATATAACATGAGTTATATGATCATAGTACAAACAAATAAGGGTAAGCCAACCATATCATAAAATCATTAAACTTGTAACAAAAATATTAAAATCATGTATTTCTGCAATTGATAAAATATCATTATTCCGATGTCATTAATTCATCATTATCAAAATCATCTTTCTCATTTCCATAAATCTTACAAGTGTACCATGCTTACTCATGAAGCCTTATGATCAGACCGATCTCTGCCTGCTTCCTTAAGCCTCACTTACATACTATGTCTTACTTTGTGAAGCCTTATGGTCAGACCCCTCTCTGCCTGCTTCCATAAACCTCAGGTGTTACTTTGCTCATACCAAACTCTCATGGTATAACTCGAACATACTACTCCCGGTAGTAAACATCATTTCATAAGTAATGATTTCTCATATCCACTCCAACATTTCATAAAAACCAACAATTCATACCCTCTTATCCACCTAACTCAATCATGTTCATTCTTTAATCATGAATTCATAATAACCCGTTTTGGTATCGATAAATTAAACATATTGCCAGATATCATGCTTCATATTATAAACTCATTTTGCCCATAACGAGTATAACTCAACATATTTTCACCAAACAAAGATCATGGATCAACCAAAATACATCAACATATCTTAGGAACTACATATTAAAGTCTGGGCTCAATGTAATGATAAATAAAATATATATGAAATTTTTACCATGATAATATTATGCATCTACAATCAACTTGTTTTATTTTATTTTCATCCTAATAGAGATTTTTCTTTACCCCAATTGGTCACCGGAGAGGACCCAGATGTCTGAACGCATCAAACTCACCTTCGACGCTAGCACATATGACTAGTCACAACTGACTGGACCAGGCCAGGGCTGCTCTATGATCAGGGATGTGCCAACTCAGGTTTTTAAGGTTCCTCTATCCTACCAACAAAGGGAGGCCTTCAATAATTAACAATTTGTTTATTTAATTTATCTACCTTGTTTTCTTATGCTCTAAATCTTAAAATGCCTAATTTTACTTCCTCTCACAACAACCTCAAACACTGTATATATATTTAATACCCATATACAAGCTATTACAGAACTCTTATTCCAAACCTTCCAACAAGATTAATTTCAGCCAACAAACTCATTCAATAAAATCATCACAATAAACATCCATAATAGAATTCATACAAGATAATTATAAACAATTAACAATAATAAAACATTACTATAAATGGTCATAGAAGAATACAATATTTGACAATCATAAAAATAATCTTAATATAAAAATTCATAGGGAAACAAGAAGTTGAATCTGGCAGAGCCGGTTAGACAACTTCTAATCCATCCATCAATACATTATAATTAAATAACAAGAACAATACATGTCTGGGGAAATAAGAAGTTGAATCTGGCAAAGCCGGTTAGACAACTTCTAATCCTTCCAAAAATGCAATAAAATAAATAAATAAAGAAATAAATAGTTTGGGGAAACAAGAAGTTGAATCTGGCAGAGCCGGTTAGACAACTTCTAATCCTTCCAAAAATGTAATAAAATAAATACGGAAGGAAATAAAAAGTTTGGGGAATCAAGAAATTGAATCTGGCAGAGCCGGTTAGACAATTTCTAATCCTTCCAAAATACAATAAAAAAAATAAGGAAAACAATAAAATGTTTGGGGAAACAAGAAATTGAATCTGGCAGAGCCGGTTAGACAATTTCTAATCCTTCCAAAATACAATAAAAAAATAAGGAAAACAATAAAATGTTTGGGGAAACAAGAAATTGAATCTGGCAGAGCCGGTTAGACAATTTCTAATCCTTCCAAAATACAAAAATAAACCACTAATAACATACAATTGACATAACATAATCAATATCACATTTTACAACTATCACACTTGGATATTAACACACAAAAAAAACATATTCTCATTTAAAATTCAAAATCATACAGAAACAAAATACTCCATATTTAAGATTTAAAATCAGACAAAAGAAAAATATAGCATATTCAAGACTCAAGATAATACAAAAAGAAATACTCAAAGTTAGCTTCCCTTACCTCTATTCCAGACTTAGTTTCCTCTTCTCAAACCGTTCTCCGGAAACTTCCAGAATTTCCTCTCTTTAACTAGAATTTCCTCTAACTCTCTTCTCTCACAATTTCTCTAGAATTTTGGTGTAAATCTTCAGCCTCCCCCCCTTGGCTATTTATAGCCAAAAATTTTACTATTCATTTTTACTATTCATTTTTACTATTCACTTTTACTATTCATTTTTACTATTCAAAAATTATTTTTTATTCACCATTCTTATCTCTGAATGATTAATTCTACGTGGAGTGTTCTCTTCCATAATTTATTTTAATATTTTTTTTTAACTATTCACTATTCACTATTCACTATTTACTATTTACTATTTACTATTCACATTTCTAAAAAAAAATCCTAAATAAGTTATCAAAAATTTGAAGCTCTCCCTCTAAAATTACTATAACTTTATATCCAAAAATTTACATTTTTCTATCCATTAAAATTATTATTACTAATAAAATGTTAAAATTTACTATTATAAATATTTTTTTTCATGGATCTTACATTTTAACTTACAAATATTTTCAAGGATCTTACAATCTCCCCAACAACAATTATTTTCGCCCTCGAAAATTATTTATTTAAACAAAGACTATTTAACAAAAAAAAAAATTACTTACAAAAGAGATATGGATATTCCTTTATCATAAATTCTTCCAATTTCCCAAGTCATTTCCTGTGTGTCTTCATTCCAAAGTACCTTTACCGTGCGAATATCCTTCCCTCTTAACTTTTTCATTTGAACATCTAGTATACGCACTGGGCCAACTTCCATTGTTAAATTTTCCTTGACCTGAATTTCATCAACTTCTAACACATGCTTTGGATCTGGAATATACTTCCTTAGTTGGGATACATGAAAAACGTTATGCAAATATGTCAATCGAGGTGGTAGTGCTATCTCATAAGCCACTGGCCCAATCTTTTTGAGAATTTGATACGGTCCGAGAAATTTTGGTGTCAGTTTCCTCATCTTGATAGCTCTCCCGACTCCTGTAGTTGGCGTCACTCGTAAGAATACATGATCTCCTTCTTCAAATTCTAACGGTCTTCTTCTTTTGTCGGCATATGACTTTTGTCTACTTTGAGTTGCTTTCATCCGATCTTGGACTAATTTTATTTTTTCTGTGGTTTGTTGTAATAGCTCGGGTCCCACTGTCAGTGCTTCCCCATCTTGAAACCAACACAACGGTGTTCTACATCTTCTTCCATATAAAGCTTCATATGGTGGCATACCAATACTGGAATGATAACTGTTGTTGTAAGTAAATTCTACTAATGGTAGTATCTCATTCCAACTTCCAAGATGATCTAATACACAAGTTCTCAGCAAATCCTCCAAAGATTGAATAGTCCTTTCTGTTTGACCATCAGTCTGAGGGTGATAAGCCGAACTCATCTTCAACTGTGTTCCCAGAGCCTTCTGTAGCGTCTGCCAAAACCTTGAAGTAAACCTTGGATCTCTGTCTGACACAATGCTTGTAGGTATGCCATGCAACCTCACTACTTCCCCGATGTATAACTCCGTCAGCTTTTCTAGTGACATACGTTGATTAATAGGCAAAAAGTGAGCGCTCTTGGTTAGTCTATCAACGATAACCCAGATAGAATCGTGACCTTTTGATAATTTTGGTAAATGTGTTACAAAGTCCATCGAGATACTGTCCCACTTCCATTGAGGAATGTCTAACTGTCGTAACATCCCTCCCGGTTTTTTATGCTCCACTTTTGCCTTTTGACACACCAAGCAGGCTGCTACAAACTCGGCCACATCCCTCTTCATTCCATTCCACCAAAATGACTCTTTCAGGTCCTTATACATCTTAGTCATACCTGGATGTATGCTAAGACGACTTTTATGGCCTTCGTCTAAAATTAAATGTTTTAATTCACTCTTTGCAGGGATACACACTCTGTTTTTAAATCGAAGTATGCCATCTTTACTTAGAACGAACTCCTTAGCTTGATCGGTGTCCAACAACCTGATCTTTTGCTGCAACTCTTGATCCATCGACTGCTCAACCTTTACTTGTTCTAAGAAGTCACTAGTGATTACTAAATGACTACACCATATGTGATCTGGGTTTAACTGCAACCCCAAGTTCATATCACGTAACTTTTCTAACAGTTCTAATTCCTTCACCATCATCGTTGTTATCTGAGCTTGTCTCCTACTCAATGCATCTGCCACCACATTGGCTTTTCCTGGGTGATATAAAAGCTCGAAGTCATAGTCCTTCATATATTCCATCCATCTTCTTTGTCGCATGTTCAATTCCTTTTGATCGAACAAATACTTTAGACTCTTATGGTCACTAAAAACTTGGAAACTTGCCCCATAGAGGTAGTGTCTCCATGTCTTTAATGCAAATACTACTGCTGCAAGTTCGATGTCATGCGTTGGGTAGTTCTTCTCATGCGCTTTTAGCTGCCTAGATGCATAAGCTACAGGTCTCCTTCCTTGCATTAGAACGCACCCCAATCCTTGATATGACGCATCGCAGTACACCTCAAAAGATTTGCTAGAGTCTGGAATGATTAATACTGGTGCTGACGTTAGTCGTTGCTTCATATTTTCAAAACTGGCTTCGCACTTGTTAGTCCACAGAAATGGTTGATCTTTACGAGTTAACTGAGTTAGAGGACCTACAATCTTGGAAAACCCTTCGACAAAACGTCGGTAATAACCGGCTAATCCTACAAAACTTCGTACTTCAGTTACAGTTTTCGGCCGCTCCCACTTTAGCACAGCTTCCACTTTTGCTGGATCCACTGAGATTCCTTGAGCAGAAATCACATGACCCAAAAATTGTACTTTCTCTATCCAGAACTCACACTTTGATAGTTTCCCATACAGTTGATGTTTTCTTAAAATTTCCAACGCCACCCTCAAGTGTTCTGCATGCTTTTCCTTATTCTCTGAATAGATAAGAATATCGTCTATAAATACTACCACGAACTTATCTAAACATGACCGAAATATTCTGTTCATGTAGTCCATAAAAATCGCTGGGGCATTCGTCACACCAAACGGCATTACTACGTACTCAAAGTGTCCATAGCGAGATCTGAAAGCCGTCTTTTGTACATCTTCCGTCTTGACAAGAATCTGATGGTAACCAGATCTGAGATCAATTTTTGAAAACACCTCTGCTCCTCTCAACTGATCTAATAGATCATCGATTCTTGGCAAAGGATATTTGTTCTTTATTGTAACCTTGTTCAACTGTCGATAATCCACGCACAACCTTGAACTTCCATCCTTCTTCTTCACTAGCAATACAGGAGCTCCCCATGGAGACACACTTGGACGGATAAACTTCTTCTCCAACAGATCTTCGATTTGCTTTTTCAACTCTGCTAGTTCGGCAGGAGCCATTCTGTATGGAGCCATAGAAACCGGGCCAGCTCCGGGCACTAGATCTATTGTGAAATCGATCTCTCGACTAGGTGGTAAACCTGGCACTTCTTCTGGAAAAACATCAACATATTCTTCTACCACAGGTATTCCGATGATTTGTTCTTCAGTATTCTCTCTTTTCTCCTGAGCTAACACCACATAGCAGGTAGCTCCATCTTTGATATCCTTCGTCGCGACTCGAGTTGAGCTTAGTTCTAAATTGTTCAAATTTAGAAACTCTATCTTTTGTTTCCCACAATCAATAAGAACGTGATTGGCAGTCAACCAATCCATTCCTAAAATAATGTCTAGATTTTGAAGGGGTAAGCAGATCAAGTTCACTTTGAACTTGCGTCCTGCAATTTGGATCGGGCATCCAACACAGACTGAACTGGTCGTAACTGGTCCCGATGCTGGTGTAGAAACTACTAATTCACACCCTAGATCAAGCATCGGTAATCCGAGTCTTTCTAAACATGCTAGGGATATAAAGGAGTGTGTGGCTCCAGAGTCAAACAAAACATATACGCATTCTCCTAACAGCATACAGGTGTGTAAGATTAATGTACCTGGCTTAGTAGCCTCTTCTGCAGACATTGCGAATACTCTTCCTGTTGCCCGGGGCTTTACTTCAGTAGAATCTTGTTGTTGTGGTTCTCCCACCTTCTTTTTCTTTGGACAGACATTAGCAAAGTGTCCCGGATCATTGCAGATGAAACATATCTTCCCTTCAACTCTTTCCCCAATAAGTTTAGGGCAGTCACGTCTGAAATGTGCCCCTCCACACTCAAAACACTTCACTGTTCCTCGATATGATAATTGTGGTTTTTCATAAGGTTTCTTGTTGAATTTCATTGAAGATTCTCCCTTTGCAAGTCTGGAAACTCTACTTGGATCAAACTCCAATAATTCTATCATTCTGGCTTTCTCTACCAATGCTGGAAACTCTTGTATTTCCAATGGCATAAGTACCTTCTTCAGTTCATGCCTTAGTCCTCCCTCGAATTTTCGACATCTCCATTCTTCTGTGATATTCTGAGTATAAAACCTCGAGAGATAATTAAATTTTACTACGTACTCTTGTACTGATAACCTTCTTTGTTGTAAGGTCAGAAACTCCGCCTCCCTTGCAAATTTTGCACTGTTTGGAAAATATTTTTCCAAGAACCTTATCTTAAAGTTCTCCCAATTCACAGTCTCACCACGAACCGTCATCAACTGTTGCATACTTTCCCACCAATATTCAGCCTCACCCACCAAAAGAAATGATGCATAAGTTAATTTTTGTTCTTCTGAGCAAGTTATTACCCGAAAAATCTTCTCGTTCTGCCTTAGCCAAGAGTCAGCCTCATCAGGAGTAGCCTCCCCATTAAATTTAGTTGGATCATGCCTTAAGAAGTCATTCAAGCTAGAATGATTTTGAGGTACTTGATCAACTTGTTGCTGCATCTTTGTCGAGTTTAAATGATTTCTTCAAAAAGATAACAATACAATTTAGCATATGATATCAATTTCCTCCAAATAGTCATTTTCATCATAACCATTAATAGTTTTACTAAGAATAATAATTTCACTCCCCATAGTCCCAAAATACTTTCGAAAACCATTGCTCTGATACCATAATGTAACACCCGAATATTTTAAAGGGTATTACTGATAGTAGAGACTAAATTAATTTGATATCTCATATAAACAATCAAACTTTATTTCAATTACTCCAAAGTACAATACCAAACTTACAAACTTTAAACAATATAGTCTTCACCATTGAAATTTCAACTTATAAATTTTACACAACATAATCTTCCCAATACAAATTTATTCTTTTTACAAAAATCCCTGAAAGTTTTTCCCCGCATCTCTCTCATCTCTAAGCTTTTTCAACCGCATCTGCAACATTATCTAATCACATATAACATGAGTTATATGATCATAGTACAAACAAATAAGGGTAAGCCAACCATATCATAAAATCATTAAACTTGTAACAAAAATATTAAAATCATGTATTTCTGCAATTGATAAAATATCATTATTCCGATGTCATTAATTCATCATTATCAAAATCATCTTTCTCATTTCCATAAATCTTACAAGTGTACCATGCTTACTCATGAAGCCTTATGATCAGACCGATCTCTGCCTGCTTCCTTAAGCCTCACTTACATACTATGTCTTACTTTGTGAAGCCTTATGGTCAGACCCCTCTCTGCCTGCTTCCATAAACCTCAGGTGTTACTTTGCTCATACCAAACTCTCATGGTATAACTCGAACATACTACTCCCGGTAGTAAACATCATTTCATAAGTAATGATTTCTCATATCCACTCCAACATTTCATAAAAACCAACAATTCATACCCTCTTATCCACCTAACTCAATCCTGTTCATTCTTTAATCATGAATTCATAATAACCCGTTTTGGTATCGATAAATTAAACATATTGCCAGATATCATGCTTCATATTATAAACTCATTTTGCCCATAACGAGTATAACTCAACATATTTTCACCAAACAAAGATCATGGATCAACCAAAATACATCAACATATCTTAGGAACTACATATTAAAGTCTGGGCTCAATGTAATGATAAATAAAATATATATGAAATTTTTACCATGATAATATTATGCATCTACAATCAACTTGTTTTATTTTATTTTCATCCTAATAGAGATTTTTCTTTACCCCAATTGGTCACCGGAGAGGACCCAGATGTCTGAACGCATCAAACTCACCTTCGACGCTAGCACATATGACTAGTCACAACTGACTGGACCAGGCCAGGGCTGCTCTATGATCAGGGATGTGCCAACTCAGGTTTTTAAGGTTCCTCTATCCTACCAACAAAGGGAGGCCTTCAATAATTAACAATTTGTTTATTTAATTTATCTACCTTGTTTTCTTATGCTCTAAATCTTAAAATGCCTAATTTTACTTCCTCTCACAACAACCTCAAACACTGTATATATATTTAATACCCATATACAAGCTATTACAGAACCCTTATTCCAAACCTTCCAACAAGATTAATTTCAGCCAACAAACTCATTCAATAAAATCATCACAATAAACATCCATAATAGAATTCATACAAGATAATTATAAACAATTAACAATAATAAAACATTACTATAAATGGTCATAGAAGAATACAATATTTGACAATCATAAAAATAATCTTAATATAAAAATTCATAGGGAAACAAGAAGTTGAATCTGGCAGAGCCGGTTAGACAACTTCTAATCCATCCATCAATACATTATAATTAAATAACAAGAACAATACATGTCTGGGGAAATAAGAAGTTGAATCTGGCAAAGCCGGTTAGACAACTTCTAATCCTTCCAAAAATGCAATAAAATAAATAAATAAAGAAATAAATAGTTTGGGGAAACAAGAAGTTGAATCTGGCAGAGCCGGTTAGACAACTTCTAATCCTTCCAAAAATGTAATAAAATAAATACGGAAGGAAATAAAAAGTTTGGGGAATCAAGAAATTGAATCTGGCAGAGCCGGTTAGACAATTTCTAATCCTTCCAAAATACAATAAAAAAAATAAGGAAAACAATAAAATGTTTGGGGAAACAAGAAATTGAATCTGGCAGAGCCGGTTAGACAATTTCTAATCCTTCCAAAATACAATAAAAAAATAAGGAAAACAATAAAATGTTTGGGAAAACAAGAAATTGAATCTGGCAGAGCCGGTTAGACAATTTCTAATCCTTCCAAAATACAAAAATAAACCACTAATAACATACAATTGACATAACATAATCAATATCACATTTCACAACTATCACACTTGGATATTAACACACAAAAAAAACATATTCTCATTTAAAATTCAAAATCATACAGAAACAAAATACTCCATATTTAAGATTTAAAATCAGACAAAAGAAAAATATAGCATATTCAAGACTCAAGATAATACAAAAAGAAATACTCAAAGTTAGCTTCCCTTACCTCTATTCCAGACTTAGTTTCCTCTTCTCAAACCGTTCTCCGGAAACTTTCAGAATTTCCTCTCTTTAACTAGAATTTCCTCTAACTCTCTTCTCTCACAATTTCTCTAGAATTTTGGTGTAAATCTTCAGCCTCCCCCCCTTGGCTATTTATAGCCAAAAATTTTACTATTCATTTTTACTATTCATTTTTACTATTCACTTTTACTATTCATTTTTACTATTCAAAAATTATTTTTTATTCACCATTCTTATCTCTGAATGATTAATTTTACGTGGAGTGTTCTCTTCCATAATTTATTTTAATATTTTTTTTTAACTATTCACTATTCACTATTCACTATTTACTATTTACTATTTACTATTCACATTTCTAAAAAAAAATCCTAAATAAGTTATCAAAAATTTGAAGCTCTCCCTCTAAAATTACTATAACTTTATATCCAAAAATTTACATTTTTCTATCCATTAAAATTATTATTACTAATAAAATGTTAAAATTTACTATTATAAATATTTTTTTTTCATGGATCTTACATTTTAACTTACAAATATTTTCAAGGATCTTACACGTCGCGTGGAGCTCGTCCAGCAGCTCTTCGATCACCGGAATCGGGAACTTGTCGGGAACAGTGGCGTGGTTGAGAGCTCGGTAGTCGATACAGAACCGCCAACTCTCATCCTTCTTCTTGACGAGGATGACCGGACTTGAGTAGGGACTTATACTCGGATAATCCCTGCATGCAGCATTTCCGACACCTGTCTCTCGATCTCTTCCTTTATGGCGTGTGGGTAACGATAAGGACGCACGTTTATGGGATTGGTGCCTTCTTTTAAAGTAATATGATGTTTCTCTTTTTTATTAGGTGGCAAACCTATGGGTTCCCGAAATACCCCTGCATGTCATGTTAAAACTCTCTCCAAGTCCCCTTTCTGCTCTTCAGACCACTCTTCTTTTTCTACCTTCTCCTCACTCCCCTTCCAGCCCTCCAAACTCCAGATCATCGCCCAAACCTCCACCTCACTCAGCTTCAGCAACTTCTCCGGTCCGACCACCCTTTTTTCCAACTTCGGATTGCCCTTAGCAACCACCCTTCTCCCTGCATGTTTGAATGCCATGGTGGACTCCCTCTAGTTGAGCGTAATTTCGCCCAGCTTGGCCAACCACTCCACTCCTAAGATCATGTCGACACCCCCAGGTCGAACAAGTAAAATTTTTCCTCTATCGCAACTCCCCCCATGTCGACCACTACCTTCGGGCAACATCCACGGGTCCTTCTCTTACGTCCGTCTCCCAGACTCACCTGGTAGGGAGGGGTGTCCTCCTGTGTAAGCTGCAGCTCCTCCACCAACCGTCTACTCACGAAGTTGTGGCTGGCGCCACTATCGACCAGAATTAGAACGTCCTTCTTCCCCACTCGACCTTGCAGTTTCAGCATCTTGGGCTGGGTTAATCCCCCGACAGCTCCATGCATGGGGTTTCTGTTTCGCCCTCCATCCCCTCTTCTTCACCTTCTTCATCTTCGGCCAGTAACACCACCCTCAAACTCTTCTCCGGACACTGATGGCCAGGGCTGAAAGGTCCCCCACAGCGAAAACACCGACCTTCTTCCCGGCGTTTCAGAAACTCTGGGTAAGGTAGGTTACATGTGTTTCTTCCCCTGTTCTCTCCTCCACCAACATTTTCGCTTCTCGTCGTCACATTCCCCGTCGGTCTGTCTTGTCTCACTTACCCACTACTTTCGGCTGGACTAGTTCTTCCCGAAGTGCTTCTCTATGGCTCGGTCCTAGCCACCACCGCTCCTCCGCCGGAAGGTTGCCCCCATGGAGATGGATTCTTGGTTCTGGCCCATCCCATCAATCCTAGGCCCCGAAGAGCCTCTTCGACGTCACGCGCGATCTTTATCACAGTCATCAGATCTCGTGGGTCGTGTGGCCTCATCTGACCTCGTAATTCCTCTCGTAATCCCGCCAAAAAATATCCCAACAGCTGGTGATCAGAGAATTCCTTCGTCTGTCCCGCTAACACCTCGAATTCCTTGACATATTCTTCCACGATGGCCGTTTGTCGGATCGCCGCCATCCTCTCAAAAATTCCCCCATGGTGCCGGCTCTCAAATCGTATCAACAACGCTTCCTTCAGCCCCTCCGATGATTGATCCTTCGCCTTATCTTGCCAGAATGTAAACCAATATCCGACGCTCCCCTCCATACTAATGTCCGCCAGCTCAACTTTCTCCTCTTCCGCAACTCTTTAGATAGCGAAAAACTTCTCCGCCCTACTAATCCAGTTCAAAGGGTCGGGTCCTTCAAAGGTGGGCAATTCCACCCTTCTTCTCCAGTTGGGTAGCGTTTCGGGACGCTCCCCGTCTCCTCCTCTTCCACCATCATTGGGACGGCCACTCCCGTGATCGTTGACGGACCCTTGGCTCCCGTCAGAATTGTCATCAGCTTTTTTGGTGCGAGCCCCCATCATCCGCATTAGTTCTTGGATGTCTTTGCGTATGGCAATAGATTCTTGTCGATTCGTCGCTGATTCCGCTTTCATCCCATCCACAGCCATCTCGATGTGCTCCAATCGCCCCTCAACAACGTTCATCCTTCCCTTCATAGCACCCTCTCTCCTCCGCACAGATCTGGCAGGTCGGACCACTTTGTTAGAGATTCAAGTAAGAAATCTAACTCACTCACACTCTTACGCTCACAGAAACAAACAACACATAGTATGGGATGAATAATGGGTGTGTATTCACAAGAAAGAAACAAGAATACAGAATAGTCCAGGAGCTTAACCTCCTTCACCAGATGCTATGATCGGTCAACAAATCAACAAATGTCTAACTAACTAACTGATACAACAAAGAGGTCCTTATATAGGCCTCTTTCCCAAACCCACTTAACTGACTAGCAGTTAAGTCCTCTATTTTCCCTTTCTTCTCTCATAGACCCTCCATTCTTTAACAATAACTCTCTCTGTCCCCCAACAAATTCAAATACTGAGATACATGCAAAATTATGTAACTGAGAAGGAATTTGGAGAGGTTCTGCAGACCATAACTTCTGTATTATTGCAAAAAAGAAAAAATAATACAAGCACATGGAAAAAGGATTCTCAACGAACAAGATACTTGCAACAATATACACCACAGTTTGCATAAAGAAATTATGTAATAGCAAAAATAGGGCAATTAAAATAATTCAAATACCATGATAGTATATTCTCTATACAGCATGGGAAGGGCAAAGGAAATATGGGGGTGAAGATTGCTTGAAATTTCTTTTTCATGTAAATTTTAATATGCAAATTCCAATAGCTTAAACAGAGAGAGCGAATGGAAAAAACCCTTTCCCAGCGCTCTTCGGTTTCGGAAGTCAAGCTCATTCCTAGTTCTTCCACCAGCTCTTGTCGGAGACCTTTCAATTAACAGAAAACTACTAACTTCTCTCACAATTCACTAATAAACAAATTGAAACACAAAGAAACAAGACAACGCACCATATCAAAGGATGAGTCCTTCTTCCGCAGATTATTGAAAAATCAAATGTGAAGGTAGAAACGAGAAGAAGAAGAAACGCCCTGAAAAATGAGAAAAATAAAAGATTAATGAATTGTGCGTGAAGAAAGCGACGAATGAGATGATAATGGGAAACGTAGAAACCTGAAGATGAAGATGAAGACGAGAGAAAACTACATCTCAATCACCCAAGCCCCATTCCGAGAGGGTACCTCGCTCTATTGTTGTGGTGGTGATTCATCTCTCCGATTTAAAACTCAAGAAACTCAATCTAACCTAAACCAGAAAGAATTTACAAATTAACACGAAAACTACATCTCAATCTCATATCATACAATAAGAAAGGGTTAGGGTTTGGTCTTGTCCGGTGAAAAGAAAATTGGAGTCGAAAGGGTTGGGAATTCCTTTCCTCCAAATCTTCGAATTATAGCTTCGAGAAACTTGATGTCGTCGTCTCGCTTCTCGATTTCTCCTTGCTTCGCACGCAGCTCTTCCATGTGCAGCTCTTCCATGTGCAACTCAAACACCTCTATTAAAGGAAATAAGAAGCGATTAGCTTCGCGGATCACAGACCAGAACCATTCCAAACTTGTGAAATGTAATGATTGAGAAGAGTAAAAACAAAGTATGATGACACTTGTGGTGTTTTCAAGGTCGGCGGTGAGCTCTTGAGCACGCGATTCAGCGACGTTTCGAGCGGCCTCGGCTTGTCGTTTCTTAGAGCAAACGCGAGCGGTAGCGGTGATTGCAGCGTCAACCACTCTCTCCAAGGTCTGGACTCATTGCTGGAGCAGTTTGATTAAGGGGGTTTCGTTAGCGGTGGGGGAGCCGAGAAAAGCACGGGCGCAGAGGAAGCATTGTTCTTGGAGGAGGGTTTAGAGAGGAAAAGAGGAAGAGAGGAAGAGAGGAACGGGAGTGAGAGGGAACCTCAAATTAGAGATAGGGAAAGGGAAATGTGGAAAATGAGAGAGGAAAATCTTATGACAGATATCCATATTTATGTAATAATACGTTTTGAATTTATTTACGAGTTTGCCACCGCGTTATAATATGTCTTATTGATAATTTTTATCCATCATAATCGGTCGTCAAGGTATTTTTTCACTAATGTAGAGAGAGACTTCAGTTTGGTGATGGTTGTCGGAATTAGGCCGACGAGGTTGGTGAGCTTGTGAAAGGTAAGGTACTAGAGGTAAGGGAGGTCACCCACATAGGGTGGTATTGGGCCAGTGAGATTGGTGTCTGGAACTGAGGATTTTAGAAATACTTTGTAGATTCGGTTATTTCCGTCGTCACACCTGACGCAGTACCAGTGACAGCAATCTTCTTTTGGTTCCCAAGAAGCTAGGAAGTAAGGATTGTTGATTTCCTTATTGAAGCGGAGGAGCACCTTTGTGTCCTGTGGGTGGCACCGCTCCGATAATGCAACTGGAAATGGGGACAACACTAGGACGCATAGTCCTGTGAACATTAACCGGTTTCGCATTTTGCTTATGAATGTGAAGTCACAACTTGTGTTGTAGAGGTACATCGACGTGCTTTTGATTCCTCTCATTTTAAAGAACGATGCAACGGAGCAGGACAAGTGTCATTTCATGTTTTCCATATTGGAAATAATATCCAGTCCTAGTGGCCAATCACACATCAAAATCACCTGTGGGGTTTACTACCCACAACAGTAGTGCCCGTGATTTAGGGTGTGTTCACTTGAGTTGATTGGGAGAGATGATTTGGGGGAGAGTGATTGAATGGATTTGAGGGGATTTGAGGATAATTTTTTTTTGTGTTTATTTGAGTGGATTTGAAGGTGATTGAGAGTGAATTTAGGAGTAAAGTTTGTGAGAATTAGTGTAGAATTTGATTGATGTGACAGTTTTAAAAAATTTGTTTAATTGGTAAAAATTTAAGATTACCAAAATGCCCCTAGGTATTTAGGTGATATAAAATGATATTTGTTTATGTTATATTAATTTGTAAATATGTTTATTAATAGAAAAAAATTTAAAATAATTATTAAAAATAATTTATAAAAATTAATTCAATTATAATTTAGTAAAATAAATTATTATTAAAATTAGGCAAATTAGGCCTTTGAGTTTAGTCGCGTGACTGCACAGTGCCTTGCACCTTCCAAATATTATATAAAACATAGGTTACAGTAGCTTCGAACTTGCAAATATTATATTAAACATTACTTTCCCATGCAACAGTTGAGTTGGAAATTTTTTAAATGTGGGGGGCATACGAGTAATTAAGCTTAGGATCCCTTCAAATCTTCTTAAGTATGCAGGTGACAAAAAACATCTACATCCCGCAATTCAATCCGGTTTCTCGCTTGCAAATTCCATGAAGTGAACACGACTTTCTCAGCAATCCATCGCCCGCTAACACACATAAACAGTGAATTACGTCCAAGTGAACACACCCTTACTGCTGGCAGATACACGCCAAAAAAATAAAATATAAGCAAAGGCACTTAAAAACACAAAATATTATTTAATAAAAAAGAAATTCGACAACTGTATTTTCTTTGGGATTAAATATATTTATGGTAATTAACTTTGAGTGAAATTTAAAATTAGTATTTTTCAAAAATTTTAACTTAATTTAATCTTTCAATTTTAGGAATGGATGTATTTAATTTTTTTTAACCAAATTTTATGAAATTTATTTAATATTTTAAATATATTTTTTAATATTATTTGAATTGTTTATATTATTTGACATAATTGTCTTTTAATATTAATAAAAAATATGTTTGAAAGTTGAAATAAAATTCAAATTGTTATAAAAATAAAAAATTAAATTAGATTAAAGTTTCGAAAAAAATTAATTTTATTTTTTAGGTTTAAACCCTCGGTTGGTCCTCGTATTTATATGGAAATCTCAAATGGGTCATCGTTTTTATTTCGGTCTCAATTAGGTCATATTTTTTGTAAAAATGAGCCAATTTTACCCTAACCGTTAAGTTGTTCCAAACAGCGTTAAATTAAGTTGAGATGTATTTTTTGCTTTGATGACGTGGCATTATACATTTAATTGAATTTAATTGAATAGGTGATGTATTTTAAAATCATCAGATCTCCGTGGCTACAGTGCTTCTTCTTCCTCCAATCATTGATGCAGACTCCTCCCGTGGACGCACAAGGATTCCGCCGTTTATGCGCTTCACACTGCGTGCTTCACACTGCGCTTTCTATCCAGAAAATCCAAGAAAGACAAAAAGTCTAAACCAAAGAATGATGTGCACAACCAGGTGACCCCTCTTCCTGAGCTAATTGTCGAGCCAACAAATGCAAGATCAATGTCCTTTGTTGGAACACACGAGTACTTGGCCCCATAGATCATCAAGGGTGAAGGGCATGGAAGTGTTGTGGACTGGTGGACATTTGGGATATTCCTGTATGAGCTTCTGTTTGGTATTCAAAGGTCCTGCAAATCGTGCAACTCTGTTCAATGTAATTGGTGAGCCTCTAAGATTTCCAGAATCTCCAACTGTTAGCTTTGCTGCCAGATATTTGATCAGAGGGTTGCTTGTGAAGGAGCCGTAGCATCGTCTCGCCTATAAACGTGGCGCCACAGATTAAAAAGAAAAACTTTGAGAGAAATTTCAGGGTTTTTTATCATAAAGAAATCTGAAGTTTTTCCCTTTGACTGACAAGTTGAGCTAAAATTGTGAAATTTTAGTCTTGATCTAACTGCCATTCTCGCGCCTCTGTAGTTTCCAAATCCATTCAATTCCAATTTCAATTTTTCTCAAAAAGATAACAATGTTTTTTATGTCTCGTGAATTTTGGGTTTTAATTGGGTTTTGTTGTTTTGATATCAAAATGGTTTTTGTTGCAATGTGGTGTCATTGCAGAATGGAAAACAATGGAAAAGGACTGAAAAAGTTGGAAGATGAAGTAGAAGAGGAAAAAACAAAGAAAGATTGCAGCTTTTGAGCGTTGGAAGAGATGGGAGAGAGAGAAAGTGGTGAGACAGAAAAAGAAGTTGATTTGAGATGTGACGTGAACAATTTTAAAACACATCAGCCATTCAATTTTAATGAACAATGTCACGTCATCAAAATATAAAATACAGTTCAGCTAAACTTAACGTCGTCTGAAAGCATTTAACGGTTAGGATAAAATTGGCTCATTTTTACAAAAAATATGACTCAATTGAGACAAAAAAAAACGATGACCCATCTGAGATTCCCATATAAATACGAGGACCATCCAAGGGTTTAAACCTATTTTTTATTAAAAATTAAGAAACTAAAACAGATTTAATTTTATTTTTAATAAGTGTTTTTAAGAAGTGTTTATAGCAAGTGTTTATATTTAACTGTTCATAGTTTAAAATTAAAAGGGTTAAATATGTTTTTAGTCCCTAAACTATTGGTCATTTTTGATTTTCGTCCCTATTTCAAAGTAAGGTACAATTTGGTCCTCATTCTTTTCGAAACGTTCGTTTTAGTCCTCGGAATTTTGGTTTTAGTCCTCATTTGTTGCTAAATGAGGACCAAATTTTTAAACAGTGTTTAGTTTTCGAGGACTAAAACGAACGTTTCGAAAAGAATAAGGATCAAATTGTACCTTACTTTGAAAGAGGGACGAAAACCAGAAACGGCCAATAGTTTAGGGACTAAAAACATATTTAACCCAAATTAAAATTATTGTTATAATTTTCAAGAAAAATCTTTATACATTGTGAAATATGTACCACGGCAATTTTTAAATGATATCTAGGAGTCTAATTTAAACTACTTTACCTCCTGCAATGAACACAAGAAAAGCTAAAAAGATACTTTAACCTAATTTTTTTAGGTGTGGAATTTAAAATAAAATTTTATAAAAATGGGTAGTTTACTTCAAAAGTTAGAAAAATGAGATAAGTGACTTAAAAATTATAGTACAAAAATAAGTTGTACGAAGTTACGAGAATTTTCAAATTAAAAATGATAACTTCTTTGTAAACATGTCAAACGAAAGTCATTAGAAGTGATGATGACTTTTAATTTATAAATATCATCTTAAGTGGTGATAACTTTAATTTGTCTTGACTCATTATTATTTTAATTCATAATTTTTCGAACTAAAATCGTCTATATTGATAACGAGTTCTATTGTGGAATGCAGCTTACCGATCTTAATGAGTTTGAGTTGAAACCAAATTTATCAAATTTGTCGAACTAAAACTGAATCTGTCTGAGTGTTTTTCTGTTGTCGAGTCTATTGAGCTTAAACCAAACTTCTACTTTTATGTTTTATATATATACTAAGTTATATGTTTGTTTTTTTGTGTTAATAATTGTTTTCATTTTATATATAAAAATAATAAGGTAGTCAAATTTTACCTAATGAGTTACGATAAAAATTAGATTGTATTGTTGTAATTGTTATTATTAAAATAATAAATTAGTAAATTTAAATGATATGACAATAATTTCTGTTTTAAATATACTAAATGATATTGATACTGGCAACCCCTAATTTTATACGAGTAACAAAGTGAAGATTAAAGTTTACTTGAAAAGAAAAAAGAGATAAGGAATTCCGTTCTCTTTTTTCGTTGCTTTTTTTACACATCTGCGACAAGGTTTTCTGTACTTTAAATTCCGTTTTTTTTTTTTTTTTGTGTTTTTACTTTTTACTATTGGGTCATTATTATGTTGCAAATTTTCGACCGTGTCACTTTTTCTACAATATAATAACCTTTCACACTTATTTACACAATCAATTTTTTCACGCTCTAAATTTTAATAATCATTAGATTAAAACCAGTGGTTGAGATCATTGCTGGAAAGTATCCAAGTGGAGAAAATGAGATAGCTACCGAACAATATCGTACGGGTATATTCAGGAGTTCATAGAATTCAGAATTCAATGATTCTTCTATAAACCAATGACAAGTCAATGGAATTAGACAGAACAATCCAAAACTTTATAAAAAATAGTTCAGTTCATTAGAAAATTACCTTCGTTTTAAGAAGAGGCATTGGAAGAAGCAATAGTTCAGAAGCAATAGTTCAGAAGCACACTCTTTCGTTGCTGTAAATTCTGTCGTGGACCTTTTATGGATGGGTTAACCTTTTCGTAAGAGAGCTTTACGAATGATTACAAAATAAGAAAATCAGTAGGCTGCAACAAAAATATCTGATAACGTTAAAATAAAATTAATTTATATCATATTATATTAGATTTAATTAAAATTAAATTTTAGTTTATATTTTATTATATTTATATTAAAATTTATATATTTTATTGTAATTTTATTTTAAAAATCTATAAAATATATATTTTTTAATATTTTCCAACTGCATATATCTATAAGTTTTAAAAAATCAAATAATTTTTTTGAAATGGGTATCACACGGATAACAGATAAAATGCAGATGAAATTTGCATTTTACATATCAAATATCAAATTGCGGATATCCGACTCGACCGTTGTTATCCTAATAATGATTAATTAGTTCGGAATAATAAAATCTCAAATATACCATAAACAAATAACCTCCAAACTAATTAGTTCAGAATAATAAAATCTCAAATATATTATAAACGAATAACCTCCAATAAAAATAAAATTATTAGTGAATCTTTGTTACATAATATTATATATTTTGATAACAATAATCCCATTAAACTTGTAACATCTTTACATTCAGCCAGTGGGATTTATTTCCTTAATCCCATTAAATTCTAACTATTCTGAAAAGTGAAAAAAAATCTCTATACAATACAAACTATTATAAGATAATTAAATTGTAAACTTTTTTATATTCATAAAAATAATGTTTTTCTGTTTTTTTTTTTAGTTTTCAGTTCCAAACATACAGCTCAAAGCATAAATGATTTTATAATCTCTAAAATAACTTAATTTTTTTAAAATAATGTTATTAAATAGTTATTTGTCCATGCAAATGCTATTGTATAATTCGTAGGAATAATATCACGTGCCAATAATATAATAAAAAAATAATCTAACTTCATTTTCTTTAAAAAAAAAAATACAGTCCTGCGTCGATATGTTTTAATCATAAAATGTCTAAATTTATTTTTTTTTAAAATTTCAATCATAAGCGATTTGGTTTCAGTTAAGTTAAAAATGAAACTTGTTTTATTTAAATGATAAAAGTTAACTTTGATTCTCTTACAATTTTAAACTAATTCAACCGTAAAATTTTAATTGAATATTTCTAAACAACCAAGTCTCCATTAATATCTCACATAATATCAGTTGGATTCCCAAATCTCTGTCAACTCCAGCTAAGCCAAAAAAATTACAAATCAACATCATTTACAAATAATTTTAGCTATGACTTCAGAGGTAACTTGCTATGCTATTTAGCTTCTAAAATTACTTAATGTCAATATTGCTTTGCTATTATAGTAGTTGGAAAGCCCCTTACTCTTTGAATTTGATAAGTGGTGAATATTTTTATTTTTGACATGAAACATATTGATGGAAAGCCCCTTGGGCTTTGAATTTTCACTTAATCAGTAAAATGGAAATAAGCATTCTTGTTATGCACTGCACTTCCAACTTTTTCTAGCAAGTTATATTGATAGCTTTATTCTTTGATAACACTTATTGTGCGTCTTTTCCAATTGAAGAAACTACATCAGCATCCTTGTTCATGTATTCATAACATGTGCTTGAGTTTACTGCATTTATTGGATGAGATGACGTTTGAGTGTGGACATCTGAATCCATGTATGCTAACTTTAATCCCTTTTGTGCCACAATTTCAGAACAAAACCCAATGTAAAATTACTTTTCACTAAATGGAAAAGAAAGAAAAGTCACTAAATACGAACGTTGAATAGCTGTTTGGCCATACGAATACCTCCAAATTTATTTTTGTTTTATTCTTATCATCAAGAATGAAACATATTTAACAGAACATTTAGTATGTACAAATATTGTTTATCTTAGTTAAAGTAGATAAAACATCTAAAAACTTCCAGAACCATCATACACGCCAAGTGATTTTCCAGACTCAACAACATTATGTTTACTAATCCAAGTTCAACTAACATTGTTTAGTAAAAGATTGGGTAATTAAAAAAAGAGCACAAATACAATGAGCTCGTTGTCATAAAAGTGATGTAGCTCTGTTAGTGTTTCTGCTTTGATTTCCTTCCCAGCCCAATAGAGTGAACATATGATATTATGCATTAGTCCTTGTCTTTTGTTGTTAGGGTTCTAGCAGCTACTCAAGACTATACTCTCTTCCCTACATAGCCAATACTCTTATTTTTTAAAGAAAAGATTCTTATTCAGTCCTAAACTTCTTGCATAATGTCCCTGTAAGCTTAAATTTGTTTCTAACATATATGGGCTTAAATTCTTATTCAGGCCTGATTACAGGACCAAAAACTCTACTTGATCCAATTACAAGCTCAAACAACCTAAGACTACTTAACCCAAATACAAAGTTCAAATGTTTATAATTACTTTTGTATATTTTATTGTTCTCTAGAGTGGACCTCTTCAAAGATGATCTTAGGTCTAATAAAGACTATTAGAAGCCCAAAAGAGCTTAAACCTCTTGTAAGCTCTTGATCCAAGCTCTAGGTCTTTTTGTTCCTTTTATGTTGTGAATATCATGACTGAGTGTTTACCATTAACATGCAATGCACCACTATGTAATAATGGAGTTGAACGCATATTCCAATACGATCTTAATGGATCAAATGTTGTTGGTATTTGTTCCAACATGTTTATATTAGTCTTTTGATAATGTCTAATGTGTGACCAAAATATTGAATGTTAAATTGTAAACTGAAATGATTTGGATGCGTGTGTATTATATATTTTTGTAAATTTTCAATCTTGTAATATTAATTAACCTACCTTGCATATGTAGTGATCATACTTATACTGTAATATATAATACAGGTGTTGGTAGAGACACCAAGTTAGCTAGGAGGTCATTTATTGTTACTTTTAGTTTTATGTAATTTGTGTGCATATTCCTTTTTAGAACTCCAATTCCAAAGTTTTTTAATTATACAGGTTTTAAATGTTAAATATTATATATTATATATAGTTTTTGTATGCATAGAAATATTAAAATTCACATAAAGTTAAAATTAAGTGTTTTCATCGTCTCTTTTCAAATTCTCCTTTTCTAAGTTACTTTCAAGTTTTACATTTGTTAAAAGGTTTAAATACTTTTTTTTTCTATTTTGGTCAATTTTATTTAACGTGGAACTAATTTTTTAGTATTTATTGTGGTTTCAATTTTCGTAAGTTATGTTCAATTTAATATTTTTTTCATGACACCGTCTAAATCGTTAACGTAAGATTGTACACATTGGCAATGTTTGAATGCATTATATGACTTTTGCACATGTGGTCGGTCTAACATAGTATGAGTTGGATTTGATTTAATTAATCAGCTTTATTAGAATGTTCGTGAAAATCGTGAGGAGGTCATTGTCTTCTTAGTTTTCCTAGACATCGTTCACTGAAAATCAAAGGGATTTATCATCACTGAAATTCTTAATATGTGCATTTTAAATCTTACATTTTGCAACTTTGCAGATTTGTGCAAAAACAGTGGTGGTGATTTAGGGCTTTGATGCATGTTTTGCGATTTGGGTGGCGCGTTGGATAAACAACAATTTTGATTTGTGTCTTGTGGTGGTGGTGGAAGAGATTTCGCACAGTGGTGGTTATGGTTGTGTTTCAATGGTGGTTTTCATGATTTTGCATATCTATGATTTGGGCTTAGCGAATTAGGGTTCAATGGTGGAATGAATTGTTATCATGAGGTGGATTCGCGAGTTGGTTTTACAGATTCAAAAATGGTTTGCATGAATGGGTGGTGAAGATGGTGTTGTGGTTGATTGTTGTTCGTGGTGGCTCCAATGGTGATGGTTCGACTTTTTTATTTGGTACCCTCTATGCTTTTGATTTATGTCATGATTGTGGCTTCAAAAATTGTGTATGTGGCTAGTTTCTTCTTAAGCTTTCTTGGGGATTGCTTTATATTATTTCATGAATGTTTGAAGTCTAGGAAGTGGCTTGAATTTAACTGTGTTGGAGATAAATTGGATGAAGATGATTATGTGTTGTAGAAGTTAGGTGTGTGTGTGAGGAGTCTCTGTTTGATGGAATCCTTATCAGATTTATTAGTTTATGAAGATGGAGGAGCTACGAATAATAAAACATATCAAATCCAACACCCTGTGTTGGCCACGTGCGCAAAAATCATACAGCTCATTCAAACATTGTCAACGTGTACAATCTATCATTAACAATTTAGACGACGTCATAAAAAATGACCAAATTAAAAATAAATTACAAAATTTGATATCACATTGAACACTTGAAAAAATGGACTCTCATATCGAAAAAAATAAGGATAGAAAAATATTTAACCCTTTGTTAAAATTCAATGTACAAAGTCTTTCTCGATTAACATCGATGAAATTTACATCAAGTATGTAACTAATATATAAAATATAAAAATAAAAAATATATGAATGGTCTCTTTTTAAGAAATTATATTTACACATTACAATTTAAAATTGTTTTTGGATGTATTTTTTGTTTTAACAATTTCCTACTTGATTGAAATTAGGAGAACTTGCATCCAACCTTTATAAGCTAGATGTGGTGATGGAATTAATTCCATACGAGATTCTTATGACAAGGAATTTTTAAAGATAAAAGGATAAAACTAATTAGTTTCATAATTTCAGTTATAAAGATCTAAACTAAAATAAAGAAATTGAATCTACATATATTTATATACTAAAATTCAACAAGTTTGTTTCAACAGAAATTACAGAAAATAACATAATACTAAAAATCCAAAAAAAAGCATATTTCTATTTTGAAACCCTAAAAATTTAGAATCCAATGTAACTAGAATCAACCAAAAATAGTATTTACAAAAAAAAATTATGATCAAAATAGTAAATAAATGTTATATTAGCTAAAAAAGAAAATTAGTTCTATATTGAACCAAATTTATTACCTTTAAAAGAAAGTGATTTAAAAACTAAAAATAGTTTTTAATATACAATAAATTTATAAATATATGTATAAAATAGGTATGCATAAAATACACAAAGTTATAAATGAATGAATAAAATACATAATTTCTTGTAGTGTTGGATCCAACTCATTTCTACTCGACATGAGTTTTGTTTATTTGGTCCTTATTTGGGTTGACTTAGTCTGGACTTGATGTAAGCTTGATATGAATTAGGTTAACTTAGTTCTCCCTAGGTTTGATGCATACTAAGGTTGACTAATTCAACATTGACTCAATTCAATCTTGGATCCACTTAACTCAAGATGACTCAACCCAACATGGATTGAGCTTACTTGGTCTGATATATATTAATGTTAGTTTGGCTCAATTTTATCCAACTTAAACTTAGCTTGACCTAGGCTCTACTGACTTGAACTAACTTAGATTCACATCGACTCAACTTGAGTTGGTTTAAGCTTCAACTCAGTTTGACACGGTTCGAACTTTGACTCAACTTGACATGATTTGGGCTCGACTCTACTTAATATAGTTCCGAGCCTAACTTAACATGGCCTAGCTCCACCCAACCTAGCTTGGACTCAAGCTAACCAACTAGACATTATTCTACTACAAACTAATTTAACTTAATTTTAACTTGGCCAAAACTAATTTAGGTTTGTCTAACCAACTTGACATAAGTCTTACCTAACTTAATGTTGAACGTACCTAACTTAGTCAAACTTAAGTTTGATTAGAATCAATTATCTTGAATCTAATTTTGTTTAACTTAACTACAGTATAGTTCGACTTAACAAGTTTATTATTTAATCCAACTTGATATGATATGCTTTCAACCTAGTTCAACTTAGGATTCAATCATCATTTCTCATTTAGTTTGACTTAATTTAATATTTAATAATAGATTCAAACAAAAAATTGATTTAAAATTTGTAAAACTGAAAAAATGTATCACATGCAAATAAAATTAAATGGATTAAAGTCCAAAATATATGAATTTAAATTGAAATAAATTCTTTAAAATAAATTAAAAATAACATAAATTCAAATAATTATAAATTGACTTTTTTTCCCAACTCTAATTAACATATTTAAAAGTACATAGTATAACGGTATTATTAAATTCAAAGAAAAATTATGTCTAGGAATCTCTCTGTTAAAAAAAAATATAAAAAACTCCCAAAAAAACAGCCTTGTAATTAATCCGAGCGCACATCGCACTCACGCTGGTTTATCAACACGACGTCTCATACACGTCATCAACCATTAGAAAGAACGTGTGTGACTTGATCGATAATGGATAACTATGAGTTTGTACATATAAAAATATCCACCAAAAATGAAAATTGAAACGAGTATATACGGAGAATAATGCTTTAAAAAGGTATCAATTAAAAAAATGTAAAGGAGTATACAGTAAGAAAATCTAAGACGCTATGACTAATGATATTATAGTAAAATATACAAAACTGCACTTGTAACTTATCAAAGTGAAATTCCAAAAATCGACACCACACGGCATAATCCGTGCAGCTTCTCTAGCCCAAAACGGCGACGTCTTGATTGGAATTCGTGGGGACAGACTTTAACGGAGGAGCCGCGGCGTAACGGGTGGAGAAATTCCGTAACCCGTCGTAACCTTCATCGTCGAAATCCCCGTTACGCCCCTCGTCGAAGTTCAAGGCGTAACTCAAGGGGTCGTACTGGTATTTCCCTGGCGCGTGGCGCGAACCGCCACTCCGGCTGCGGTTGAACCGCCGGATAAAGGTCTTCCACCGGGGCCCTGCTGCGAGCTCTGACCACTCGCGCACCTTCATGAAGGCGGTTGCACCCGGCGACCACCAGCGCCGGGCAGTGGGGCTTCCTGTCGCCGGTTCGGAGTGCGACTCGGACAGCGACGAGGTGGCCCGCACGCGCTCCCACCACGCGAATTCGACGGCCGCCGAGGGGCGCCGGGAACCGAAACAACAGGTGAAGCAGAAGCTGCAGCGCGCGTTGGCTAAGAGAGAGTTGGACCTCTCGTCCCCGCCGCCGGTTGAATCATGCTCCGAGGGTTGCGAATTGGACATACTAGAACCTGTTCTATAGCCGTTACAGTGAGAGTGTGATACCAATGCAATAGGAGTGTCTAATTAATATACTGCAACATGGATTAACCTAATCAATGATTCGCTATTAGCGACTTGGTCAGCGCCCACAATACAAGTGTGGCTTTTAGAACGTTAGATTTATAATTGCTGATTGTTTTATATTGTTGTTTGGTGAGGGTACTTTCGTAATTGGATCTCAAAGGGTGTGGGAGCCGTTGAAGTTGAAGACTTTCTCTGTATCGTTGACAGCATCTCGTGAGCTGGATCGTATATTATTGTTAGGTGGCAGAGTCTCGGTCGAATTTTCATACATATCCACTTCACAGCTGGATCCACAATTATTACTTTATTTATATAACTTTTTTACTTTATTTTATTTTCTATTATTAAGAGAAGTACTGCAAAATTTATAAAAATTAATATTCAATATTAGTTGTTAATAAAAATTCAGTAAATACTTCATACTGAGAATATGATTAATTAACGATAATGTATAAAAAATATCAAGTAAAAGTTATTAAATGAAAAGAATAATATTTAACGAAATGAATAAATTTCAATTAGTCGTGTTTAAGGGAATATGTTTTCTTTATTTTTTGGTTGTGTTATTTTATTTTATAGAAGTGCTTTTATTTTATTTTATAGAAGTATTTTTATTTTCTTTTAAATATCTGTATAGATGTTGAATACTAAATGTATATGTCTGTTGCGCGGGGAATCCTAAGAGAAATAAAAGTACTGAACACGAGTCAACCGACATCCAATAATTCATTTCACTGATTAATTTATCTACAGCCGATCAATAATGTGATAAAAAAATGGCAAAACAGTATATAATATTTTAAGTAAATTAAGATTGCAAAGGCTAAATAATTTTTTTTAAGGCTTAGTAATTTAATTCAGGAATTTGTTCGTTTGGTTCATTTTATATTTTTATTATTTTTTAATTTAATTTAGTTTTTTAATTTTTAAAAATGTTCAATTTAATCATTATATTGTTGTATATGTATATGTCATATGTCACTTTCAAAATTCTAATTTTTTAATTATTTAGACAATAAATTATCATGTATTAAGTCGTGTCACATTATAATGTTTATTTTCAATTTAATTATATTATTTTATTTATAATTTTGATTTAATTTAGTCATTTATTTTTCAAAACGAACCAATTTTTACCTTTTTTTAATTTAAGACCAAAAATTAAGCTTAATTATAATTTTATATACATATTAAAATAAGTTTACAACTTATATATTCAAATTATTTTATTTTTTATGAGTGTAAAAATTTTAAATATATACAAGTGAAAAAATATAAAAAATAAAATAATTTAAATATTTAGGTATAGTGATTTGATGTATAAATTCTAAAAAATTATTTTAACATGTATATTTAAGTTGTAGTTAAACTTAATTATTAATTTAGTCTCAAATTGGGGAGCATAAAATTAGATTGTTTTAAACAATAATGAAACTAAATTAAATCAAAATTTTAAACAGAGATTAAATTGAAAATAACCATTGTCATGTGACAAAAACACTAACACACGACAATGTCACTGGCATGTGACATGACCATGACCTAACAAGTGACAGTTTATATTTTTTAAATTAAGAAAATTTAAAAAAAAATCACAAATTGACACATGACATGTATGGGCACGGTGTTAACATTAACTTGACATGAATGATCAAATTGAAACTTTTAAAAAAAATAGAGGACTAAATTGAGTCCAAAAATAATAAGGGACCAAAATGAACTTAAACCAACAAATTAGAGAACTAAATAACTAATTAAGCCTCTTTATTATAAGTAGAAGAAAAGGCGGTGGATAAAATGTTAGCTTTTTTTAGCTAATGATGATAATGACAATTACAAGTCCAGCAACGATGAAAATCATGATGACGATGATTGAATTAGAAAATCCATTGTGTTTTGCCAAACTTTAAATTGAAATAAAAAGATGTAGTCCATAGCAAGTAGAAAGTTTTATAGATAAACTTTAGATTCTATGATTATAAATATACATATTTGTTTAACTTGATTTCAAAATATATACGTTACTTAATCCTCTACAATGTTTTGCTTTATTTTATATAGTTTCACTGCAATAATGTTAGGAGAACGTTTATCTCGTGCTGATAAAGGAAATGGGGTAGCAAAAACAAGGAGGTAGCCTCGCAACATTTTAAGGGTTCATCCAACACTATCATCCACAATTGTCCTATCTCCACATAAGGTTGGGCCATCACGTGCACCACACACTACTTTGGTCCCTAGACCAGACCCTCCTATGGATCTCACACACTCTACTTATCACACTCCTTCTATACCCACCTTATCCTCAATATCATCTCTAGATATACACCATCCATCCATCATATGTTCTTTCTTGACCAACTGATGGAGTTAACCCTCCTCTCCATGATCAACCAATCATTGAACTTTGTGGTCGAGGGTAATAACAAATCATTTTTATAACTAATTTCTGTTACATAACTTGTTTTACTTTGCCTTAATTTTGATAACTTTTTTGTATTCATGTTTAGGTTTTTTTTCCTTTTAGAGTTGCTTCTCAGGCCATCACAAGGTCTATTAAGCAACAATTTCTTTAGCACAAACTTCACAGCCTCAGTACAGTCCAACATCGTCCTAACAATGACCCTCTCCAATCGAGCCCACCCGAGTTCAGTCATCTCCACAATAAAAACAACAACACGATGGAGAAGAAGAAAAATATTTGAATGACTATGTTGATTATTAGGACTTTATTAATTTATAAATATTTACTTTAAAACTTTTATATTTGTATTAATGACACTATGTATAGACATGTTTCTATGCCTATAAATGTTATAGATTTGATTATTAGTGCATTGTTTGATTAATTTTATGTTTGGTTGGTTTTATGTCGAGGTTTGACTGTGGTGGGATAGAAAATATTGTCTATTACACTTGAATCCATTATCATATTTACGGATGAATTTATTTATGGGTAATGCATCGTATTTGTTCACATATTTAGCGATAGATTTTGACCGTCGATAATTATCGACATATAAGATGGTCAATATTTGTCGATAAATATTTCGACAATGCTATTTGCGATAGAATTTTGCTTATTAGCAATCCGTTGAAAAACATTCATTACCGTTAGTAGAGGTGTCATTTGAGCCCTTGGCTCATGGGTTGACCCTGACCCCTTCTAAAATCAAGTCTCAATCTTCTAGCCCACTTAATAGGGGGCTTTTTAAAAGCCCCCCAACCCCTAAAGCCCCACATAAAGTGGGTTGGGTAGGTTTAGGATGGGACTAGCCCCCAAACTAAATTAATTCACTTTTAATGTTTTTTTAGTTATTTCTTTTATTTACTTTACAAGTTCAATAATTTCCAAATTTTACATGATATTTAATATATTTTTAATTAAATATAAATGTATAAATATTGATTTTATAAAAAATTATTTAAAATAATTTTTTAATTATAAGTATATTTTAAATATATAATTTTATTATTTTGGAAAGTTAAAAAAGAAAATTTTTATTATTTTTATTTAAAAGAAAATGAAAAAAAATTCAAAAAAGAAATTATAAAAGTAACACAGTTGAAAATTCGATTTTTCAATAATCGAATTCTGATATCTATATAAATATTTGAAATATTAATTATGGATAGATTTTAAATTCAAATCTACTGATTGGATGAATTTTTAATATCGGTGTAAAATTTTTATTTTTTATAGTTTGTCATATAAAATTCTTTTGTTGAATGTTTTGTATAGATATATATACATTAAAAAATTAAACCACAAACTTTATAAAGTTTAAAATTAATTTCACGTAATAAAAGAAGTAACTTTTTAGTGAAAATGCTTGTTAGGCAAAATTGTTATAAACATCATATATGTTAGTATACAAGATCTAGATGTAATCCTAGTGGTTATAAAATCAGATTTTTTTTAACCTTTTAGATTAAATTAATATTTTAAAATCAGACTTATCTTTATCCAACAAAGATCGTTTTTATTGAATTATTTATCATAATTGAACCGATTATAATAATAATTAAATAATAGATACAATATTTTTAAATAAATATAATGTTATAATTTATAACACTAAAATTAAAATTATTATTGTATTTAATTATTAACATATAAAATAAATAAAAATTATAATAATTATAATAATAAATAAATTACATCAATGTCTCTTAATAAGAAACTAATAAAAAAGACAAATGAATATAATACAAAAATATATAAATTGATGTAAATGACTAAATTATACGTTTCATAAAAAAAATTTAAAAGAATTATATAACTTTATAAATAATAAATATTAATTTTATTAAATTTGGAAAATTTAAAATGTTAAAAAGTTATTAAGTCAAAATTTTAACATGTTCACACCAATTAAAAATAATGTAATTTTGATCACAAATCTTAATCGAATGATATTGATTTAAACTAGTGACAAAATAGATTGCCATCTATAAATAAATTCGTTAGTTCATCAAAATTTTACAAATTAAATTAAATTTTTTAACTTTTAAACTTATTTTATGTTGATATCTCTGAACCGTCAAATTTACAAACCAAAATTAAGATGAAAAAATTATCAAAACAAAAATTGAAAATTAATGAATAATTGTATAAAAGCATTATTATTAAACTAATTAATATAGAAACAATTATGAAGTAGAAAATTAATTTTATTGGCAAAAAAATATAATTACACATGAATCAATTATGGTTATAAGTTATTACTAACAAAGATAGAATGAAAGCTGGATAAAAAATACACATGATTTGTGATTACTTGTATGATGATATTATGTTTCTGGACGTTAAATTTTATAAAAAGGAAAGCTCCTGGTCCTGACCTATAGGGCTTTAGGGTTTTTAGCCTTGTGAACTTTTTTAATAAAGAATTCTTTTGGTCCTGTCGGCTTTTTTGATCCCAACCCACATGAAATAGGACCAAATCTTATTAAAGAGGCTCATTTGATAGCTCTAACCATTATATTCTTATTATCATCCATGGATATTAATCATCGGTAATTCTAGGTTTTTTTAATGGTTTTACAATCGTAGGTTTGGACTGTGAAGTTCACATATCGAATCAGACAACTCTTAACTCTTAGATTTATTGGTTGAGCGTTCGAAAGATGACATGGTCGAGACTTTTTTCCCTGCCGCTTTATATCCTTCACACGTTGTCTCATATGGAGTTGGATCAACGAGGTGGTATGCGCTACGTGAAGAGACGTTGCTTACTCAACATTATTATTAACAGAAGTTCCAACAGAATTCACAGTGAACTTTTTCCTCCTTGAATAGATTTTTTTCCTAAGCGTATATTACAAGTATGATTCTCTGCCATTTTTGGCTTATAAGAGTGTATAATGTCTCTCTAAATTATATATGTTAATCCCAAATAACTATTAAGTCTACATACTAAATATACAAAGTTTCTTTAAGATATATAATAATATGTTATATAATAATATGTTGTTTAGTGTTTATATAAGGAAACTCTCACTAAAATTTACAAATAAATACTCGTTGTTTATAGAGTTTTAGTGTTATTAATAGTTTACAAACATGAGTTCTCTTAAATTGGTTATCATTCTACTTAACACTTGATATTTTCTTTTCACTTTCTTTACGTAGATCTTTATGTATCATGCATTCATTAGCTAATAATTTTACATGTTGAAGCTTCGTTTTAAAGATGTATTATATAAGACATTGAAGATTGCATATATTAGCATATTGTTACGATGATTTCGTCTTATCTTATTATGCGCCGGACAATTTTATTTATACTTCAAAGTTTTTGTCTAAGCTTTATAATAAACCATCTCACATTAGTTTATATTTATCCAATACTTTTTTTTACATTGATATATTTGTTAAATACACCAAACATACTATTATTTATTCTTATTAAGACATTAGAGCCTAGGCTTGACATAAAATTAAAACTTACATCATATTATAAAACATATATATGCCTCACAATTAACTTTAAAGTTAATGATGTTTCTTACATTTATATATATATATATATAGAGAGAGAGATATATATATATATATATATATATATATGTATAGATATATAGATAGATAGATATTCTTCTGAATTCATTTATTTTTATTGGAAAACAAATATACTGGCATTCTAATTTTTGTCTACTCTCACTTATTATGAACGACAACAATTGCTAAATTTAAATATATAATTTTAAAAATAATATATTTAAAATAAAATAAAAAATTAATAGTTAATATAGCATAATACTATATCACCTAGTTTAGTATTCATTTATTAATAAAACGAGCATTCAATGTGGACACATGATGAGGAGCCGCATTAGTCAATAAGAAAACCATGGCCCGCATCCAGAAAAGGAAAAACAGATAAAAATATATAAATTATAAAATAACTTAATATATGTCACACAGTCAACAAACATCATTTATATTTGTTTTCCCCTAAGAAAATACTGATTTGCTTTTATATAAAAAATTATGATTATTTTATAAAAATATAAATAATTACTTGAAGTATAAATTATTCTAGATATGCAATGTGTAGTACACAAAAATATCTTGTTTCTGTAGGGATGTGGAGAACGAGATACGAACCTAACAAACTTGCTCTGCGCTGTCTCTCTATGCTGCTTTCACAGTGTTACCTTTTTTCTGTCTCCTTTGAACAAGGCCGGCTGGGTACCTGCAAAGATACTCCGACGCTCAAGTCAACAAGGGTGTTGTCTGAAAATTAAGAATATCTTTCTTCTTAGGGGAAAAACGTACCTTTTTTCTGAGATGTTCTGTGTATTTAAAACAGTAATAGTAAACCGTTACCTGGCAATCCGGTCAGTTACCGAAGCTGACTGCCTCGGAGTTGTAACTGCCAGATTGTGTATTGATACCGAGTCAACTACCTCCGTGATTCATGGTGTTGGTTAGCTAATTATGTGTAGCATGTGTAACTGCTTATTTGTAGCTGCCCTCTATGACATTGCGTCCTGTATGTCGGACATACTGTGTGTCGACATGGCTAGGCGACATGTCGTGTGTCGTGTGACTGTTAATTGTCGCGATGTTGGTTGTCGGGTACTAAGCGGTCGACCATGCTCTGTGATCGACTGTCGTCGGGCTATTGGCGGGCTATTGGTCGACCTTTGGGGGATTGGGTGTCCCATAGTACAGTGATCGACTGTTGTCGGGCTATTGGTGATCGACTGTTGTCGGGCTGTTGATTGACCTGTGGGGAATTAAGTATCCTACAGTACATGCCCCCCAAGTCCGAGTAAATAGGGGACCGAGTTACGAAGGGCTTTTGAGTATTGTTGGAAGAATCGAGGTGACGTGGAGGAAACGAGGAGACGTGGAAGGAACGAGGAGATGTGGATGACAGCTGTGCGCGGCGTTACGAATTTTAGGGTTTTCCCGCTCCTTTAGAGAAAGGAGGGGACGCTAGCTAGGAGCCGTTAGATTAAAAATAATCCTACGGCATCTGATAATTAAACGGTTTGGCTTCTTCAACACGACTCAAAAGAGGGTTATTCACTTTGGCAGAAGAGCAAATACTGAGAGTGTATACTGCGAAAGAGATTGTTTCTTCGTCAATTTCGTTGCCTTCACTACTACGAGAAACAACCAGGTAACCCTAGAATCTCTTTTGTCTTAGTGTGCTTACTATTGATAATGGAAAGAGAGGGTCAGGATACTGGTGGCGATATGCCGGGGCCGTCATCTACGGCGGGATACCCTGAGGTTACCACCATACCTCATGGGGAAGAGGCCTTTATATACGGAAATGTGTGCGGTGAGGACCCCGGGGGTCGTGCAATATCTCTGATTAGCGGAGATGAGTACGCGTGGGCTGCGCGTGAGGTGAAAGAGCTTAGGAGTCAATTTAGGAGTAAGGCTATATTAACAAACTGGATTGAGGATAGTTGCCTGTTAAGAACCCTAGAGTATCAAACATGTATAAAGTTGAAAGCTTGTCGAGATGACGAAAGGGTATGCTATGGTAGGGAAAATGCCTCTGATGATTTCTTCTATTGTTATGCTGCCTTGTTTTACGATTTGTATGTGAGGTTGCCGTTTACCACATTCCAAATGGATGTTCTGCGTACCCTAAATGTTGCACCGAGTCAATTGCATCCTAATAGCTGGGGGTATATGCAGGCTTTTGCCGTAGTATGTCGGGCGTTAGACATTAGGCCCACTGTAAGTTTGTTTTTGTATTTCTTTAGGTGTCGACCGTTGGCCACGAAAGGGTGGGTATCACTAATTTCTGACCCGGGTAATGCACTCCTAGAGCTGTACTTGCAATCCTATAGGGGTTTTAAGGAAAAGTTTTTCAAGGTGTCGATCAACGATGTGGGTCGACAATTCTTTTTCGATGGTGAGGGGAATCCCAGGTTTCCTTTATACTGGACCCAAGATCCTCTAAGATTTACATCGTGGTCAGAAGATAAGATGACGATCGAAGAGTTGGAGGCTTTGAGTGTGTTGACCTCGTTGCCACGCCCCTTCTCTTCTCGTCAGATTATTGAATGTCTCGAGTTCGATGACGCGGGGGCGAGGGTGTTTGGTATGTGTCTTTGCTTTTTACTTTTGAAAATCGCTATGTTGTTGCTGACCATTTTGTATGTGTTTCGGTGTTTGCAGAGATAATGGGGAGGAAAGGAAGTGGTCGCAACTGGTTTCAAACCATTGACGACGAGAGGGATGAAAGCGCCGGTCCGGGGTCGTCTGTTGGGCAACAACGCCCCCAGGTGCCACCAGTTGGGGTACCTGCAGTTGTAGTGGCGTCAGCTGAGGAAACAACGCAAGCTGAGGTGTCCCTCGTGCGCAAAAGGAAGGCCAAGGCAGCCGACAATAAACGCGAGGCGTCAAAGAAAGGTAAGGAGGTGGAGGTGGGTGAGGACACTGAACGGCCCCTTCCGCTGGGAATATGGGATCGTGCCTTCATACCAGGCCATAGGGTGGACCTCAATCTGGATGCTTCGGAAAAGAAGGTGCTCGAGAATATGAGCGAGCAACAAATTGCTGATGGCTTGCTAGAGATGAATACGCGAGCGCAAGCGTTGGCTTGGCATTTGGCGTATGCTTCGGATAGGGGTCAGATGCGGTCCGAGTTGGAAAAGGTGCGCGCCCAACTGAAAGAACTAGGCGAGGTCCATGCTGGCTGTGAGGTTAGGCAGAAGCGTATGGAAGAACGTTTGAAGGAGGGCGAGATACGTTTGAAGGAAGCTGATGTGGCCTTCCAACAAGAACGCGAGCAGATGGCGCGGGACCTGGAGCAAGCAAAGAATTCCATGCTGGTAGTGGCTCGAGAGAGGAACGCGCTGAAGGTAGAGGCCTTTGGACATAAGGAGTTGATTGAGGAGCTGAAAGATGCGATTATGGATGAACATAGGAAGGGCTTCAGGAAAGCCTTGAGGCAAGTTGGGCACTTGCTTCAAGTATCTACCAAAGGAGTTGAATTTGACGTCCGTAAGGACGTGCATGAAGGCCACCTGAAGCCTTTGAAAGAAATACCAGAGGATGCTGTCCTGGAGGGGGAAGAGGATGAAGAGGTGGCCATCAACAACGAGCCCGAAGGGGCGATGGAAGTAGACGAGCCCGCCAAGGAGAATGCTGAGGCTGTTGAAGGCGACTCGTCTAAGATTGTAATAGATTAGGATGTAGGGAAGGTCTGTAGATACATACTTACTTGAATATTTGGTTGACGACTGTGAATGCTAAACTTTGATAATTTTATGAATGCTCGACTTGTATGTTTGGTGACTTTACGGTTTGCTTTTTAACTTAGCTGATTCTGCAATGTATCTGCTGTAGTGATCGCTAAGTGTGAGTGTCGGGTGTGTTGATAGCATGTCGTGTGACAGTTGAGACTGATGGTTGAGTGGAGAAAATACTGAGTGTTCGAGGATGAACATCGACTAATGGGAATGTGTTCCACGTGTGTGGGATGTTCAAGGGCGAACATCGATTAATGGGAGTGTATTCCACATATGTTGGATGTTCAAGGGCGAACATCGAGTAATGGGAGTGTATTCCACGTGTGTTGGATGTTCAAGGGCGAACATCGATTAATGGGAGTGTATTCCACATGTGTTGGATGTTCAAGGGCGAACATCGATTAATGGGTCTGCTCTTAAATCCTTTATAGGTGGAAGTATCCTGTACGACAGCCTTGGGACTCGACATCATGACATTGATAAATGAATCGAGACAATAAACATGATGAAATGTAATCTTTATTTGATAACTGAACTTGATAAAGTTGTGAAAAGAAATGAATAATAAACGGATATTAGCTAAAATAATATTTAAGATGAGTGGCGTTCCAGGTATTGGGGACTGGTTGTCCATCAAGCTGTTGGAGGCGATATGCACCGTTCGACATGTCTTCTGTAACCCGAAAGGGTCCTTCCCAGTTAGCTGCAAGCTTGCCATGGGCTCGATTCTTCCGAGCCTCTCCCCGCTTTCGCCATACCAGATCGCCGTTTTTGAAGGCTCTGGGTTTGACTTTCGTGTTGTATCTTCGAGATAGTATGCGTTTCTGGGCCTCTGCGCGGATGGTGGCAACCTCTCGACGTTCAGGAAGTACGTCGAGGTTTGTCCGTAATTGCTCTTCATTAAGTGACATATCAGTGATTTGTCGTCTTAATGAGGGTTCGCCTATCTCGACCGGGAGCATGGCATCGGTGCCGTATGTTAAGTTGAATGGCGTGTCACCTGTAGATCCGTGGGGCGTGCATCTGTATGCCCACAGGACCTCTGGCAACTCCTCTACCCATAAACTTTTGGCTTCGCCGAGTCGCTTTTTTAATTCTGTCAGGATGGCTTTATTCGCGGCCTCGGCTTGGCCGTTTGTTTGAGGGTGTTCGACTGATGACGTGACATGCTTAATGCCCAAACTGCTGAGAAAATCCTCTAACTTGCGTTCAATAAATTGGCGACCGTTGTCGGTAATGATCTTTTTAGGGAGACCGAACCGACAGATCAGGCGCCAAATGAATTTCTGCACTCGTTGCGCACTGATGATGGATAAGGGCTCCGCCTCGATCCATTTTGTGAAGTAGTCGACCGCCACGAGGAGAAATTTGTTTTGTGCTTTGGCGACTGGCAGTGGTCCCACTATGTCGAGACCCCACTGGGCGAATGGCCAAGGAGAGACAATATTGTGCAAGTCTTCGGGAGGTGCACGGATATCGTGGCCATGTGCTTGACAGGAGATGCATTTCTTGACGAATGTCTCACAGTCGTGGTCGAGAGTGGGCCAGTAATATCCAGCACGGAGAACACGGCCTCTCAGGGTCCGCTTGCCAGAGTGAAATCCACATATCCCGGTGTGTAGTTCACGTATCACATAGTCTGCCTCCTCCGCGGATATACACTTCAATAGAGGATAGCTAAAACCACGACGATATAGGTCGTCGCCTATACATACAAAACGCGCGATTCTCTTGGAGTCGGCTGCCGTAATTTTACCTCCTTTGTCCTGCTGCTCCATAAGATCTTTGACTTTCTGTCGCCAGTCGGTTACGGGCGCCGACACATCGGTGGCGAAAGTTTCTACCCCAGGATGGTCGAGGGTCATTCTAATAACAGATGATAGCTGTGCTCGCTCCTTAGAATGAGTTAACTTAGACAATAGATCAGCCCTTGCGTTTTGTTCCCTGGGTACATGGATGATATTAACTGTGACGAAACCCTGTAGTAAGGTTTGAACCTTGTGGAAGTATCGCAGCAGTTGGTTATCCTTGACTTGATAGGTGCCGTTGACGTGGCTGACTACTAACTTTGAGTCCATCCGACACTCTAAATGATCGACTGAGAATTCTCGGGCTAAAGATAAGCCTGCAACCAAGGCTTCGTATTCGGCTTGGTTGTTGCTGGCAGGGAATTTAAATATGATGGCTTGCTCTACGACCACACCGTCCGGGCCTTCTAGAACGATCCCGGCTCCACCTCCCCTCTTGTCGGAGGAACCATCGACACTGAGTAGCCATGTGGTAGGGGAGTCGGCCGGTGTAGATGTGAGGTCAGCTGCGAAATCTGCCAGATGCTGACCCTTGATGGATCCGCGTGGCTCGTAACGGAGTCCGAATTCGGATAGTTCCACGGACCAGGCAACCATTCTCCCTGCCAAATCTGGCTTGCGGAGGATCTTGGCTATGGGATGATCCGTACGGACTACCACCTGATGGCTCTGGAGGTACGGGCGAAGTCGTCGAGAGGCGTTGAGAAGGGCCAAGGCGAGCTTCTCGATTCGAGAATATCGTTCCTCCGCCCCCTGCAGTGTACGGCTGATGAAGTAGATCAACTTGAAGGAGGGTGCTCACGTGAAAGGAATGAGTTTCACAATGTCCATGTGTCTCACGTGAAAGGAACACGATTGATTAATAGGAGTAAATTCCTACCCACTGTACATAATAAAATTTAATATATATATATATATATATATATATATATATATATATATATATATATATATATATAAATTTAGGTAAAACTATTTATAAATTTAAAAATGCTAATTAATTAACTATTTATTAAAGTACATAATGAGTTATTTACATGCTAGTTTTTCATTGTATCTCATTAAAAAAAACTGTAAAACATACTTATATATTTATATAAGTTATTTGTGAAATGAATTAAAACTTTTAGGTTTGACACATCCTTATCTCAAGCTAATAGATAATTTTAACTTAATTTCAAAATGCAAAAAATAAAATATATTTTTAAAATTTAAATCACATGAAGCTAAATTAATTTTAAACTTTATAAATTTTAATAAAATGATATTACTTTTATTTTATTTTTAAATTATAACAATTATTTTAGAAACTAGTCAACTAAAAATGTCATGTGTATCATTATTATCTTTTTAGTTTATTGGAAGTTAATTATCTAGTTTGACCTATTTGATCACCACTATTTATCTTAAGTTGCATTAATTTTTGAAATATAAAAAATGTATTTGAGCAATTTCAACTAAAGAAACTAAATCAAACATTTGATACCTTCAAGCATAGGACCAGACATTGAAATTATAAAAAAACATTCAAATGACTGAAAACTTCTAAAATTCCCTTATAAAAGCTCCAAAAACAAACTTTTTTTATATGTAAAATATTCTTTTTATAAAATAAATCATTATAAGCTTATTTTATCTGTGGAAGAAGTTATTCTACAAACTCAAATCTTAAATTATTTCTGGACATGTTAACTTATCAAAAGAAAAGTGTGTAATTTTAGCTTTATAAACCATTTAACATCCATTGTTTTTCCTTAAATTATTATTGTTATCTTAAAAATGCTTTGATCATTGCTTAAAAATAGAAAAATTAATTCATAAATATTTCATTGATTATCACAAAAATAGTATAAAGAATGAGACCATGATATTTTCATTAGTATAAAATGTATTATGACAAATATCTTCACTTTCCTTACTTAAATAATAATTTGAATAAAATGTCTCATTAAAAAATTTAATTATTTTCCCAAGAAAATTAATTATTGACAAAATAAAAAATACTTTTATCTGATTAGATACTAAGAATATATATAGATATATATAGAATTTTTCAAATCCGGATTCTTTACTAGAAAGAAAACTTTTATGACAAGTTAATGTAAATTTATCTTATAAACTTGTGAGAACCCTCAAAAGTTGAGTTTTTTTTTAAGGTTTAATTGCTTCCTTTGTCCCCAGTTTGGTTGAATTGTGTCAAATTCATCCTCATTTTTAAAAAAGTTTCATTGTCGTCCTCACGTGGTGTAAAAGTTTCATTGTCGTCCTCACGTGGTGTAAAAGTGTCAATTGAATCCAAACATAGAAAAAATTTGTGTCAAAGTAGTCATTTTTCCTATATCTCTGTGTCTTCCTTTCATACAATCAAGTACAGATATTCATTTTACCTTATCCAATTTAAGGCTTTTCATAGCTCCAGAGAAGTGACATATGAAAGGAAGACACAGATATATAGGAAAAATGACTACTTTGACACAAATTTTTTCTATGTTTGGATTCAATTGACACTTTTATACCACGTGAGGACGACAATGAAACTTTTTTAAAAATGAGGATGAATTTGACACAATTCAACCAAACTGGGGACAAAGGAAGCAATTAAACCTTTTTTTAACCTAAGGAAGAAAGATTTGTAGACTTTCTGTTAAGAAAACCCAACACTCGCACAGTATCATTTTCTTTTCCAAAGAGCATTTCTTTTCTAGAAACAACTTTTTTATTTTCTTTTTGGTATTTTCTTCATATCTTGTTCATTTTCTCATAAAAGTTTTGCATTGGAATTACTGTAGAGAGCTCTGTATATATCTTACCTATCACAATCAATAATAGAGTAAGTCTTTTTGTTTCTAAGAATTCAATTTATGTTTTTCTTTTCTCTTAGCATGTGATTCATCTATGCTTCCATGAACTCCATGCATGGAGTCTAGGTAAGGAAGAGAGAAGGATGTTTATAATTGATTTTAGAGTCATGGATTCTATTTTTTTAAGCTATAAGTGAACATACTTTGTTATGATAGAAGGGATCATTATTGGAATTGTAACACCAAATATTTTAATATTTTATATGAAAAGGTAAAGCTTTTCTAGAATGAAAATAAGTGTATAAATCTAAATATTGAGTTTAATATTATATTTTGATTAGATGTTTATGAATAAGATAATGATTGGATCATTAAATGTTATATTTTTAGTTAGTTAAGATATTAAGTTATTAACGATTTAATGAGGATTATTCTTAGTATCAATAAATTTTGGACTTAAATAAGGTTTGAACGTCGTTTATAATATCAATTATAATATTATATGAGCAAATATAAACGAATATGAGATTTAGAGAATAATATTATGAAGAAATAACCCTGATACTTGAAGAACTGACAAATATAAATTCTATAAATTACATAATTGAAATCAGATAATAGAAAAATCAACCCAGTTGCATGGAATTCAAGAAGAAATTGGTACAAGGAGATTACAGATTCATGAGGTATCTTTGTACTCACAAGAGCCTATAAAGCAATCCTAGCCTCGTACAGCAGATTCAAGTCTCCCCTGGTTACTTTGCACTCAAGGGCTCTCCTTGCTAAACATGTTCAAACTTTGTTCATTATATAAGGAAAGAAAAAGAAAACTAACTAGATCCTAATGCACTTCCCTTTCCAATGAGCCAATGTTCTTCAATTGGGTCTCTGTTTGGTCACAAATTGGCTCTCTTCAAAGGTTGCAGGCTTTTGAGGCATCTTCACCTTTAGTCCATGTTTCAGGTCGCTCTGGTTCAACCACTAACCACCTCTGATGCAATTATAGGTCAGCCCAGCTACAGTCCATGAATTTAGGGAGAAAAAAATTAATTTTTCGTTACCTGCACCTCTCCACAAGCTAGGTCAAACCTTGTTTTCATTTTCACCTAAACCCTTTTAATCCGTCCTTCTAATATTTCTCTTTCTCTTTTATTTTCTTCCTTATTTCATTTTCACATAAATTAGTGAATCCTAGTTTTAAAAACATTCTCCAAATTTCAATGCAATGCATGTTTAAAAAGAAGTTTTGTGAAAAATTTTAATATAAATCTAAGTACACAAGAGAAATAAAAGAAAAATATTATATATAAATAAAAATCTATTAACTCATTATTTTAAAATTTTAAGTTAAAACGATCGCGGTTAATCTCTTTACGTAATTCCATTCAGATTAGGACTATGATATGTTAATAACTTTTTTTTAACAATTTTTTGACAATAGACTATATATCACTATTTTATTGATCCATCTATTTAAAACAGACCAATCACAAAGTACCACACTAGCAGTTGTAAAAAAATTGTCAATAAAAATTGTTAAAAAAACGTTTTCCTTAGTATTATATATCTCCAATTAACCTATGAAATTCCAAAAAATACTAAAGTGACATTAATGTATAAAAGAACCCATCAAATATACAACCAATGAATTCCTGGGAAGAATGCCTAGATTCTGTATCTATCAACATATTCAGTATCCTTTCAGAGCTACAGATACACCCATTTGTCCCCACCTACCAATCAAAAAAACCAATCACTCTATCCCGTGTTCATTTTTTGAGACCTAAAGCTGCTACCAACATTTTCTATAATCAAAAGTCAGATTCAAAGTTTTTTCCCCTTAAACCCTGCTTTTGTACATCATACCAAAAACAACCAATCAAAACTGTTTCCTTTTCCTATGCTGGAGTCTACACAGCTAAAGTGTACCTTTACTTTATAGGATATTCTCAAAACATACTTCTCTTTTCTCAAAAGGGGTTTCTGTAGAATATCTTGATTTAGGCACTGAAGCAGCACCAAGACCCTCAAGTAATGACATCACATCCATGGTGTCATCTAGGTAGTATCTAGCTTTGCTTGGTTTTTGTCCAACAGTGCATGCAAAGATTTCTGGTGCTGAGGAGGAGGTAGCACTGTAAGATCTGGTTAAAATGCTCTCAAACATATCCTCATCAGACCTATCATCACCAATGCACAGTACAAAATCTGGCAATTTACCCTTTTTTGTTAGGGTAGAAAGAACTTCCTGTGCAACTAACCCTTTTGTAATGCCCTGTAATGCATTGATTAGCCAATATTAGATTTTGAGAAAAATAATAACTTGAGATGAGAAGTGATAAGTAGAGCACCTGAGGTTTGACTTCTATAATATGTTGTCCTTTTTTTACAGCAACAGGTTCATTTGCAAGTACATTTTCAAGGTGATCCAACAGCTCCATGGCTTGCCATGATCCAAAATCAGGATCTGCATCACTGTAATGCCATACCAAGGCACTCTCTTTGGTCTCTACAGAGGATCCATCTGTGGCTTCCATATAAGATTTCATCACAGGTTCCGCAATCCTTTTCCATGCAAAATCTGTATCTGCATGACTCATTTGCCAACTAGCATGCTTACCCCACCTGAAGTAAAGATCAAACAAGAATAACATCACCTTAAAGAACTTGACAGTGACATGATAACCACTTTGCCATAAGAAGCAGAAACACCCATATATATATATATGAACATTACTACAAGGAGAATTCAAATTTACTCTCTACAGAAAAGATCAAACATAAGTACCATCTATTCTAACCAGACAAACTCATGAAAAGCTAAAACACCTACATAAAGATGTACTAAAAGGTGAGTTCAAATTTTGACAGTACATAACATTATAAGCAAATGCTGTAGGCCCTGGATAAAAGCCACTTTCATTTTCACTTTTTTTCTGTTTTTCCTTTAAGGGGTATCTTCAGGTACTGTTGAAGTCATTTCAGGGAAGTCATTATGATTAATAGTTGAATATGACATAAACTATAAACCACTTACCTTATAAAATAACCATGCTCAGCTGCTATACCAAGATTCTCGCACTGATCAAACCATTCACTCAATGAAGTTTTTCCCCTGCCACTAACAATAAACACAGTATTGTTAACATCGCTGCAAAGATTATTTAGCACGGATATGACTTCAGGACTGGGGGCTTTCACGATGGATGCTTGAGGTACAACTGTGCCATCATAATCCAAAAAGATTGCCCTGCAACTGCTCCTTTTATATGCAGGGACAATGTGATCTATGGATAGCCTCCTGAAACTAGGAGACAGAGACAAAATTCTGAAGTTGAGACCAAAGCCAATGCCCCAGCAACGGTTCCTATAGTGATCCTTGCATGAAAACAGTAGATCTTGCTCAAAGCTTCGAGCCCAGTAGGCCACATCATGTGAACTAACGTATCTGTAGTGCTTCTCATGTCGAAGTTGCTTCTCTCCATCGGGCATTGTGATTGCCAAATTTAGTGCTTCGGCTACTGCATCAATATCCCATGGGTTTACCCTTATTGCTCCACTAAGAGATGGTGAGCAACCTATAAACTCAGAAACAACAAGTGCACTTGCACGCGGGGAGTCAGAAGCAATTTCTAAGGCCTCATCCACTTTAGAACTTCCCTGCCTACAAACAGTGTACTTGTATGGAACCAAATTCAAACCATCCCGAACTGCATTCACAATGCAACATTCTGCCAAAGCATAATAGGCTGCCTTCTCATAGAAAGGAACATGGCGGTCAATGATGATGATAGGTTCATAACTTTCCGAACCAAACCTTTCGTTTATCTTTTTGGCAGTAATGTAAGCCTCCTCCTTTGCATTCTCAACATCTTTGTCAGCACTATTTGGGGGGTTTAAAATTTGGATCAGTGTTATTTCACCTTGCATTTCTGGATATTGTTGCAGGAGTTGTTCTATGGCCAAGAATTTTAAACTGACACCTTTGAATATGTCCATATCATCAACACCAAGAATAAGTTTTTTTCCCTTAAATTGTTGGTGGATTTCTCTGACTTTGTCAGAAGAGGAAGGATGCTCTAAGGCAGATTGAAGTCGACCCATGTGAATCCCAGCAGGCAAAATTTTAATGAATACTGTGCGACCAGAGTATTCAAGCCCAATGTAACCCCTCTTGGATTCATGTTCCAAGCCTAGCATTCGCCTACAGCAGGAGAGAAAATGGCGAGCATAATCAAAGGTGTGAAAACCAACTAAATCTGCATTAAGCAGTGCTTTCAAAATTTCACCTCTGACAGGCAGAGTTTTATAAATTTCTGATGAAGGAAATGGACTGTGGAGGAAAAAACCAAGCTTGACTCGACTACAACGCTTTCGCAGAAAAGTGGGAAGTACCATGAGATGATAATCATGAACCCATACATAATCATCTTCTGGATTAAGGACCTCCATGACTTTATCTGCAAATATCTTGTTAGCAGAAACATAAGCCTGCCACTGTGACCTGTCAAAGCGGCGATTGCCTGGATACATGGGCAACATGTAATGGAATAGAGGCCACAAATGTTGCTTGCAGAATCCATCATGGAATTGTTTGTAGAGTTCTGGAGGAATAAAAGTAGGCAAGCAGTTGAATTCCTCCATCAACTGAAGGGAAACTTTATCTTGCTCACTTGCATCAACATCAACCTTCAGAGATCCCACATACACCACATCAGCATCAGGAGAAAGACCATCTTTTAACTGCCAAAAAATTGAATCCTCATCATAACTGAAGCACCATCTGCCAGATACCTTATCCCTTTTCCCATTGACTGGAAGAGAATTTGATACTATAATTATCTTGCGACGGTGTTCAGATGAATTAACACCTGAATCATCATCATTACTTTGTTTGCCATCTCCATGAGAAACGATTACTGGATCAGTCATAACTCGCGGAAGAGATCTGGGAGTTTGAGGGAAATTTAGCATATCCCCTGATACCAGGTCTAGCAAATTTAAGCATGACCTTGCCACCATCTTTACTTCAAAGTATTTAAAGATATAAACTAGTGTGATTTAGAAACGGGTATCTACACCTGAAAAGATCTTGAAATCAATCCACAGAAATGCAGTTACCTGGTAGAAAAGAAGCAATTATTATCTACTCACAATGCAGTAGGATAGGACATAAATACATTACACACTCATACTCCACAAGTTCAGTGCTTCAGTAATTTTCAGTATCTCACTGCTTTCAGTACATGTGTTTGCTCCATGGATTGATTTGAAAGTGTGGAACAAATTTATGTTATTTAGACATGAGACAAACACTTGCAAAGTTATAATTACTATGGTTGAATCATTGATTGTTGAAATTAGAAGTCCAACAAGTGGCAGAATCATTAAATCTTACCAACATATAAGCAGCATGTTAGACACAGCAATTCAGTTACAAATTCTTCAAGCATTATTCAGTAATTAGCAACCATTTAATTTAGCAGAAGAAATCTGTACATTACATAAGAAATAGAAACATGAACTTAATTTTCAGTTACTAAATACAATAATCAAGATGACTATGATCTAAAGCTAAAGAATATGAAAAGTAGAAAACTGAGTCTTAGATAACTTTGATCACCAGATTTTCAGTATGTTCTATGCTACTTTTAGAAAAAAAAAAGCTCTTTTTCGCCTTGGTAATAAGGAAACTTCCTGGAAGGCTAACTTTTACATGTTTTTCACACACATTCTACAGTTTCAACACGAGGCAGAAACCAAATACACGCTTTATGTATCTATACTATGATTTTAGCTTTGTGTAGGAAGTCCAAAGGAAATAACAGTACATCTCTGGCCCACCAAAAGACCACTATATCTTCTAAGGGATATATTCTGGAGTGAAAAATTAAGATCATGACCTTTTCAATTGCAAACATTTTGTTAAATCTTCCAATCTTCAAAATAAAATCAATTGAATTCTCTGTTTCAGAAAAAAAAAAAAAGACAAAAACCATAGATAAAAAAAAGTGGGTTTAGTGGGTCCAGTCCAACAGTAGACTTTCAGCAGATTCAGCCAAAAATCCATAGTCATCAGAGCAAAACAAAAAGCTACAAAAGATTAAATTGCATATAACATAAACCACACATTTACCTTAATTTATCTCAGACTCAGGCGATTAATCTCATGAAGGTCTCTTCGAATCCGAACTTTGATCACCCAAATCTACAGAAGCACATTTTAATCAGAAACACAGAACAAAAAACCTAAAAACAAGAGATTACTCACAATACAAAAATATATAAAAAAACTTTCGTAAGTATATCGAGATTGGATTTTCACTCAAGAACATGCTTCTCAATCTTACCTTGTCTCTCATACGAAGCCTGTGGACTAGAAGGCATTTAACTCTAGGACGGCTAGGTACAACACTGCTAAGCAGGTGTCAATTTCTTCACTTCCATTCAAATATATATCAATTAAACTCGGGAAAAACCCTCAATCTCTTCTCTCAATTAGGAAAGGAAATAAATTCACCCAATTGCTCTAAAATGGAAATAAAAGTGTCTCACTACCAAACAAATCAGAACAGGAAAAAACATCTGCATAAGAACTGAAATTAATAAAAGAAACAGGAAAAAAAAATGCTGAATTAATGCAATGGTGAAGGGATAAAGGATGAAGGATGGAAACTTCCCCCCGCAAACCATACAAGGGAAGTTGAAGCAGGGTCCGATAATAGTTAATGAGGATAAGCTAAATTGTTAAGCAGGCTTATAAAAGATTTATTTTACAATTTAACGTAATGCAGTACAATTTATTTTGTGTTATTACAACATTTAAAAACATCAAGCTAAGAAACAAATGGCAGCATTTTTTTTCATTCATACATATTTGTTGCAGAGCAAAATACCTTTCACCAATCAATCAGCTCCACCCCATGCAAATAACAACAGAATCAAGAACACGGGACAGAACATGCATTTACCTTAATAGCATCAAACTGATCCAAGCAAGACAAGGATAACACACAGAAAACAGAGAGAGAAGAAGAAAAACAAAGCAGGTTTCACAAAGTAATGTCCGCGCAATCTCCTGAGGAAGCTAATGAAATGGAAACAAAGGGTCTTATCCTGGAGAAGATAATTCAAAGGAAAAGAGAACAAGTCAATGAAATCTGAAATAGTCATTTTACCTTCTTCTTCGCTATCTCAACAACCAGCAAGACCTTTGGATATGTACTGAAATAACTGGAGCAGAATATACAGGTGTGAAATTGAATTGTGAAAGGAAGTTGCAAAGAATGAAAAGAATTGTTGTCAGTGAAAAGATTGTTTCTTTCCAGTTTCTAGATAAATATGAAATATGGGATAAGTGTGTTAGGTTCGAAGCTGGTGAGATTTTGTAGGAGTTTTACGGATTCTAACATCTAAACCGACCCCAAAAGAAAATATAATTAATAATGAAAATAGGTGTTAATTAGGATATGGTTTTGATTAAAATTGAAAAAAAAAAATGTTGGGAATTTTGTATGCCAAGTTCCCTTTGGTTCGGGTGCCTCTATTTTGTCAACTTGGAAAGTGTTTGTTCAACAAAGGACGCTGTCGGAAAGAAACAACGATTAGAAAGTCAGAAAATAGAAGCAAAATAGTTGGACACAGATTTTAATTTATTATTATTATTATTATTATTATTATGGAGCCAGAAAGAAACGCCACAGTTGATATATTTCAATCTAGGTGGTCTTAAGCTGGCACTGTCATCCAGTTCCTCTCATTTTCTTTCTTCCCAAACTGCCCTTGCATTAAATTCTTATGCAAGCTGTTAATTTTTCATTATTTCAAACTTTTAATAAATTTATTATGTGTACTCTTTAGATATTTTGTACATTAAATTATTATATAAATATTTATACCAAAAATATTCTATTGTAATGATGTCTTTTTAATTTAATTGATTGGGTGCATCAATAGGGTTTACTGTTATTGTAATTGTTGCCTCTGAATATTTAAGTTGTAACCATTAGTAGATAATTATCGGATTATGATTATGTGATTTAATGTATTCGTATATAAAATTAAGTAAGTAATTATTTGAATTTAATTTTTTTATTCTTATTTATAACTTCAAATTGATTAATTTAAAGTATAATGTTAGATTCTATTGTTCTTTTCAAACAAATAGTTTAATTTTAGAGAGTTCTTATTGTGTTTGATTATATTGTAAAAAGTATTTTATTAAATAAGAGTTTTTTTTTATCTCACTGGAAGATGATATAAAACATTTTTTACTTTTCTCATTTGAAACTGTCTTCTACCCTGTTTTTGGGTATTGCATTCAATATAACAAGATAATTTTGTCTTTCTCATTGAAAATATTTTTTATATTTTTATTTTTTCTTATGTAATCTATTTTTCAAACACACTTACCTAATCACAATTTTATAATTAAAATGAAATAAGTGTAGATAAGAAAAGAAGTGAAATATATTTTCTTTTTAATAATTTTATATTTTATTTCTTATTTTAATCTATTTTAAATCAGTTATTATTATTATAACAGTTAAATATATAAATATTAATAAAATATTTACAACCTAATCTATTATGTTTTTGGGGGCAATAGATTAGGATGAAAATATACTTAATTATATTAACCATTTCGTAAATATTCACTTTTAAGGGGAAAGTCTTATATATTTTCCTTTGTCAGAATTACTATTTTTATTAAATTAATAGAGACTAAGAAGAATGGAGAAATTACCCAAATAATTTTGTTTTTGTTTTTGAATGATAGCTCTCATATATTATTATATTGAAATAATTAAAAAATTATTGAAATGAATTTAAGTAAATAATAAAATGCTTCATATATCAATTAATGATATAAATATTAATGAATTCAATTTTAACCCCCAGTAATATTGTTTAGACAACTACTCCACAGCTAGCAATTCTTGACTAGTGATACCGGCTTCGTGTGGACCTATGCATCTTTGACTTTCCAGTACTAAACTCCTGTATTATTTTTTTTCTTTACTTTTGTGTTTTGTAATATGATTTTTTTCACGTGCATGTTCAAAACAGTAATATTGTCCTATTATCTTTCTCAACTGAATCCACCTTTTATTTAATATTTTATACTTTTAAGTATTAAAATAAGATATAATTATATATATTTTTATATGATTGAATTTTTATTTAAATATTTTTTCAGGAAAAGTAAAATAATATTTAATCTAATCTATTCATTGAAAATAAAAGATATTATATGTAATGATAATATACTTTTGAAAACGGGACAAGGTGGAGTAATAATTTTATTTTTCTTATTTTAAAATGATATTCTCATATACTTTTTATATATTTTTTATTGAAACATTACTCTCTCTTTTTCATGTGAAAGTATACAGCAATAATTACGTATATGTGTCTAGATAATAATTATATTTTCCTCACTAGAAGTTTTTTTTTTCTTTTAAGAATGACTTTACTACATTTGGTTGAGTTGAAAGATAATAAGCAAGCAATTTCCCAAAGTTAAATATATAAATTAAATCACTCTCAGTATTAATTAGGCATTATTTACATCAGGATCACATATTAGAGTGAAGTCTAATAATATATCAATACCATATACATTAACACTTGAACTAACGCTCAAACTAAGTTTTAAGTTTATGTTTCTAAGTTCTTTTATGCTTTTCTACGTTACTATAAATTGAACATGTACATTGCATTGATTTATGCTTGAAACTTGATTTATGATTACATTTTGGATTGATTTATGCTTCTAAGAATTTGATTTATGATTTCATTCAATATATTTTATGTTTTAATATGAATTTCATTTAAAATATACGTTTCTGTAATATTCTGGACTGTTCTGGTTACAAAAAGATATGCAGGTCTGTTTCTGTGATTGGGAATGTTGAAGAAACAGACCCCACTGTAAAAAAAAAAAACGTACTTATATGCCTCGGTTCTGGTAAAAACTGAGGTCAAAAGCCAACTTACTGCCTCGGTTATGGTCAAAACCGAAGCAGAATGTGTAGCTGAGGAGAAAAAAAAAAACAAAAAATGGATCTACTGCCTCGGTTATGGCCCAAACCGAGGCAGTAAAGTGGAACTTTATGCCTCGGTTACCACGAACCGAGGCCTAATGTGCTACGAAAAAAATAAATCAAAAAAACGTTAAACGTATATGCTTCGGTTAGAGATGAACCGAGGCAGTAGGATGTGAGTTTATGCCTCGGTTGACAACCGAGACCAAAAGTCTTTGACTTTTTACCTCGCCTGAATATGCCTCGGTTGGGAAACCGGTGCCTATAGCCAAAAATAACCGCTGTCGTTTCTCTTTATTGTACTAGTGTAATGCCACAATTAAAGCCAATTTACCAAGATAAGCACTGTGGTTAATCCATTGGTAAGATTCTTTGAGCAAGTTAGACTTTCATACCAAAATCAATAACAAGCACTAGAACCAATATAAAACTCTAGGACCAACAACAATGAGCTAAAATCAATTCTAAAATATGTACTTAGCAAGATTTAACACTAAAAATGTTTGATTAAATCAAACACGAACCAAAATAATGACAAATATTTTGAAGAATATTTGAAATTGAATTATTCTCTTACTAATGTAAACTAGATTTATTCACATAACCATGAACTAAATTTTCAAGAATTTTTAATTCATTTAAAGGTTCCAAACAATGGTACAAGGGAACTATTTCTAATTAAGGAAGTCATCTAGGTGTTTTCAAATTCATAAAATTCTTCTAGAAATCACTAAGTTTGGAGTGTCTAAGGTCATGCTCTCCTTGTTTCTTGTTTCTTGTGCACATGTTTCTCTTGTCTTAGAGCCTTATTTCTTAATAAACCAAGCTCATACCCTTTTTTTTTTAGTTTCCGTCGACAAAAGAAAAAGTTGTTAAACTTTGTCTTTCAAGAAAGTTGATTTTGATGATGATACCAAGTCCAAAGATGAATTTTTAGAAGCCAAAAATAAATTAGAAGATTTGTATTTTGTTATTGATATAATTTGCCTTTGTAATATACTGTAGTTGTTGTTTATGGTTTCTTTAAGCTTAGCATGTAACACATAACAACACTATTTAAAGAGAAAACTATTTTTTCAAACTACATAGTGATAATCAATTACTACTTAAGTTAATGGATTATTACTTAAGCTACTTGATTGCACTAAACATATTCTTTAAGAAGCAATGCAGCAATAATCAATTATTGCTTATTGATAATTGATAGCAATTGGAACCTATATAAGAAGTGGAAAGTTCGTTCTCAAAAATAGAGAAGTTAAAGAATTCACTATAACACTTTAAAACTCTATAAGAAGGCTTTAAAAACTGTAATATGGGTAGATGGATAACTTTCATCAAGTGTGATCTTGAATAATTGAGTATTATTATTATTGCTATGAGAAGTTGTTCATCATTTGTGTGATTCAAAGGGAGTATTAAATTCAAGATAGGTATTTTTCATCTCTTGTGGTTTGGATAGAGATATTTTCTTTCTTAAATTGTTTTTCCTCTTATTGCAATATTTAATTTATTTTAATATTTAGTTAATCCCTCTTTTTATCCTGCTTTCAAGTATAATTTTACTTTTTCACATATTTATAGAATGATAAATTTTTTTTATATTACCTTATTTCCAAATATAATTTTACTTTTTTTTAAAATACATGTACATAATAATAGTTGTGTGTTTCTTATTTGAAACTAGTTTTTATTTCATATCCTTTCTTTTCCTCATTAATTGCACATGTAGAGCTACAATTTTTATCTTTTCACTTGAAACCAATTTTTTGATATTTTAGAATGGTTTAACTCTCACCTTAATAATTTTACCTTGTATTTAAAACCATTTCTTTTTGTTTTTTCAAATATTATTCATCTTTTCTACTATATTTAATTGTGTTGAAGAAACTCATATATATATATATATATATATATAGTTTTTTTAATAATGCTTTTTATCGCATTGTTAAAAATTTATTTATGTAATATTCCATTTTAGTACCATAAAACTAATAAAATAAAACATTTCATAATAATATTCAAAACAAATAATCTAGAGTACAAAGTATATTTCATGTGCTCATTGATATCTTGATTATTGCAAAAACATAGAGACAAGTATAAACAAGACAAACAACACAAAAGGGTAAAGTAATTTACAAAAGAGATATCATATATTAGTAAAACATGTTGTATCACAATTCAATGCACTCGAAACAATCTTATAGATATAAACCATATAATCAAAGACTCTTCTACACATACATGCATTTAATGTCAGAATCACCGTATACATGCAATTGTGGTGACTTTTACTGCTTTATAGATCAATCGTGAATAAGTTTCACCTTACCACTCACAAAGTTAATCCCCTAAGACCATTATCCTACCTTCTTACTAGGATCTCCTGTGACTCTTATTACATAATTCATTCTACTATATATGAGTATGAAGGTTATTATAGAGTATCAAGATATCTTCATACAACTACTATAAAATCTCCCTACAAGATTCCTATAATTATGCCAAAGTCATACTTTCATCCATAAAACATGATTCCACATCAAATTCCTAATACCAAACAATCAACCATATTTATATTCATCCATGTTAAGTAATATCATGTTTGTGATCAATTACAACCATCATATATTTTCACTCATGCTCATAGCCATTAACAAGTCCATCATCATCACAATTTCATATATCATTATACACATACATATTCATTAGTGAATCCATCAACAATTTTATCAACAACCAAATACCTTCTTTTATTCCAAGACCAAACCAAAACCACAAATGAGAAATACTTTTCACAAAAGAGAAATCTAAAATAACATAAATATAAGAGACTAAATTTTCTAATTACAGACCTCAAATAAAAGATCCCACCAATCAAAGTAACAATTCATGTGTGCAAGATTTGTTGTCAAAATTTCATCTCGATCCAACAGTTAACGAAACGGGAACTCCATTTTTCCCAAGATGACGTAGACCAGAAAAACAAGGTGGCGCCCCGATTGAAAAAGTGGCATCTGGCAGTACAACCCCGTAAACCCACTAATTTGAGTGCATTTGACGGACAAAAAGTGGCGTCTAGTGCCCCTAAGTCAATGACCACTATCTTAGTGGCACTTGACGATGTTGCAATGGTGTCTAACGGTGTATTAATACCTAAAACTCCCTTTTTGAGCTTTGATTGAGCAATTTAACTCCTCTTGAGTTAATCCACACTTAGTAAACTTTCAAACACTTAAAATTTAATGTTTTTAACTTGAGTAAGGTCAGATTACTCAATTAAAGAATCTCACAAAGACATTACAACTCATAGACAAACTATAAAACTCAAGCGTTCAACATATCACAATACATATGAATAACACACATCTAAAACAGATTAAATCAAAGGTCATATCACATTAAATCACGGTTCAACAAAGATACATATAATTAACCAAACAATTTAACTTACAACAATTTTAATCAGTTTCCCTCGTGAAAACAATCTTTAACAACTCTAACCGTCTAAAACAACTTTCACTCCACAAGATGCTTTATTTATACATAGGGACATTACAAGAACGATTAAGACCTACCTTAAGGACGAGTGATCAACAGATAGTCATATTGATGATTCATAAAACACATACAAACAAGAAAAACCCACATTAAGAGAAAAACAAATTAATCATATGAAAAAGAGAAAAACAAAGAAACTAATTTGTCCAAGTTGAAGAGTTTACCATGAGAATCACTTTGGTCTTGAATTTTCAATCAGATGAACCAAAGGTGGAAACTTATAAAGAGAAGTCAAAAAATTCTAAAAAAATATTTTGTTGAAATAATGTATTTTAAAATAATAAAACTTGTTTATAAAAATTTCTATTTATATGAATTATTTTAATACAAAATAATAGAGTCTTAATATTTTTAAACCACGTTCATTTCTAAAACATCATATTTTTCCTCACAATTTATCTAAATATTTTACAAATTTTATAAATAATTCATAAAAAAATGCTTTGACTCTTTAAATAATTAAAAAGATTTACTGAAACTATTTATATATTATAAAAATACTCGATATATCAATTGGTTAATTAATAATATTAAACATTAAACAGTTTCATTTCAACTTATCCTCACGTACTTTAAAAATGAGATTGTTATATCATTGTAAAAAAAAAAAGAGAGATAAAAATGTAAATATAGCAAGCAAAATACTAGGTTTGTGCAAAAAATTAAGTTATATTTATAAATTATTGTCAAAAGTATTGTTTAGTTATGTTTAAATTTAATTTCTTTTTTAAATTTACATTTCTGTAAAAGAAAATTACTTTCCCGCGTGATAAAAGATTCTTTGCATATAAAAGTAACTGCAGAGAATTTGGATGCCACCTAGGGTTGTATTTGCAATTTCAGAAGATCTGTGTCCCAAGATAAAAGTAAAAGTGATGTTTGTAAACTATTATAACACATTCTATAATTAGTTCAAACGTGAAAATTTTTCCTTTACATTTAAAGAATGTAAAAGTCTAACCTATGTAATATTGTACTAATTAAGGTAAATTCGTAAGGATTAGATTAGATTTTTATTTCTTTAATATTGATTAAAGCAGAACAATTCAAACATTATATGCATAATATATAAGAAATTCCTTATTTTTATGATGATTCTATTAACAATATTTCAATAGCACTACTTAAAAAATTAATAACCAAAGTATTATTAAAAAACACCATAAAATGTATAAGTAATATATATTAAGTATTATCTTTGAGAAATTTACCCTTATTTTACACAAACTGGACTCATAAAACATAAAATTCTGCAATTTTTATTATGTTAATTATTTATAGAGACGATTTAAGATTTTTGTTTGCAAAATGGGTAAGACAGACATTTCATACGTTGTTTGTGAACACGAGAGGATAAACAGAAATGTTGAGAAACGGGTTAACGACGGTGTTGGAGTAGATAAATATGGTGTGAAAGTAAGTAATAAAGATGAGAATAAAGAATAAAAATTGGAAAAGGGATTCTTAGAGTTTAATTACAATTGACTTTGAATTTTGGTTGATACATTCGTCTTAATATAAATAAAATAAATGAAAAAAATTGACCATGTCAAACACCTAAATTCTGAATTATTGAGAACACGTCTAAATTTAAAAAATGAAGTGATGTGTGTGTTCCTTCGTTGCGGATAAACATAGACTTGTCCCACAAAGTCATGTCAATAATATATAATACAAAAACAATACATGACTTGGGTTCCACAAGCTAAATAGGTTGTTAGAATGTTCCTTTGCTTTATCTACTTACCTCTCTTTTTTAATATTGTAGAAAATTGAAACAGAGCTTCAGAAAAAAAAAAACATTATATTAAATCCATTCCTTATATATATATAGGTATATATACATATCCTCTTGAAAGTTATGGAATTTAGGTGTGTACTAAACTCCAAACCTTGAATATTAATTAACCAACTAGTTGTAAAAAAACCCAAATCATTTAGTAGAAGATAAAACTTATATTCAAAAATTGCAATAGCCAAATTTAAATTGTTACTTAGAATAAGATAATTTAATTTTACGAAAAATTTATTTCAAATATAGAATTAAGAATTTTAATTTTAATATTCTTTTAAATATGGCAACTTTTTAATTATTTAATAATTTAAAATTAATTCTAGATAATATTTAGTAATTCGGAATATAAATATTGTCATTTTTATGTTAATATTTAATAAACGGAAGAGATGAAGAAGAAAGAAAGAAGAAAAAAGAGAACAAAAGAAAGACAAGAGAAAGAAGACCATAACACACGAAAAATTGAACTGAGATAAAGAAAAGATATCAGAAGGAGACCATAGAAAAGTATTCAAGTGGAATAAGATATAATTTTTAAAAAAATAATTACAAGCATTTTATAATTTAAATGATAAAATATTTTTTTATAAATTTCAATCATTTTAATTTCATATTAAATTTCTATCTTAAAAAGATATTGTCTTCAAAAATATTTTAATTTTTTTATAAAATATTAAACATAACAATATTGTATATATCTTTTTCTTTCAACTCAGACTACTTTTTAATATAAAATATTATACTGGTATTTTTATTTTATTTTATTTTATTTTATTTTATTTTAATTTATATATATATATTAAAATATATTTAATCATATAAATATTTTATTTTTAAATCATTAATAAAGTAATTAATATCTTGAGTTAAATAAATTAAAATAATTTTTTATTAAATTATTTTATTGTTATGTCAATAAAAATAATGATTAAAATTTAATTTATGCATACTAATAATTTAAATCAATTGTATATTTCTATTCTTTTAATTATATAATAAAATTAGTTGTTTTAAACTATTTTAATTTTATGATACTATTAAAGATAAACTATTTAAAATTGTTATATTAATCCACATTTTTTTAGATTAAAGATAATTTATTTAAATAAAATCTAATAATATCGTGGTTGGGAAGGGAACCGTCAAGGAAAGAGATGTAAAAACAATAATTAATTTAATCTTAGTTTAAGTATTCTATTTGAATATCTATTAAAATCACCTTTTAAGGATTTAAAATGGATTGTTAATATGAATGATTTGGAAAATATAATTGGAAGACATTAAAAATATATTAATTTTTTCTCAATAATTGAATGTTTTTGGTCGTGAATATTGCATATTTTATTTTATTCATAAATTTATTTTCTTTTTTATGGATTTTAGTTTCAATTAAAATACTACTACATTCATATTTTATGATTTGAATATATCACATTAATTTATTACGTATGAATGATGAAATTTTATTAATAGAAAGCCACTTGTTCTTTTTTCTTTGAGAGATGATTAAAACTTCATATGGGCTTAAATCCTACTCATAGGTCTACCAAATCAGAAATTGTCGAAAAATAAAGTAAAAGAAACATCTTACTTTTTTCAAGTGATCGAAAAAAAGATAGTGAATTTATTCAAGATAATTATGTATTTGAAAAACACTCTCTCAGTTCATCACATTTCATTTTACCAAGAATGTGTATATAGTTCTAAAAGGTGAACAAGACATTTATAATAAGATTTCATTCTTGAACAAAAATTCGACGGACTTTTCAGAGAGAGGACATCTAGTAGGAATTGAACTTACAAATTCTTCAATTATGAGCTGGGCACTACATGGTGAATAACCAAATTCTAATTGAAATGAAATCTTTTGGATAAATCAATGCAATTAGGAGAATTCAATGAAAATATAAATATAAATAAATGAAAATGAGATTACGAACACCTCACTAATTAAATGAAAATAATAACAAAAAATAAATAAAAATGTGGTTATAAACTCCATTAATAAAATAATACTAATAAATAAATAGGAATGAGGTTATAAACACCTAACTAATAAAATAAAAGTAATAAAAATAAACAAATTAAAATAAAGTTATAACCACATTATTAATAAAATAAAAATAAATAAATAAAAATAAGGTTATAAACATCTCAATTATGACAATACAACTCACTAATATAATAATAACAATAAATAAGTAATAACGTTAAAAAGTACTCATTAATAAAATAAAAATAATGACAATAAATAAAAATGAGGCCATCAACACCTCACTAATAAATAATAATAATAAATAAATAAAAATAATGTTTTAAACACCTCAATAATAAAATAAAAATAATGACAATAAATAAATAAAACAAATATATGGACACTAAAATAAAATAAATAAATCAATAAATATAGATAAATGATTAATATTTTGCTTCCCTTAAGTAAGAACCTTGTTTTTCTTACAAATCCTTTTTCTTCTTCTTTTCTCACTACCCCTCTCTTCTCTCTTCTTCCTCCTTTTTCTTCTTCCCTCACCACTCTTCCATTTTCCTCTTTCTTTTCTTTGCTAGACCCTAGTGTGAGAAAAAGAGCAGCATGAGGAAACTCATTCCTCCTCGTGGAAAGACGATTTACTTTCGTGGGTGCAGCGGCAACGACGTTCTCTTCGCGACAACGAAGTTGTAGCTTCTTCACGGTGAGTTTCTGGTGACTTTAACACAACGTTCTTCACCATCGTTTTAGAGTTCAAATTCGGGGTTCCTTTCCTCTTTCTGATTTGTGGTGAATTTGGGTTTAAGGTTCCGAAGAGGGTTTCCTTCCCGCATCTCGCAATCTTGGGTGTTGTTGTGAAAGAGAAAATTTTTAGGTAAGGGAAGCTAAAAATTGTCTTGGTTGTGTTTGTTTTATAAATTTGGTGTCTCTATGAGTTATAGATGATTTTTAGAAAATTGGTATGATTGGGTGTATAACATGTATGTTTGATAGGTGAATTTTAGAACCTGGTGCAGCGCTGGGCGCCCTTCAAGGGGTCCCTAGGCATCATTTTTGTGAGAAAAATTCGCTTCGGCGCCCCTTGAGCGCCCATGTTCCAGGGCCTGGGCACCCCTTTTTAGGACGCTGGGCGCAACTTAGCAGATTTTGGTGTTTTTTTTTTTTAGTTTTTGGGATCTCAAATTTGGGATTTTGGTTATTGGTTTTTTATGTTCTTTAGGTCGTTTTGGGGGTTTTGGACCCTTCTGGAGCTGTTGGTGAGGGTTTCAAAGCTGTTTCCCCACCTAAATGTGAGTATCAAGATACCATGAAGAAATTGTGTTATTATGTGATTTCTGATGACTTGTATGGGTATTTCTATTTCTTTAATGTATGATAAGTAGTCTCATGTATTGGTATACTATGTGAATGTGAAGTGATCTCATTGATTTCAAGGTTGGAAATGTTGGTTTCAAGGTGGAACTTCTTGGTGTGGTTTAAGTGTGTTAGAATGAATGCAGGTAGCTCAATTTTGGGAGTTTTTCTCACACTCTAATGGTCATACATTCTCATATAGAGATGTTTGATGCATGTGGTGAGAGTAGTAAGAGGTCTTAGTCTAGGTGCTTCCAATATGACCTATGACGTGGTACAAACTAACCTTGTGATGTGTGGTAGGGTGAAACCCAATTAGCGAGGGCTTTGCAAAGCAGTAGTGGCCACCATAAGTGCATAACTTGACATTCATTCCAAGTCTGGACAGTCGGTTTAGGTCTTTGTATGCTAAGATGCTTGAGTTGATCTACTATATATATATGTGTGTGTGTATATATATATATATATATATATATATATATATATATATATATGTGTGTGTGTGTGTGTGTGTGTGTGTGTGTGTGTATGATTATTATGTGAAATGTTTTAACATAGATGAGGTATTGTTTTTGAATCTAACTTACCCTTTTGTTTTGTTTTTGTTTGTTGTTTTGTTTCCTTTGTTTGGTTTGGCTATGGTCATTTGGTGGGTGTGAGTAGAGGATGATGAAATGTTAGTTGAGCAGACTCCTCGTGAAGATGTCTCCGATACTCCTATGCAGTAGTAGTAGATTCATCTGTTTTTGTTTTCTTTTACTTTCTGGTTGAGATGACCATTCTTGTATATAGTTTTGATACAACTATATTGTATATAAAGTTTTAAATTTATGGTTATTTTGGATGACTGTAAATTATATTTTATAATCCTTTCTCTAACTGGTCTTTTATATTAAATGTGTTATGAGTATTATATAGTTTTATGTTATATTTTGGGATGTTACACCTTGTCTTAAAACAACTTTTCCAAACAAAACTCTACTTCTCAATAGATTGAATAATTTATCTATATTAGCTTAAAATCTTCATCAATAAATTTTTATATTTGTTAAATGAGAAAGAAAATGAAAATGAAGAAGTATGAGAAAGAAAGTGGGATGCAACTCCAAAACTCCTTTATTTTATTTATCCTCTTACCCTTACCTAACATTTATATTATTATTATAATATTATTTTTTCCTATAACACATTTAATAGTAAAGTCATCATTTATTATTTAAATATTTTAATATTTATTCGTAGTATTTCATATCTAGAGGAGAAAAAGGAAATGACATAACATCTCTAACTTGAGCAAGCAAAACTCGATTGGAGAGAAAAATCAACTTGCCTCTTCCTTGCTCAAGCATTACACACTCGTTTGAACGGTGAGACTTGCTCCATAATCTCCAAGTTCCAAAATACATCTTTAAATTGTGAATTTTCATCTCTTAAACCATCACTTATTACTTGAACAGTAAAACTTTCAAAAGAAAAATATTATTACTTGAACAAGAAATATTTTTTTTTTCATATTAAATGACAAATAACATTGTTTAAACTATTGTAACATGTTTCAATCATCTTAATAGATCTTTTATGAACTCAAACTTGCCTATAAATCTAAACTCAAGCCAAAATTTACTAATCCAAACCCCAAATTAAAGCCAAAAAATTATACACAAATTTAATTTGTGTCGTTAATAACTCCAATATTTCAATCTCTAAGGAACACTAACTCCGATTACACCATATTAAAATCCCAACATATTTCTTTTTATGAGCAACCAATTAATCTAAACCAAACAAATTGAAAAAAAATACAGGCTATTAACTCCTCTACTTATACTACCAACATTTCTACCTATTCAAATTACTACAATATTACTATTCATAAATTGATTTAGGCATACAAAAGATAAAACTTCCCCAAAAAAAAGAAAAAAAAAGAGGGGACAAAATTGAAAGTATGAAAAATAGAACTTTAATTGAGATAAATATTTGATCGTTTTATCTTGATCTATTCAATAATGACTCCTTCCAAGTAGAATATAATTATAGAAAAGATGGATGATATGACCAGAATTTTTAGGTAAACAATGAACTTTTTAATCTATTTTTACTCCTTTTTTCGAAAGATATATTCATTTCTCATTTACTTTAAAATCATATCTCTTAACTTAAAATCTTTAAAAATAAGTAAGAGTACTAGAAACATAGAAATAACATTTAAAATAAGTAAATAATAACTTATTTTTTAATATATTGATGACAATTTTTAAAAGTTACATTTATTTTCTATTTACTTTAAAATCATATCTTTTAACATAAATATACTAGATCTTGCATAGAATTTTATTAAAATTTTATCTACCAATTTTAATTAAAATAATTTTTTTTAAACATATATGTGAAATTTTTGTTTAATCTAATTTATTAAAAGTTAATGCCATTTACATTAGTTAGCATACTTTATGATATTCCTTTATAAGATAAAATAATATCAATTACAACATAATATGTGATGGAATTAATGGATAATCATACTATTTTTTAATATATAATCAGACTTTTATCTTTAAGTTATACATATAATAATATTTATTAGTGGGTAGTCTTTTCAATAAATCTTAATATCTTTAAAAAGTAAGAGATATCTTCAGCAATAAAATATGAATTTATCCAAGAATAACTCAGCAAAACTACATCATACTACTTATGCTTAGAAAACTAAAAATCCAAATCTCGAATCCCACGTGTTTGACTCTTTTCAATATCTTAATTAGTGATATCTAAAGATAACATTGTCTTGTCAGCTGATAATGTGTCATCAATATTCAATATTGTTCCACTATAAGTTTCTCGAACAACATCGTTAAAATTAATTACTCCTAATTTTTAATATAAGATATTGTTTATTTTAGAATCAAATGAAAGAAGAAAAAAATATTTTAACTATTTTTTATTTCGACTTTTAAGTGAATATAAATTTTTCAGTCAAGATTTAAGAAAATAATTAGTGTTATCACTTACTGAAAAAGAATTTAAAATTTTGATACGGATAATTTTGAATTCTTATTAAGAACTTAATTCACTCGGATTGAATTTGTGATGAACTGAATTGACTTATCAACTCATCTAATATTTCTAATAAGTATTTTTTATTAAAACGAAAACTCGTGTAAAATTATTTTCGTATGGAATAATTAGACAACATGAGAAACTACAAATCTATACTCAATAACTCAATTTTTATGCATAAACAAATTTGAATCACTATGACGCCATTGAAAATTATGTGAGAAGATTTTCTGATATTTTTATGTAAATTAAATCTTATGTTTGATTGATCATAAATCTAATTTAAAGACCCTTATCCTTTATTTATATTTGAATTAGAAAAAAATTGTTAACTTTTTAATTGAAAACAAAATACTTGTAGTTAGGTAAGTCAGTGAGCCAACTCATTTAACTCCCTAATCCGTGGTAGACTGGACCAGATTCAAATTTTTTTGACTCATTAATAAGTGAGCCGGGTTAAGTTGACTCTATAAGTGGCCAACTCGTCGTGGGCCAAGCTGGGTCGGGCTGGGTGGCTCGTTTTAACAACTATAGAGTAAATGTTCATTCACAATGGAAGACTTAAAGGACCGATGTATCTCAGAACTACAATATTGATTCCACAATGGGTGTTAATGTTTCAATCCTAAGTTTGCTGAATGACATCATTAAGGTTAATCACCCCTCATATAAGATATTGTCCGCTTTAGAGCCTATGATCCATCACAATTTTGTTTTTAAAAGGCACCTTAGAGGGTGGAAGGAGTATTTAAAATGTCATTGACCTTGACTCCTAAGCGATGTGAGACTATTAAATGTATTGTAACAAAAGCCTCCAATCGAGATTTAAAGTGAAAGAGGGTTCATCCCTTGTGGAGGACTTAAAGGAACCGATGATTCGTCTTTAGAATCTTTTTATTAGCCTCACAGTGGGTCGTCTAATAGTCTTAGATTGCTTATGAGTTGAGGCCAAAGACAATTTACATACTCTTTCCGTCTTCCACTCTAAAGCAAAACTCGTAACAGAACACAAACTCTAAAGTAGACAATATTCAAATGGCTTAATACCCTACTTTGTCCCTAGTTTCGTTCGAAAATGTCAAATTAGTCCATCCTTTAAAAAATGCGTCAATTACGTCCTAACTTAATAAAATTTGTATCAATGAAATCCCTTCCGTTAAATCCGTACAAACGGCGTTAATTATTTTTCTCTTTCTTCTACTTAGATAATTAACGCCGTTTGTACAGATTTAACGGAAGGGATTTCATTGATGCAAATTTTATTAAGTGAGGACGTAATTGACGCATTTTTTAAAGGATGGACTAATTTGACATTTTCGAGCGAAACTGGGGACAAAATAGGGTATTAAGCCTATTCAAATGAATGGTAATTGAATTTAATTATATCACTCAACTGATTCAGGATCATAACATTTTTTCTCTATAGCTCTCATTGAGGATGAATCTTCATTCCCTTTATACCTCCTCTGGGAGTTTATGTTCTTAATATAATCAATAGTCTTAAATTTAGATAAGAGTTGAAGTCAAAGAAATTTTAAATATTTGAGATAAAAAACATTTAATAAATAAAAGTATTTTTATATATTTTCTAATTTTTCGAAGAAGTAATTAATACTTTTGAATATTTGAAATGTTAAATACTTATCATTTTTATTTTCTAGGTTGAAATGGAAAAATTCATTTTCAAGAATATACAATAAAATACTAAAACAGAAGAATACATATATATAAAATGTATAAAAATTAATAAAATAGGTAATTAAAATCTTAAATAAAAAATTTACCATAATAATTGTTATTATTATTATTAGTAAGTGATGACATATTTCATTAACCTAATATTTTGAATAATATATATATATATATATATATATATATATATATATATCAGTCTTTCAATTGATACCTGAAGATTTTATTTAACATTGATTTATGGATTTGGTTTTGTATTCTAAGTTGAAAATGTCGGGTAATGGTAGAGAGAGCCTTGCAAAAACATCTGCTGTCCTTATCTGTTAAAACTAGTCATACATAGAAACTTCCACTCTTATCATCTTTCCCTTTTGTTTGACGTAAACATTGAACCAAAACTAAAAACATAAACTTAGGTCTTCATCGTCTTGTTCTTTTCTTTTCATTTCCTTCGTCAATCTTTTTCTTCGTCTTTATCTTTTACCTCTCCAATAACTTTGGTAAGTGCTTCTTGGAGTGCAGCATGCTATATATCTATAATTATTTAAATTGGTATACTAATTTCTTATTCAAAAAATATCCCAAACTATTAATTTAGTATGCTTACATAAGTACACATAATTTTTAAGTATTATTTTCTTTATTTAATTCTTTTAATTCTAATTTTATTTTTAAGTTAAATTTCTTTTCACTTTTACTATTTAGGATATTTTAATTTATTTGAGACCTTACTTCTCCTTAATTACTCTTTGCGCTGTACCTCCAATCTCACATATCTCTCTTCCTTCATTTCCATTTCACTTCCCCTTCATTGTTCTTCTTTTCCTTTCTTTTCCTTCATTTGTTTCTTTCCCATTTTTTTTTTGGGTTTCAAAGCTTTCATTGCCGTTGATCATTTGTGGAGGAGTGTTGAGGAGTGTGGATCCAGTTCCTTTGCTGTTTGTTTTCGTTTGCAGGTTGGTTTTTTTCACTGGTTTCCAATGGATGTGGGATATCTTAATAATAATCGGCTGTGGATTGTTTGCATGTCGTTTTCTTCTCTATCTTCACTTTGAACTCTAACTTTTCTCGGTGACAGATACATGACCTGTCGTTTTCTAATAAAAGAATGTCGTATGGTTTTTAGAAAGGTTGACAAGTTATATTATCAGAGGAAGGAGAAGCTTGGGAAAGAATTGCAGCATTACAACAACTTGTTTCTCCCTTCGGCAAGGTGACTGAGATGTAGTGTTTTTAAAATTGGAATTTTGTAAATTTTTATGTGGCCAAGGTCTATTGAAAACGGGGTTGACTGAATTAAAGATTTTGAGTGTTGATAGAAACTGCATGTGCATACAGATACACCATTGGTGCTTCACGAGGTCATGAGATATATAAGGTTTCTTTACGACCAAGTTTAGGTCTTGTGCTCTCCTTACTTGCAAAGCTTGTCTTCGTCAGACCACCAACACCAACATAGGAAGTCGAATATCCACATCTGTTTTACCTTCAACGGATATCAATCTGTATGCTCACATCCGTTTAACTGAAGGGTAAAATAGGAATGGGGAGGTGTTGGGAGCAGTCCGTGGTAATGTAGGGAGCAACACTCCTTAATAAGGTTAAGAACTTCCGTATTTGGGCTAATGTCTCTTAAATAAGGTTAATGGCTTTCTATATCTGTATCTTTATAATTTTTTCTAGCACAATTTTCTTACACTATATTAAGAAAAATAATCTTACAAAATATTTAAAATTTTAATTTATTAAGAAAATTTTTTAATTACATATTTAACTTTATAAAATATTTAAAATTAAAATATTTATTAGAAAAAGGATTTAAAAATATGTAACTTAAAGTTGAATTTAATCATGTTAAATCCAACATTTCAGCACACAATAACATTATCAACAACATTAAAATATAAGAAATGTTTCCTTTGAAAATATAAAATTTAAAGTATTATAAATTGCTTTATACGGAAGCCTTAAAACGAAATTTCTCCATTGAGTTTTTTCACTTGTCTATAAAGATTTTTAGGAAAAGATGATGTTTATGAATTTATTTTGAAAACTTTTTATCCAACAAAAAGTAGTGCTTTTGGATTTATAAAGAGAGATCTTCTTGAAAAGTATATTTTATTTATCATGGTAGCAAATATTGTGATGCTTCTTTTTTTTTGTTTTTATTAAGAAAACTAGGTTTATGCTTATATAATAATCATTTTATATTTCATGCATAAAATATAAATTAATGTTAGAGTTCACACTTATGTTAATATAATATTTTCTTTATTTTCCTAGAAGTTATAATTGTATGTCAATGTAAAAGATCATTCCATAGTTTTAAAAGGAGAGATTACATATCTTTATAAGATAAATTAACTCTTTTAGATTATTTTTAACATGAAAAATGTTTTTCCTTATAATTACAAAGACTAAGGATAACTTGAAAACTCGAATATATTTTTCTTGCAAGATTTTTGTCAACTCTCATTGTTCTAATGGATTTTCTATAATTAAAATTTAGAAGAAAAGAGTCATTGCACATCCTCTCTAATTGTTGTATAATTCTTCTTTCATTACTACTTATTCTTGTATTTGAGATGCTCTTGACTTAGCATTGACTCTGCATGGTTTTTTTTACGAACACTTATGAAAGCCAAGGCAAATGACTTCTCTTTATCATTTTATGAAGATTGACTCAATAAAATCTTGTCCAAAGCTTCCTACACTATATGGCAATGCTAAAGTGTCCAATGTTAATATGCAACATTTATCATATTTGGTAAATGGTCTCAAGTGGATTGACTAGTTTCTTAATGTTTACTATGGGCCGTTTGGTCAAATAGTATATTTTTGTTGTGTTTTTAAAGTATAAGAGGCAAAATAATAGAAGGAAAATTGATATATTTTATTGAGCATAAACATTAAATATTTATCCTACATAATTTGTAACCAACTTTGAAAAATATCTCCTAAACTAATTAATTAAATAATGCATAAAATCTTCCTAAGAAATAGGATAGAAATATATTTTTATTTAACTGCTTTGACTACTTCAACCAAATGTTGTTTGAGTCACAAAATTCCAACAATCTCCTCCTTGACTCAAAGTCAGCATATGCTAAGTTTTTTCGTACTTGATCGTAATATCTAAAGTTCTTTCACTTTTGGAAGTCACGATCACAATTTCTTGCTTAGTCTTCACGTCCTTACAATCTTCTGCAATTTTCTCATGTATTTGTAGTTGCTCTTTTGACTTTTCCTCATTTTCTTCTTCTAATTTTTCTGGTTTAATTTGACTTTCACCAACTTTAATACCCACTAGCTCTACTTTCTTGTCATTCAGAGATGGGGTTCTTTTAGGTCCTTTGACATCCTGCAGTTTGTTTGTTGCTCTCCAAGATTTGTCTTTTAGAAAAGGCAACCTTGTTTGTTTTCCATATTGCAAAGTTGCGCATATGGGTGATTTCTCTTCCAGTTGAGGAAGTCCTTGTACCTGCATATTGTCTTCAACCTTGTGCACAACAAACTGCTCTTTATCAATCAAATCCAAAGCAAAGCTCTTGCCTTTTATTTTAACTCTGAATAATTCTTTATTATCTGAATCTTTAATCATGCAGGTTTTATCTTCAAATAGAACTTTATAGCCTTTCTCTAGAAGTTGGCCAACACTCAACAAGTTTTGGTCAATTTCAGGAACGTATAGAACATCATTAATTAATTTCAAATCTGTGCAACCTTCGATCGCGATGGTTCCTTTGCCCTTCACTGTTAGTTTTGCTCCGTTTCCAATTCTGACATTTGTGTAGTATGTTGCATCAAGATCTTTGAATAATTCTTGATCGTTAGTCATGTGGTTCGTGCAACCACTATCAATAAGCCAACTTTCAGTTGATCTTGTAGTGGCAAAGCAAGAAACAACAAAAAGATCTTCTTCTTCACCCTCTTCAACAAGAGCTTATACATTCTCTTGTGTTTTTGATGACTTGCAGATTTTCTCCACAGGCCCTAAATGTCCACATTTATGGCATTCCACATCTGGCCTCTACCAACACTTTGTATGTGGATGATTATTTTTCTTAGAAAAAGGACATGATGGAAAAACAAGAGAGGATTTGTTATCATTTTTGTGGTTGAAACTTCCTGACTTACCCTTTTTTTTTCTTCAAAAATTTAGCTATCAAAGCCCCTTCAATATGCCCTTCTTCTCTCATGAGTCTTCTTTGTTCTGGAGCCTGAAGTGCGGTCAAATTCGGCCAAGGTAATAGTAGAAAGATCTTTTGAGTTCTCCAAGGAAGTCAATGTGGCTTCATATCTTTCTGGAATTGTTACAAGTATTTTTTGAACAATTCGAGAATCAGGAATCTTAGTGCCAAGAAGACGTATTTTGTTTGCAATGCCGAGAAGCTTGTCCGCATAATCTTTGACTGTCTCTGAATCTTTCATCCTTTGCATCTCAAGTTCTTGAACCAGATTCAAAGCTTGCATTCCTTTGATTCTCTCACTGCCTTCATACTCTTCCTTAAAAACCTTCCAGATTTCATATGCCGTTTTCAACGTCATTATTCTGTTGAAAATGATTGGAGATATGGCTGTGAACAAAATTGATTTGGCTTTGGATTTTCGAAGCCTCTTTTCTTTGTGACTTTTCATTTGAGCAATCGTAGGATTATTTGGCAAGGGAGGCACTTCGCAGTTCTCTTCTACTACTTCCCATACATCGTTAGCATCTAGATATGCTTCAATTTTGACAGCCCACATTTAATAGTTTTGTCCATCAAATACAGGTACAAAAACGGTAGTAAAGGATGTTTGAGATTCCATCTGATGTGTGGTGGCTATTTTGTGGTTGTAGGTGTTTGTGGGTTATATCACAGATCCCGTAAGATCCTTTTTGCTCTTGATACCAACTGTTGTGTTTTTAAAGTATAAGAGGCAAAATAATAGAAGGGAAACTGATATATTTTATTGAGCATAAGTAGTAAATATTTATACTACATAATTTGTAACCAACTTTGAAAAATATCTCCTAAACTAATTAATTAAATAATGCATAAAAGCTTCCTAAGAAATAGGATAAAAATATATTTTTATTTAACTGTTTTGACTACTTCAACCAAATGTTTTTTGAGTCACAAAAATCCAACAACTTTGTAATTCGTGTTTTTCTGGTTGAATAAGGCCTCATCAAAGTTTCGGAAGGTGAATCCAAGCTTCATGCATCCATGGTTGAGAAGGACACGAAAATGCCATTAGAGAAGGCTCATAACATATATGTTCTTAGTGTCATTGATAAAATATTGAGACAAGTCTCAAAGAAAATGACTCTAGCATGATTATGGACTAAGCTTGAGAGTTTGTACATGACCAAGTACTTGGTGAATTGTTTATATTTGAATCTAAGCATTGTACTTATATAAGATGAGTAGTGAAAAGACAATTAGTGAATAATTGGATGAGTTCAAGTTGATCCTTGATTTAGAGATAGGTATATTAATTATGAGGGTCAAACACTTTTGTTGTTGTGTTCATTCCCTAAGATACATAATCATTTCAAGGAAACCTTGCTCAATGAAGAGAAACTGTCTTTCCTGAAGAGTTTCGAGTTGCTTTAAGCTCAAAGGAATTGAATGAGAAGTTTTTAGTTAAGGCCACTAGTGTTGGAAATGACCTTGTACTATAAGGTGTAAACTATTTACTAGTGATAACAAAAAATGTAGAAGGAGGTGTAAGTAGAGGACAAAAATTGGTGGAAATACATTATCAATCAAATGTTGTCATTATAAGAAGGACACACCAAAAGGTTCTTTCTAGAGTGACAAAAGAAGGCTACCAACCTTGACAAACCATTTGTCATTAGCAAATAACTTGATGGATCATTTATGTCTACTGAAGTAACTCTAGTGAAACACAATTGTTTTGCATAGTTTTAATAAGAAAACTTGTTGAGAGTTTATTTGAATTTTTAATTTTTAAAATGTTATTTTTTGGTGTTTTTTGAATTATTTAAAAATAGTGTCATATGACGCGAGTGGTCTGCCAAATACTAAGGAGTAAGAGAAAAAAAAATCATTTTTTTCATTTTTTTTGGTGTTTTTTGAATTATTTGGAAATATTGTCATACGACGTGAGTGGTCGACCGGACACTAAAAGTGAAAAAAAAGAAAACAATTTTTATTTTCATGTTATATATATATATATATATTCTTGTTTTAGAAAATGATGTGAGTGAAATGTGAGATTTAATTAGAAAAAGGGTAAACGTGGAATAAAAATTGTGAGTTACGTGTAATGTGCAGGTGTAGAAAGTAGCAGTCTAGAAATAAAATAAAAGAAAGTGAGAGTGTGTACAATGAAACATATAAGTGCAAAGAGTAATAACAATCCAACCCCAATCATAGCGGTCAACGACACCGCCATGTCACTTTGTCATGGGCATCATTGTTAGTGTTGTTGTAGTTCCTCAATGGAGTTGTTGCTTATCTTCTTTTTCTTGCATTTTTCAATTACCTAAATGCATGACCAGGCAACAACACCATCAATTGGAGACACTATTGTTTCACTGGGAGGGAAACCAATGTAACCTCGCTAAGGTTTGAACTAGTGTCACCACCACCACCTGTTTGCCGGCTGATAAGTATCTAATATGAGTTAGTTTTGAGATGAATTTGACACTTATATTGCTTTTATTATATTAAGTTTTTGTTAAAGTCATCCCAATTTAGTTTGTTTTGTATTATCTAGCAACAATAGAAAGTCAAAGTGAAAAAACAATGAAACTTGATGAATTTTAAGTAATTTTGGATAAAAATGTGATTAATGCGACTGAGCCATGAAAACTCCTTCTCGTAGAAGTTATCTCAAGAGCCGAAGCACCAAAGCATGAGGCTTGACCATAAAAGCAAACCCAACTAGATAGGAAACTTGTACAACTGAAGTTACAAATGTACTGTTGAGCACTGCCCTGGACTGTTTATGAAAATAAAGTTGCACCCTATTCAAACAAACTTTTAGAGAGTTATTTTATACTGTTCTTAGAGTGCTTTTTAGACACACTTTCTTTGTACTTAATACATACCTTTAGAAAGGAAGAAGAAACATGGCTATCAACTACATTTCAAAGTTTGCATCCTAATTTAACTCTCTCTTATGTTGAAGCTAAGATGTAATCCTTTGGAACTCTCTTTTATCGGTATTGTTATATTTATCAAAGTTTGCTTTTATTATATATGTGTGAATTAGTTTATATTTATTGTTGGATGAACTAATCACTCATCTTACACTACAAAAAAAAAATGATATATAGTAGAGGTTTTTTTTCCAGAGGTTATAAAAAACCTCCGCAAATTGACATGATTTGAAATGATTATGCTTAACCGTGTAAATGACAATAATTTTGGCGGTTTTAATTTCTTATTTAGGAGGTTTATAACATCTTCAATTATAAAAACTTTTTTTCTTTCCTTTCCATCTTTTTTATATCTCTTCCCTCTTTATATTTTACACTTAATCTTTTTCCCAATTCCAAAAACATGTGTGCCTCCAAAATTTTCGACTTTTCTTCTCCCCTCCCAAATTTCCCACTCCCTTCCTCCTCTAAAATTTCGCAATCGTTCTTCCCTCTCGAAGCTTCTTAAAATCATCGCATTCCCTTCCTTCCTTTCTTTGTTCTTCCATTTCGCTCACGATAATTCTTTAGTTTCGAATTAGGGTTCCCTAAGAGTTCTTCGTCGACTCCTCCTACGCAACTCTGGAACAACATTCTGACGACATCGAGTTCTACGCCGACTCCTCCTATGAACTCCAATGAAAGCTCGTCCAAGCCGTTATCGCCGTTGACTCCTCCAGCGACGTTCAGTCCTCTTACTCTCCTGTTCTTGTATAGCTAACACGAAAGAGAGAGAAGCAAATGGAGAAGGTTTTGGAACAACAACACAGGAAAAGGGAGAAGAGAGAGTTAGGGTTTTATCGATTAACTCAAAAAATGGAGAAGAGAAGGGAAAATCAGGGGAAATGAATACTGCCGATCGTGATTCTCACCAGCGGAAGAGGTATAAATACTATAAGTTTTGGGTTAGGAAAGGTGAGATTTGAGACTTGGTTCTGTGGTCTTGTTAATAATTGGTGAAGTTGGTGTCATTTCTCAGATTTGTTAGAATCAATCATAGATTCTTTTACAATGTTGCTCTATCAAATGAATTCATTTTGCAATGTTTGTGTTTCCTTTGTGTAATGCATTAATCATTGATGTAAGAACCAACCTTTGTAATTTATAATACATAATTAATTTCAGAAATCGTTTAATGTTAACACTGTTTTTCATATCAATATCTAACCATTTAGTTTGTATTGAAAAGAAATACATTATAATAATAGACAGACATTTGGTGTAAATGGAACTCCTTTCTTGAGCTCCCTTTTTCATAATTTGCTCCTCTATTATAATATATATAGAATCTTCATATGCTGCTAATGATTTTTTCTTACATAGAGAGGAGAGGATAGTGAGTTCTCCATAACAAAAGTATAAAACAGAAGACAATAAAGATGAATAATAATTAAAGAAAAGCTACCTATGTTCTGGAAAACAAACAATTGAATTAGAAATCCAATTTTGCATGCTTATAAATGTTGGACTGTAATCTCTTTTCTTTACTCATTCATACCTGGATTTGTTAGGTTCAAGGAGCTTCTGATACTGGTGGACACTTGCCAAGCCTCTACTCTGTTCTTCCAGGTCTCATTTTTTTATTTTAGTAATTCTTGCGAGCTCCTATGCCAATTCTTATGAAATAATAATGTGGTTTTGAGTATTCGTTGTGCATAATTAATCATCACTCATCATATTAGTACATAATGTTAGCTTTAGAGTTGATATTTGTCCAAGTCTAATGCATGCCTCATGTTCATTATTAGATGTATTTTGTTGAATGATGTTGTTGCCGTTAGTGGATGGGTTGGGGTATAAAGAAGTCTGAAATTCAATTCCTCATATTTCTTTGCTATCAGACTGTTTAGCTGTTGTTAAAAGGACCTATATTAACAATGTTCAAGTACAGGCAAAGAGATTATGTTCTAAATGGTTTTCCTTCTTTATAAATGATTACTTTGCTTTCAATCTTGAGCATCTTTGTGCCAATCACATAATTTTAATCAAAGCATATTAGCAACTTTCCTATACCGAGGGATTTGGTTTTAACTGATTGTTACATTTTTCCCCACTTTAACATCATGTCATTGAACTACAAAGAATGTGAATTTAGCACTTTTCTAGTTTTGTTACTTCTTGTCTAGGTTTTATCCTTCTAGATTAAATCAATACTTTTAGTATTGTCTATGTCTATTCATTATTTATGGTAGTAGGAGAAACAAGCAGTAGAAGAGATTTTGTTTTCCAGAATTTTTTTGGTTCTATATTAGCTTGAGATAAAGTTTGAAAGAGTATATAAATGGAATCAATCTTCATTGTTTTGTAGATGAACATATCGATAATGGAGAACTTGGGCAAAATGGTATGCTGTAGAGCTTTTGTCTGTCATGACAAATGGTGTTTATATTTGGAATATGAAACAGGTATTATATTTTTTTGGTGTGACTTGCTCAATAATTTTTTTCACTCTCTCTGATGTTGTATTTTGAATGGAAACAGAACCGGTGCGTGAACTTGTTCCATGCTGAAATTGGAGAAGATGGAAATGTTGTTGGAGTAAGAACTATTGGCTCATCAGAAGTTATGATGTTGGCAGGACTTGCATTCAAGAAGTGGCAGAAGAAGCATAAGGCAAAGAGACTTGAGGCATCAAACCTATCTTTGGTGCTACATCTTGGATTGAGGAAACCATGGCCTTGATTGTCCTTTATCTTGGAGCTATAAGAGCAAGTGTGAAGCTACAAGAGCAAGTGTGAAATTTCAATTAGCTATCTAACGTTCCCTTGTAAAACCTCTGTTACACTCTGGCAAAGTGCAAAAATTTGCCACAAGCTAAACCTCTAGTTTTATAGTGATTTTGTTTAGGTTGCCTATGTGTTTTATTTTATATATTTACATTGTAATTGTCAATAAATATAAATATACTTTGTTTTAAATCATCAATAAAATTAATTTTGATTAATTTTTGTATAATTTACAATTTTACATATTTTATTAATCTTTTATATTATTTCAGCAAGCTCGTGAATTGAATATATATTAATTCCAAAAAATAATGTAAAAGATATAGGTATTTTTTGTAATTAAATAGTTGAAAATAAAGGAGGTTAAAAACTCTCACAAAATAATAGTCAGTAATCGAGGAGGTTTTTACCTTCCGTAAAAAGACCTCCGCAAATTGAATGTGATACCAGGGGTCGCGAAAAACCTCCGCAGATAGATTGTGGCGACTCAAACTGCAGCAGTTTGAAAAACCCCCGGAAATTACTTTGCGAAGGGTAAAAAACCCTGCAAATAGAAAAAAAAAATCTCCACTAAATAACACTTTTTTTGTATGTCATTGGTTTATGATTGAGTGAGAATTGATTCAAAGTTGTGGTCCAACAAATTCTCTTACTTTTAGATTCTAGAAATAGATCCAAGACTCTAACTAGTAATAGAGTCTCGGTCTTAATGTAAGTTATTCATTAAAGCAGTCATAAAGAAATCATAGTAAAGTTTGATAATCTTAAGCTCAAGATATTAGAGATGAACTTAAAGTTACATTTAAAGAAAACTCTCAAGACATAAATAATTGTATCTTTGTAAATAATAATTGAATCAATACAAGGACAAAGAACTGAAATATAACTTCAACACGTTTTTATCATATATGAAACTAATTCTACACTCATAACTATTTTAATACATCTTTCTTGTCTCAAATCAACCCTTTTGTACATCAAATATCTTTTTATACTTCTAGTGTAATCTAAACATTGTTTTATTCAAATCAAACCAGTTTAAATTTTGTGTTCTATCATATCTTTATTTATATATATATATATATATATATATATATATATATATATATATATATATATATATAACACTTGTTATATTACAAACTATCCAATATATGTTTGAATGCATTTGGAACACAACATGGTTCACAGCCTCTAATTCTCCTTAATTTCAATCTCCTTCTTCTCACCGCAGATTTCTTATTTTTGTTTGTTATTTTGGTTCTCAGTGTTGCCGATGGGTGTTTCAGATTGTTAAGGAAGAGGGTAGATAATAAGAACACCATTAAAAGTGTACCTTCAAGTTCAATGTATTGCTATACTTTTTAATGCCGAGTTTGATTCTCTGTGGCTAATTCCTATCTCGAAATGTTGTATTCACAGTATCTCTCTGCCTCTTTTACATGAATTTGATGATGTTCTTTGAAAACGTTCTCTGCTTCTTGTAGTGATGAATGGACCTGTTGTGGTTGGAATTTGGTGTTGGTCTAGAATGGAGGAGCGTTATGGTAATGAATGTTGGGGAAGAAATCGTAGAAAACGGAGATTCGGATGAATGGGATTATATGTGTGTTATTGGAAGAAGAATATCCCAGAGAAGGAAAAGTTGAGACAGAGAAAAAACTATTCCCTCCTCCAAATAACTGTCAAACCGCTTCTTTTTAGTTTTAAAATTTTAATTAATTAATTATAATAATAATAAATAAAAAATAACGAAAAAAACAGTTTTAATTAATAATTTACTTGTATATCTCTTTTTTAATTTTCTTATTATCTAAAAACAAAAATCCCTTTTCATTTTTTTATTTTTTTATCAGTATATATTATTTAAAAAAACAAACTTCAAGAAGCTCTTTTTAAAATCATTTTTTTTAAATTATTATTATTTAAGATCAAATGTTAGTTTTACTTTTTTTTTATTTAGTATTTTATTTTTGAATGTTTCGAAAATAATTTTATCTGCTTTGGACGACATTGAATGTTGACAGTAACCACTACACATTGTCTCTATTGGATTACCTTTTGTCACATGATCTTATATACTTAAAGTTATATTTTATATTTAGTTGACACACAATCATAATCAACCAAAGAGTATGCTAAACTTGGATAACAAATATATATTCACTATAATAAATTTTTATAATAGTGACAAACACATTATAAAAAAAAGTTTATTGGATGATGCTTTTTCTTTTAATTTTGAAATTAAATCCGTGTGAACTTCCTAGTTAATTTTTTTCTCATCTATATCAAACAACATCTCAGTTAACAAAAATGAAGATAACCTTACATACCAATATCTTATTATAAAATTTTTTTATAATTAATTCACTATATTATTGTGAGGACAAATTTTCTATTGTGATCGGACATTATCTAGATGTTTATAAACTATTGACAACTTGCCACTTTAAAAACTTCCTGTATAATTGTTGAATCAAAATGAAATTGTAAGTAACTAAAATTAATTATTTTTATTTGATGAATTTGAGTATATTCTTTTTCAATTTATATTTTGAGTATTTTTAAGTAGATGCTTAATTCTAACCCTAATGAAGGTAAAAGGGTAAACTTAAAAATTATAAACACATTGTTTTAGAAATTAACTTTAATTCTTCAGTGAATTTGGAGGGAGAAACAATCCACTTTTGTCAATCTAGAAAGATAAACATTATAAGAATTTTTAATTATTTTTTCGTAAAATAAATCGTAACATGTAGTCTTCCTCTGCCGAACCAGAAATAGAAAAATGTAGTCATAATCTAATTTTTAAAAAAAAAAATACTTTTAGCAGTTTTTAATTATGTTATAAGATGATGTAAATAATTTGCATAATTGATTAAAGGTAACATTTTTTTATATGTGTTGGAGAGGATACCACCACCTTCCAAGCACACATAATTGATTCTTGAGAACAATGTTAATTCCCAAAATATTTTTTATTACTCTTGGGTCTTTTTAATATTTTCCTTAATAAATACTTATTGAGGACTCCTCTTTCAAATCTATTTTCGCTGTGTCATCAAAACAGAAAAATAAAAGAAATTAAAATTAACTTTCTTTTTGTTAAAATTAACTTATCCATATAAGTTAATTTATACAAAATCATAGCTTAAAAATAATTTCGTTTTCTTCTAGTAATACTTATTTTTGTAAAGTAGTTTGTTCTACCATACCCATATTTAACTATGGTAAATTAGACATGATAATAATTCTAAAAAAATAGATTTGGGTATTTGATTGCACGTTCTGCAATCATTGAGTGTTTCATAGTTTCAACTTTCAACTTTCGCCCATTGAGAACATGTCATGCACATAATTACCCAACCTAAAAAAGGTTCAACATTTTATCGTGATAATGTGGAAAAATCTATGAGGAACACTGAGTGGCATTAGGGTTGAATTGTGCTTCAAATTGCTAACATTGATGGAGACAAACAAGCCATGATAAATGTGTGTTTATACTCCTTTGAGCCGATTTTGGATATAGACGCACCAACCTCCCATGGGTTTAGGTTTAATTATAGGGACAGTGATAGATCATATTCCATCATTTGGTCACATCTTAACATGAAAAAACTACTCCAACAGAGAATCACCGTCAATATCTTGTTTGTTAAGCGCCATTCTACATCATGTTAGGTTTACCTACAATATCTCTCATGTTTTGCTTTTTGTCTTTAGAAACATGACTTATTTAACTCACTCATCGGAGACTATTACTCCCAAAATATTATGATTTCTTTCAAGAACACGTAGGTAATGAAGAGACTAAAATGTTGCAAATTCTGAAATCCGTTTGTATGAAGAAGATATATATAGTTGACAGAAAATATTAGTTTCTTAGATAAATTTCAGTATCTCAGATTTAAGTTTTTAAATACTTTGGATTCGGAACAAATCTGAATAATCAGATAATTTGTTTTGATAATGTGAAAAAATAAATTTAGTCAACAGTTCTCAAATCGGTCAAGTAATAATTTAGTTCATAAAATTGATATGGCAAGTTAATTTGATTTCTATAACTCAAAAAAAGTAAAAACATTTAGTGTCTGAATTTTATTACTATTAATAGATTAGTTCATATATAGTAAACAAAAGATTAAACCACTTGTAATGCAAATAATTGATTTATAGTTGTAAAGTTAAAGATAGAATTTAAATTTTCTTGATTATTTCAAAAGTTTGATTTCCAGTATCACCAATGTAAACATAAAAAGATTAAGAACTAGTAATTTAAACAATTTATTGATGTTTTGCTTAATGAAATATTGATTCTGTCTGAATAATGGCAATGCATATGGAGTAGTTATTTTCTTAAGATAACACACTTGAACGTTGAAGTATAACAAAGTACGATTTCTTTTAAAAAATCTTGGCCCAACAATAGTGGCACGAATTTTCAAACGTTGTCGGAAAGGGTATGAATGAGGCATGCAGTGTTGTCGGTATTAGTACACATGCTTGCAACTACGTGAACATGTCTCTGTCTTGTTCATACTACGGCCTTTTAGTAGCTTTCGCATTCGAGAATCTTTTGGCAAAAGATGGTAAGCAAAATGCAGCTGAATGAACCTGAAACGGATACACAACAACGTCGAAAATTTAAACAAAAAAACACAAAAAAAAAAAACTGTCAATTTTAGATTGTTATATATATGCTTACTTCTGAGTTGTAAAACTTCAAGGGTTTGTTTGATATGCCATAATTTTCGGGATCGACGGGGTTGATTGGATTTCGGAAGTCGACATAAGGACCTTCGGTGGAGCACAGCAAGAAACCAATGACCCCACTGAAAGAAAAGAAACCAAAGATTCAACGTTTGGTGGACGCACTAACACAAGAAGCTTTCTTAGAGTTTCTGACATTAAAGAAAAAGGTGTGGTGAACTTACGTTAACTATTGTCATTTTGTTAACTCAGAGCCATGCTTACTTATAATTAGTTCCTTTTTTAAGAAATTTCTTTTGAAATACAAGAGAATAAGATATGATAATCAGTGATGCTTGCCTTGGATATGCAGGAACAGTTGTCCAAGCATAACCAGAGGAACCTTTAAAAGTTTGGTGACATTTGGTGAAGAGTTCTTCAATATCCAATGATTGAAACCAAATACTCTCTGCTTGGATGCACAGAACTCCTCCAGGTCGAAGAGCCATGGAAACCAGTTCAAAGAATTCAGACTCAAAAAGCTCATGATCAGGCCCTGGTATATATATATATATATCACATCAATTAGTATTAGGTATTGTTGAGATTCATAAAGCAAAACATAGAAGATATATGAGACACACTTATTGGGTCGAAGGCATCCACTATTATGGCATCATAGGTTCCTCTTGGCACAGAATTCAAAAAGAGAGTTCCTGCTAGTTTCAATAGAAGAACACATCACACAACTTTAAGATAATACTAAGCTATTTAGTTTGATTGTATGTACCATCTATGATGTGAGGCTTCACTCGAGGGTCTTTGTACCCAACAGCCACGTCTGGGAAATATTCTTTATACACCTGAATTCATTATTTAACCCCTTTAGTTTACTTAAACTTCTCCACTTCACCTTCTTTTCTTCCATTTCCTAATTTAATTAAAAGCTTTACATAGTTTTATCTTATAATAAATTTAATAATAATAATAATATAAGAAAAACTGAGAATAGTTTATGATGTGTTTGAAAATTATAATTTAATTATAGGGCGATGATTGCTTCTAATTATATATTCTACATTAACTTTATCTTTATTATGAGATATTTTATTTTTCTTTTGTTGAGATATAAATATATTATGTAAAAGACTATATATTTTGTAATATGTTTAAATGATTATATAATAGTCTGATAATAAGATAGACTAAATTAGGAAATGAACATAATTTTAATTCATTTTCACAAAACCTAATTAAAGATTTTTAGTATATTTTAAAGTGATTTTATCTATACACAATTTCCGATATAAATATAACTATACAAAATCACTTGTACATAAAATAAAAGTTTATTTCTATGGGTAACGGATGGAGGTAAAGCTTATGCTTACATCAATGAGCATTGTGTCAATTTCACATATGTCGATTTGTTCAACAGACGAGTGACGGGAAATTTCCCTTAGGATGCCACCATCTCCACCACCTATGAGCAACACCTAAAATTCAGACCAGAGGCGAAAACATGTTAAAAGAATTTGACACAAAAATAGCTTGATATTTAAATGCTCATAAGTGCTATAATAACCGTAAGACTAATTGTCTATGGAAACCTTTTTTGGGTTAGGGATAGAGCAAAGAGGAAGGTGAGTCATCATTTCTTGGTAAGCACATTCGTCCTTCTCTGTCAGTTGGAGTGCTCCATCAAGAACGAAAACCTTACCATAAGTTGATGACTGTAATGGAATTAACATTCAACAAGTCATGTCAACTACAGTATTATAAGATCAAGAACAAGAGATATATTATGTATTTTTTTTAATTATCACACCTGAAAAACTAGCATATCCTGGTATTTAGATTTCCCTTGGAAATAAATCTTTTCTACCTTGAAGAAGTGAGCTTGTCCTACAATACATGTACACGTCAATCAATTTCGTTAGCTTTATATAAACATTTATAGATATTATATCTGTAGAAACATCATCATCAACAAGAACAAAAAACATCGATTATTAAATAAGGTTGTTAGAAAGTGTCGCAGCCGGAAGCGTGACACATTTGATCCTTTTGGTTATTAGTTTCATGAAAATCAAGTGAGTGAGGTGGATTACCTCGGCAGTAATCTATACTTATAACGTTTCTTATTCCATGCGAAAACGTATTAATTAGATTGTTCTTTAAGGAAGATGTGTGGGGAGGCAAGGCATTAAAATATGAACAGTTGATTATTTAACCTGATATGCATATGCATTATTATACACAACATATATAATGACAAAAATATTATTACCCTTGCACTTGAAGCATGATCAGAAGCCAATGAAAATGTATTATGGAGGCTGGGCATGCAAAACATTTTATGACTGATGAATAAATATTTTTTTTCTTTTATAGTTTCCTCTAGATGGTTTCTAACATAAATAATTAATTGAAGGACATCAACAAATGCATCAATTTTATTTGTTTTAAAAAAAATGCTGGACAAATTTATTTAACATAATCCAATAATTCTCCTACATACAACACAAATAAAACTTGACTCTATCGTACATAAGTAATTAAAATCATCTTGAATCTAAAACCTTACCATATATATATATATATATAAAATCAAAACCAACCTGGCCATAATGGAGAATATTCTGAAAACCATCCTGGAATTTGTGGATGTACACGAATTTCAGGTTTTCCAGCGTCTTCTTCATGTGTGGAAGTTGGAGTTGAGAAACCAGTTTTGCCATTGCTGATCATAGCTAAAGGACGATTTTCCATCTTGTGAAATGTTGATACTTTGTCTCTGTTTGTGGCTTTCAAAATATTTTTCAAACGTGAGAAAAACTGTTAGAAAAACGGGAAGATATTCGGAGATCTAATGGGTACTGAAAGTTAAAGCATTATTTTGATTATGTTTGCATATACATATATACAGTTTTTTGAAATGATGCAACAAGGCAAGACAAGGATAAAGATTTGAAAGGAAATTTAGGATTCAACGTATGAAAGAAGAAGAAAACTAATGATTGAATAACAGCTTTAATGACTAAAATATTAAACATGTCGATAAAAATCACTTGGCGCTGCTTGGTTGTTAGAAGTTTTGATAATATAGGCTATAGCTACATGTCTTGCACGATGAAGAATATTATAGATGTTATTTTTGGCAGAAATGACATTCACACTCCACTAGTAATAATTGTGTTAAAACAAGGGTTTTATTCGACGTCTTTTTTTTTTTTTGGAATATTTAATACTGTTGTAAAATGAATCCAAATTTCCAATTATTTATTAATATAACTAAATGGAAAGTTTAAAGTTGAATGCATCTTAATTTTAAGAGCGTTTACTATATGTTTAGGACTTTACTAGACTCGACCACCGTAACAGTAAAATAATCAGAAAAATCAGCATAAGTTAAATACACTCTGCTGAAATTCTATTTACATTGACAAGACTAAAACTAATATAAATTAATTTTGTAACTACTTGTAAAACACAAAAAAGTGTCACTATAATTATATTTTATATTAAATAATTATTATATTAAGTGGACGTAAGAGTAAATATATATAAAAAAAAATATTATAAATATATGTTGCATTATTATAAAATTAATGTAATAAAAGAGTTTTCTTTACACTACAAAAAAGAAGGGCATTACCGAAGGCCAGAAGCCCTCGGAAACAGTCCAAAACCGTCGGTAAAAGGTAATTACTGAAGGCTTATCGACGGCCAAAGAGCCATCGGTAAATCCCTTGTCGCTAACATTTACCGAGAGCTTTTGCCCTTCGGTAATTACCGAGGGTCAAAAGCCTTCGGTAATTACCGAAGGGCAAAAGCCTTCGGTAATTACCGAAGGGCAAAAGCCTTCGGTAATTTCCGAAGGGCAAAAGCCTTCGGTAATTTCCGAAGGAAGGGCGAATTTTCTGTTGTCCAGTAACCAATTATGGATCAAGTGCATCAAGTGCCATGTTTTTCAAATGTGGATTAGAATTATCAGCTAGCTGAAAGAGCATATCAAGATATCAAGTGAGATGAAAATGAAACTACCATTGCCACACCAAAGAAACAGTGAGAAAAAGAGACCTCAAGTATCTATTCACTTGACAACAAAATAAAAAATGAATATTCACAAAATCCAAAATTAGTGAATAGAACTTAAATATCACAACTCAAGTATCTACTTAGGAAAAATACAACATAGAATGAACAATTGAATAACATCTAGCATACAAGAATTACTATCATGTTTAGAGTTATGGTTTACATACTGTGAATATTATTCACAAGGATGGATATCATTCTTTCCACTGAAAAGCTGATGCTTCCAATTTTTTGACTAGTTGTTGGTCCCGAACTGCTTGAAGTACCTGACATGCACTGATGTGAAAGTTGACACAATGCACTGAGGAGAGACTTCATAGCAGATATATGCATCAGACCAGAGCTCTCAAAGAGCTTTCAAACAGAAAATAATAACAGGTTAGATCAACTGGCTTATACATTCCTAACAAAAAAATTAGAAAGAAAAAAAATAAACACTTTAGGCACTAATAAAAACAAAAAATAACAGAGCTATCAAGAATTCACACTCTATTGAAGTAAAAACCAAATGAAAAGGATCTTAGTGTTTGTGGTGCCTCCTCTAGAAGTAGAAGCAAGATTTAAAAAGTGATTTCAAAAGTAACACAAACTCCTAAGGAAGTAGAGATTTCAGTGAAGATGGAGAAATCCTTAATCCAAGAGCAAGAAAGGGTAAGATACCCTCCAAAACAAAGAACATGAAATGCAAAAAGAAACATCAAAAGCCATATTGGTAAGCAACTGAATGGAAGAAAATATAACTAATATGTGTGCACCAAAGAAAGGAAAAAACAACACCCACTTGTGCTCATTGCAAAAATTTAGATTCAATAACGGTGGCCAGTAAAGAGAAGTGAAAATCAAACTCCTAATAACCACTTGAGTAAAATAAAAAAACTCAAGAACCAATTAGTACATAAAAAGCTTAACCTTTTTGAAGGAGGGCCCAAAATGATTTTGACTTGTATCCCAAACTTAACCTAATTCACGATTTCTGTACATACATTACAAGAAATTTATCACTAAATAATAGAAGAAAACAGAAATAATTACCAGAGTAGAGGCATGTGGAGAATGAATTGCTCGATCTAAAGCTGCCAGAGTTTCTCAAGTTCAGCATGCATGAGATTATATCAAAACTAGTTTGCACCTCACTAGCTGCCTCATCTTGATTCTCACCAATGGCATCAGAGAGTGTGGGAAAATAAGAGAGTGTGGGAAACAAAAACAAAAAATGCTTCAGAATCATGAAACAAAAAACACACACGCTAATCATAAAATCCAAACTGTCACACACCAGTTACAGTGCCACAAAAACAAAAAATGCTTCAGAATCATGAAACAAATGCTACAATATCAATTAAGAATCAAGTCTCACAAACAACAAGTGGATCAAGAAATTAAAGCATTGATACATCGATTACTATTTTAATTTCAACTGAAGAAGGGATCTTCACAAGGAAAGATTAAAAATACGTACTGGTTGAGTATAGAGCACGCTCATTTTGAAGGCCAAGCTGCAAGTGGACAAAGACCTAGCCAAGCCAGAGATTCCGAGGATGCTGAGAACAAGGCCGCGACAGCGGCGCATCCCACGGCAGAGAGGCTGGACGGAGCCGAGCTAGCTGGAGGCGGAGAGCGCGTGGCGGGAGACGAGGTGCGTGCGGCAAAGCAAACTCTTGCTGACATAAGGGGTCCAAGAGCATCGCAAGGAAAAGGGAAGAAATGATGAAGTGTTATTGTTCTTCAGTTTTCTATTTTTCATAATATTTATGACACACTTAATATGCATAATCATCTTTTTCATAGGAAAGAGAGTGTGGGCACAAAGTTAACAAAGGAGAAGTCTAGATAGCTACCCATGAGAAGACAAATGGAGCTTTTTGTCACTGATGAGGCAAGGAAAATTGGTGTAAGTTACCTTGGGATTGATTTTTCCCTTATAACATTATTTTTCTGGTTTGAGAATGGAGAAAGTATTATGCTTTCAAGTGAATTAAGACATTTCAAGAATAAGACCACTTCAACATAGCCATGATAACATTTTAAAAATAACAACCTTAGGCATCGATTTTCATTACAGTGCAAGAAATCCAAAATAAAAGAAAAGTGGTCATGCTAGCATTTTAGTTTACAATATCATAAAGCAGCCCAAAGTATGTTTTTTCTCATGAATAATTCTAGTAAAATGTTAATGAATGACCTTAAGGTATTAGTTAAGGAACCAAAACTTTAAAACAGCAAATAATGAAACATTGAAAACACAAAAATTAATTTCCATTTTGCTTTTTAAAGCAATTGAAAGCCTCTAAGAAAGTGTACTGAATGATGATGGTTATTGTTAAGCCAAAATCATCTATAAGACTTATATGTATAAATGCACATGTTTTGATGTTTAATCAAATAACATTAAATGAGAGAAGAATCTGAAAAGTCTTAACCAGAAGAATAAGATAGGCAGAAACACAAGTGCTATAAATAAAATCCCCAATCATTGATTAACATAGAAAATACTTAAGAAAACACTAAGGGTTATATGAAACAAATAACAACTAGGTTAAAGCTTTCAGACACAACACTAAACGACTTACAAGTTAAAGCGTCTAAGAGAGTTATGCTAAACATGTAAGCTATATTGTACCCTATGGTTATCAATCAAGAAGTGAAAAGGTGTTAAGACAACATCTTTGACTAAACCCTCTAAAAGCCTTAAATAAAGATCCAAAAACTTATAGAAAATGAAAAGTGTTAAACGCTCTAGCTATAAAAAGGCAATATCCTAAAAAAAGTTTACAACATACTAGACGATACCATGAGCCAAAATCTTTACTTCGTCCAATGATGAAGTTCTTACTAAATGCATGGTATTTTAAAGAAAATCTTAAATGATAATCACTACCTCAACTAGAAAATGTAAAAAGTACTCTGTTGTTCTAAACAAACATTAAATGTCCAACATTCAAAACAACAAAAGTTATAAGAGATAAGACATATCTACTGCATGCACAATCTATTTTATTCTATGCAAATAACCTATTACACGCATCCACATGCTTTATTTGAAATATATCAAAAGTGGACGTTAGAGACAAGAAAAGATATTCACATAATGTTCTCTTCATAAGAAGATATGTGTCTGAAAGATAGTATAACCTACTTTGAGCAAAGTACTGAAAAAGCAAGCATGTTCTAACAAGTGGACTTTAATAGCCTTTAAATAGAAAACAAACAAGACACAAGATTCAATGCTAAGAGCTCAGTCTAACGAATATCTTTTCAATAACCTTTAAATAAAATATCATTCAAAGGAATAATAAAGAGGATAGCTTACAACGAAAATATCAATCGTACAAAAGTGTTTAGAAGAAAACCACATATTAGCTCAAACTCAAGAGAATATTTGAGAAGATAAAAAGAAAAGTCAAGCAATACTCTCACGCTTCATTGTAATATTTGCTTACTATTGTAAGAAAAGAAAAAAAGAGAAAAGGGAGAAACACCCAGCGAGTCTATAGACTGTATTGTATTGAACATATATCCTCTCTATGAGAGTAATAGTCTAAACGACTTGTAAGTAATCGATTGATTGCAATTCTGAAAACAATTAAAACACTTATTGTATATTAGGATTGTCTAGTACCAGAAGTGATGTGAATACTTAACTAGTCTAGGGTAAGGGGAAGTTATTCGTTGACTAGGGATACCAAGAGTGATGTTAATATTCAACTAATTTACGATAACGGGAAGCTATTTGTTGACTAGGGATACCAGGAATGGTGAAGAACATTGCATAATCAGGAGTGGGTAAAACTCAACTAAGCAGCGTATCAAGGTATTCCAGAAGTGCCTAAGGATACAAGGAGTGGTAAGAATACAAGGAGTGGTAAGAATACTTAGTTGTAATCTTGTTGAAGATTATACTGGAACACTCTAAGGATAGAGGAGAGTGGACGTAGCTCAATTTGAGTGAACTAGTATAAAAATATTTGTATATTTATTGTTTACTACTGTCTCAACATTTTTCTAAAAAAAACCTACAGTTCCATTTTAGTTTAAAATACAAGAGCTTCCCATACTAAACGATTATTCATTAAAACGAAAGTTCTTACAAACACTGTAGTGAATATTCTGAATAACACGAGAAAATAATTCCTTGCTTAAAATCATTTACAAGGTCAAGCGTTTAACAACTAGAAATATCTTATACTCGACAAAAGTTTTATTTCAGGTACTTCAGTTATAATTTAACAAAACCCATGATTTTAAATACTATCACATCATCCTAATTATTCAATGAAAAAAGGTATTAAATGCCTTTTATGTTTTCAAAATATTGAATGCATTTCCTTTTCATTTAATATCTTATTTATAAAGTATCAGAGAATAGTATAACATTACTCCACCTTTATTAAGTTTATATCCATGGAAGATAAAAAGTTCTTGATTATGTAATGAGGAAAAATGCAGCTGATTATAGCACTAAGAATGAAATATTAGTAATGTAGGGCAAGTTATCTTATATGAGAGGTTGATATCTGAGAGAAGTTTTAGAAGCTATGAAAATATTGATGCAGGAAGAAAAAAAGTAATGTAGGATAAGTACAATATCTATGGATTGGTTATGCTTAAATCTGTTTCAGAATTCCTTACTATTCAATTATGGTTACATTAGATTTGGAATTATGAATTGTTTGGTTCTTTATAAATAGGTTTTGGAATTGTGCACTTTTTTTATCTGATTTGTACCCTTATTCTATTTTATTATAGCTAGTAAAAAATGGTAGAAACACTAGCCTTTTATTAAACATTGTATCTAGGAAAACATTGAAGCATATGAATCCACAACATTCATATCTCAATCAAAAGAAATATCTAGTTCAAATTCATTGGCTCATGCTTTAGGAATCCAAGAGCATTGTGGATGCGTTAGCGGTCTAGGTTTGGGTCGTTTTCCATCTAAAGTCTTTGGAGTCAATGCTTGTTGCCGTAGTGGATCATCTCAGCTTTTTCGCATGTTGAATTACAAACTTAGATAAATGAATATTTTATCAATATTTACTTGTTTTGTTCCTTTTATGAATAACTTGTTGGCTATCATTTTTCTTATCTTTAGAATAAATTTTTCTATTAGAGGTATCTTCATTAACATCACAAGTCAATGAAATAAAGACAATGATGACATTTATGTTGCAAAATTATCCAAGTCAATTACCTTCATTGTTTGTCATATGTCAACAATCACCCGTAATAATTATTAAATTTATGAAATAATTTTTTAAAATATATTATTGACTAACTATTATTTTATATTGTAGATATCTGATTAAGGAAGTGTACCAAACGATAAATGTAATGAAGAAGAACAAGATTAATCGTTATTGAACATATTTCTCTTTAATTTTTACTATTGAATAATGTTATTATTTTATGTTGAACAATTAGTTGTATCAAAACAAGTTTATCATTTATTTTATATAATACTTAATTTTAGTTTCAAATGATTTGATTGTGTGTTTTGTTATTAAAGCATTTTCATCATAATCAAATAATTTAAATAATATAAAAAAAATTAATCTGAATTTAGTTCCGACAGTTTTGGAACCTCGGTTAGTATCAACGATTTTCCAAACCCTTGTAAGTAGCGACAGTTCTAGGTTATTAATTTTAGTTCTAGGTTCAAAGCCATTTTTAAACATGTAATGGACCAAATATCAAGCTATGAATGACGAAAGCAAAGCAATCATTAAGCGTAGAAATGAAATACTAACATTGAAATAGAAAAGAATATGAATGAACCTCTCAAAATACACATGAAATCAGTTTATTACATCTAATTTCAACAAATAGGTTTTACCTCTCCTTTGTGGAGAACTTAGGGTTTAGCTTTCCATTTTAGACAAGTCTTAAGTTGGAAGAAAAGAGTTGTGAGTTGTGAAAGGGTCATTAGATGGCCCCTTGGACCTGTTAGACAAGTCTTAATTAAATGTGTTTAATAAAGGGTAGAGTGGTATATTAGACAAGTGGTTTATTAGACATTATGGTCAGTTAGACAAGTTATTTATTTGACGACTAGTCTTGTGAGACCATTAGACACTCGAAGCATTAAACACTTAAGGGTGTTAGAGGCTTACATGTATTAGATGTTGTATGGTTGTGTTGGTTAGACGAGACTCTATACCTTGAGAAGTTGTGCGAGCTTGGAATACTTATTTCTCTTGTGCACTGGGGATAAAGATGGCAACGAGTCAGATCGGATACGAATAGTGCCTACCCGCAACCCGACCCACCGGATAAAATTGTACCCGCTACCCGACCTGTTACCCGTACGGGTACCCGTTTAGAAAATACCCGCGAATACCCGCAAAAAAAAAATATTTTATACATTTTTAAAATAAAATTTAAATAAAATTACAAAAAATATATATATAAAATATAAATTAAATTAAATATAAATTAAATTTTAATTTTAATTAAATTTAACCTAATAAAATAAAATATTATTTTATTTTTAATTAAATTTAATTTAAAATATATATAATTTTTTTTTGCGGGTACGTGTTGGTCGGATAGTATACTACATGTACCCGACTCATTTAGAAGCGGGTATTAAAATACCCACTACCCGTTACTCGCTAAATATCCGCAGATAGTAGAGTTGTCAAAACGGGCCATCCGGCCCGGCCCACCACAGGTTTGTCACTTAATGAGCCAACCCAACCCGGCTCATTTACTAGCGAGCCAGAAAAATTCGAACCCGGCTCAACCCACCACGGGTTGGTGGGTAAACGGGTTGGCTCACTCGCTCACTTAATTACAATTTTTTTTAAATAAGAAAAATTACAAACTTTCTATAATTCAAATGTAAACAAATTTCACACCCAAATTTCACTCCCAACATGGGTGTTTAATTAATTTTTAAAATAAGGAACTTAAATAATTTTTTCAAACAAAAACAAAATAAGAAATATTTTTTTATAAAATTAAAATTAAATTTTAATAAAATAAAATTAGGTAGGTGGGTTGGTGGGCCAACCCGGCCCACCACAGGTTCAACCTGCATGAGCCGGGTTGAAATCTGACCCGCATAAAAAAAATACAATTTTTTCAAACCCAACCCGGCTCAAACCCGTGGTGGACCGGGTTGGCCCGCGGGTTGTGACCCATTTTGACAGCTCTAGCAGATAATAACTATCTGTCGCAGATTTTACCTGTGCATACCCATGCATGCGATTTTTTTTAGGTTTAAACCCTTTAGTTGTCCTTATTTATGTGGGTTTTTCCCATTTTGATCCCCTTCTTATTAGAATCCCCAATTGAATCCTTAAAAATGCTAATTTGAATCAATGGAACCCCTACCGTTAAATTTATTTAAAGGGGTTAAGTTTGTGCACATGTTAAAACGTTGGCGTGGCCAATTTTTGCCACATCACTCATACTACGTCATAGTCATCTTTTCCAACAGCACAAACCTAATTTCCCTAGTCACTGCCATAAAGCCGCTACGAAGCCGCTATTGAAGGAGTTTAGTGGTCTACAGTGGTAACCCACGGCGCCACATTCGTTACTGTGAGGCCACTGGTGCCGCCATTGCCAGCTGAGGAGGACATAAAAACGTCAACCGAGGTGGCACCGAAGGCGCCAATCGCAATCTCGTCGAGGTGGTACGACACCACCACTCCTCCGACGCTAAGCGACACCACGTCAACGCCGTCATCCACGGCAGCGTCAAACGCGGCGAGAATGTCGGAGCCGTAGCACTAGCCGAGCCAACAGACTTTATACACCACCAACCGTGCTTTCGATGCCATGCCGACAGCGAATCCTTTCGCGTAATCCAACGTTGACGCCGGTGACACGTACCTTCCAGCGACGATGGACGCCGTATGAGTGCCGTGGCCGTCAGAGTCTCTTGCCGAGCTGAACTCCACGGTCTCGTTCAAGTTCCCGTTGGTGGCCTCGTACCCTTCGGAGAAGTACCTGGCTTCGATGATTTTTCGGTTGCATGAGGTAGCCAGGAAGCTCTTCCCGGCGGCGCACTCGCCCTTCCGCTTGGCAGGAACGGGCCCCAGGTCACGACCGTTGAAACTCTGGCGCTTCGGCCAGATTCCGGTATCGAATACGCTTATAACGAGATCCGAGCCGAAATAAGTCTCGTGCAGCAACCTGACGCGCCTCAATGAATATTCTTATGGTGGTTCTCATCATCAACAATCCAACAACAAAATCAATATCCATTCTTATCATTTCTCAGTCACTGCAACACTGAAACTGACATCTTTACCTTCTACCTTAATGCCCTTCAGCTCCCAGGTATCATTTTTCGTTCATCTTTGGTTCCAACTTTTCAATCGATTCACGTTAAAGAGGGTATCTTTTTTTAAAATTAGCATTAGTTGGAGAAAATTAAAACAAAGAAGGATAATAGGTATGGTAGGAGATTTGGAACCAACGTGAGTGAATTAAAATACAGATTAGAAGGAAAAAGTTAATTGTTTTTGTTGAGAATGTCTTGAAGAAGAACAGTTCTGTGGGCTTTTATTTGAATGTTAAATGAGGTTGCTGGGTTTGTTTAGGATAAAGAATTTATGGGCAGATCAGTTTGATCTGAATGTTAAATGGTTCTTCCAGTGCTTCTGACAATGCTTTTAGTGGCTCTTTTTCCATTGAAAATGGTTTCTGCTCTTGGGAAAGATAATTTTTCTTCATTTACCCACATAAATATTAAATTATTACATTTTACCAAATTTCATGTCTCACCTGCCACGTTTCAACTCTTACCATGTCACGTCTTAAAAAATAAACACATCAACCTTTCACTTGTACACAAACTTAGCCCCGTTAAGTAAATTTAACGGCAGTGACTCAATTGATTCAAGTTAACACTTTTAAGGATTCAATTGAGGATTTTAATAAGAAGGGTATCAAAATGGGAAAACCCCACATAAACAGGAACAACTAAAGAGTTTAAACCATTTTTTTACTATTCCCAACTGAGGATGAGTGTAATCAACCTTAGAAATAAAATTTGTGAGAATTAGTATATAATTGTATTGACGTGACAAATTAAAAAAATTTATTTCCAAATTCATTCTCATTTACCTCCAAATTCACTCAAATAAACGACAAAAAAAATTATCTTTAAATCCTCTCAAATCCCCTCAAATCCACTCAAAAGAACAAGGCCTAAAGAGATGGAAGGAGAGAAAATATTTTGTAAAACATAAGACCTACATCTTCGTTGTTACCACCTAAATTGCAACAGGATAGCAAATAAAAAATAAATAAGTTTAAATTTTAAATTTGAAAGTTGTCATCATAATTTGTTTTAAAAAATTATAAAAAATCATAAAATAAAACATTGACAAAAATGAAATTTTGGATCTCGAGATTAATTATGCATAGAAAAGTATTAATACTCTAAAATAAATCCGTCCAAAAATGATAAATGTACAAAATGGTTGTGGTTTTTTAAAATAAAAGATTGAGCCCGTTTAATCTTTTTATTCTGATTCAAAATAAAAAATCAAAATTAGAAGTAGTTCTAAGTTGAAAAACTATTTGAAAAATTATTTACCTTGCCATTAGGTATTACATTCACATTGAAAAATAGAAAATACAAAATAGCGTAGTTCTTATTTAAAAAAAAAATAGTTGGAATATTGATTTAATTTCTGTAAGTTTTCTTTTTATATTTTTTATATTTTTGAAAAAAAGTGACATGCGCCGGGGCCGTCATCCGCTTCGCCTCGCTGTCAGTCACATGAAACGGAGCATTCCATCCCCCAAGTTCGCGAAACACCGCCGTCAACACCATTGCCTGCCGTCACACCTTCTTCCTCCACGCACAGGCGGCCGCTGCCAACGCCAGACTAAACCTTCACCAGAGACGCCGATGACACCTGGAACTCTCGCCGTCGTTGCCGCCAATCTCCTTTGATCACGGGAGACGCTCCAACGCCGGAAACTCCGTCACGGTTCCTCTTCCTCCGGTTCCACCAGGGAGCGTGAACCATCGGTGAGACCACCCTATCGCAGTCAATCGCTGCCTGCAATCGGAGGTACGTCAGAGACCCCGCTGCTTCACCGGGAATGGAGCGTCACCGCTCCAACTGCTCTAGGGTTTGAATGAGCGTTGGCGGCACTGTTTCACTGCACATCATCTCCACCCCTTTCTACTCTATTCAAACCTTTTCTTCTTTCTCATACATTTTTGTTTTTTATTGTTGTTTGTGATTATTAGGGAAGAGGAAGAAGATGAAACACTACTAATTGGAAACTGGTTTACAATTCAATTAAACTCTAGAATAGAAACCAGTACCTTTTGTTTGCTAAAATAACTGTAGTCCTTTACAAAGTAACATGAAAATGAAACATTTTATTTTGACGTGATTTAAAAAAATAAAAAACATAAAGATCAAGCATATGCACATTACGTTGCTATATTTATCGCGTTTCTTCCTTATTTAACGAACCAGTTTCCCTCCGTCACTTTTTTTGGAATCTCTCTCTCTCTCTTTCTATCTTAGTTGGTGATTTCGTAACAAAGTTACGTTTATGGTCTGCAATATCCGAGGTTGGTTGGTTGGTTGGTAGTTGCATGGTAACAAAAGAAGAGAGGAAAGAGCAACGATGAAAAGCGATTTCTATCGACTCGCAGTTTCATCGCACTTCAGCAGTTTCCCCAAATCCTTCTCTCTGAGAAAGAAAGTGCCATGGTGGTACCAAATCCTAAACCCTCGATCCAAGTTCGTGGCCAGATGGAACCGCACCTTCCTCTACGTCTGCATCGCCGCGCTCTTCCTCGACCCTCTCTACTTCTATTTTCCCATCACGGGGGACAAGGCCTGCATGCAGACCGACCTCGTCCTCGGAGTCTTCGTCACCTTCTCCCGCACCGTCGCCGATCTCTTCTTCCTCTTCCACGTCGTCCTCAAGTTCCGCACCGCCTACGTCGCTCCCAACTCTCGCGTTTATGGCCGCAAAGAACTCGTCACAGATCCTCGTGACATCGCCTCACGCTACCTCAAATCTGATTTCATTATCGATCTCCTCGCAACCCTTCCTCTTCCTCAGGTAATTCCTTTCTTTTCCTTTCTCATATGCCTTCGACTATTGAAGCTAAGAAGGACACAAAATGGATGGAAATTAAAATTTGTATGTGATTTAATTTCATTGTTTTCAAATTTTGAAAGGGGTATTTGATATAGTTTGTTTCTTGGACCTAATTAATTACAGATAGTGGTATGGTTCGTGATTCCAGCGGTGAAAAATTCTACAGTGGCTCATGTAAATCATACTTTATCTTTGATTGTGCTCATTCAATTCATTCCTAGATTGTTTCAAATTTTTCCTCTTCAACGGAGAATCTTGAAGACCAGTGGACTTATTGCCAAAACTGCCTTGGCAGGAGCCTTATACAATCTTGGTTCCTACATGCTCGCTAGCCATGTAACTATTCATACCCACTACTTCCATTTTTCATACATTCTGCTACATTTTTTGTTGTCAAATTTCATTGAAAAATGCAAAAGGAAATGAACAAAGTAATAAATAGATAAAACTTAATACTTTTGTTTATATTTTGAAATGTTGACGTCAGTGCAGGTTTTAGGAGCCACGTGGTATGTAGCTTCTATTCAGAGACAATACGAATGTTGGATAATAACATGCAAACAAGAGATGAACAAAACGCATTCTCCATCTTGTACTCCTTCGTTTTTGGACTGTGCTACTCTTGACCACCGAGAAAGGCAAGCTTGGTTCAAACGCACCAGAGTTCTCAGTAATTGCGATGCCCTCAATAACAAAAATGAGTTTCAGTTTGGACTTTTCGCTGATGCTTTCACCGATCACGTTTCCTCATCAAGATTCGTCCAAAAATACTTCTACTGCCTCTGGTGGGGTTTAAAGAATCTAAGGTACTTTCAGGTTTTTTTTTCTACATTTATTAGCAAATCTAATTGTCTTATTATCAAAGTAGGCAAAAAATTTAAAATTACATTTTTAGGCCAGTCATGCAGCCCTCAACAACTTCAAATGAAGAAGTTGTACATTAGTTCTGAATTATTTAAAAAGGTAAAGTCATACGTCCCACACATTTTAGCATATGTCCCACACATTTTAGCATATGTAATTGATTATAATAAACTATACTCAATTACATAATGCTGAAATCATTAGAGTGTCTGCGAGTTTAATGTAATCAATTACTTATTGTAATCGAGACTAGTGCATGTAATTCGAATTAGAAAACATTACAAGACGTTGTAATTGATTAGTAATCAATTATCCATGGACAAATGGATATATTAAGATATAAAATTCATCAGATGATAAAATGTCTAAAGTATATTTATATTGACCGAATTATTTTCTCACATATATTAGTTATTTCGATAATAAGGCAATTAGATTTGCCTATAAATGTTAAAAAAACGGTACTTTCGTCTTCCATTTAGTTTACTCTTTCCATATTTGATGTTAGATATAATTTTGGTTTGAGATTGAAGACATCATTTCGTCGTTGTGAACCCCTGTTCTCATGTGCAGTTCATACGGACAAAATCTTCAGACTAGCACTTACAGTGGTGAAACATTGTTTTCAAGTTTCATATGCATCGCAGGTCTAATCCTGTTCGCGCATCTCATTGGTAACATGCAGGTAAAAAATATTACAAACCCTATTGAAACTCAATATATTTTATTATTTTCAATCATTTTAGTCTGTAATAAAAAATGGTTGAAAGTCATACTAACAATTTGGGTTGATTTTTCACTTTTTGAAAAAAGAATTATCTGCAATCTACAACTGCTAGAATTGAAGAGTGGAGACTTAGACAAAAAGATACAGAAGAGTGGATGAATCATCGGCAGCTACCACCAGAACTGCAACAAAGGGTTCGACGGTTTGTTCAATATAAATGGCTGGCCACCAGAGGAGTAGACGAAGAAGCCATTTTGCGTGCTTTGCCCTTGGATCTTCGCCGCCAGATTCAGAGGCACCTCTGTCTCGACATTGTTCGTCGGGTAAGTATCTTCTTGTCACTTCAAAACAACGTGTGTGTGTGTGTATGCATGTGAATGAAACATTGCTGTTTCAAATGGATTTTTTCGTGAAATATATTTGTGGTGGTGTTGATTGATTCAGGTTCCATTTTTCGGGCAAATGGATGACCAGCTTCTGGACGCAATATGCGAGAGGCTGGTGTCGTCACTGAACACGAAGGACTCGTATATCGTGCGAGAAGGCGATCCAGTGAGGGAGATGCTCTTCATCATCAGAGGGCAGGTGGAGAGCTCCACCACCGACGGTGGCAGAACAGGGTTCTATAACTCCATCACCCTCCGCCCGGGGGACTTCTGCGGCGAGGAGTTGCTCACGTGGGCCCTCATGTCCTCCTCCAACCTCAACCTCCCTTCCTCCACGCGCACCGTGAAGTCCATCTCGGAAGTAGAGGCTTTCGCGCTCCGCGCTGAGGACCTAAAATTCGTGTCGAACCAGTTCAAGCGGCTCCACAGCAAGAAGCTGCAGCACGCCTTCCGCTACTATTCGCATCAGTGGAGGGCATGGGGGGCCCACTTCATCCAGGCGGCGTGGCGGCGGCACCGCAAGAGGAAGCTGGCGATGGAGCTGCTGGGGAAGGAGAGCCTGTACTACACGAATGTGGTGGAGATAGTAGAGGAGGATGATGATGATTGTGATGCAGGTGATGCTGGAGGTGGTGCGGGTGAGAGTTCGAGTGGTCCCAGCGTGGGTTTTCAGAATCTTGGGGCTACCGTTTTGGCTTCTAAATTCGCTGCGAACACCAGAAAGGGAAAGATTAAGACGGTGAAAATTAATCTTCCTGATTCTGATAGTTTGAAGATGCCCAAGATGTTCAAGCCTACGGAACCCGATTTCTCCACTTTCCATGATTAACTCAGTATATGTATACATAATTATGAGTCATAGATTCATTCCTTTTCCTTTGTATATATCTAGTCCAACACAATTAATCATCCTCATCCTATAGTTTGATGATGCCAATACGAAACCCATTTCTTGACGTTCCATGATTAACTGAGTATCCATATATATGGAGAGAATTATTTTGACACCAACTTTTGTAAATTCGAACACCGTGATTCATAATAAAATATGAATCTGAAAACTATGTTCTTAGGAGGTGGGACGAGTCTGAAAGGTTGCCAAAGTATTATCCTGTATACGACTCAAAGATTGAAGCCTTTTCTGAAAATGTTGTTTTACTTGCACCACCACTAAACAACTCACTTTTAATGATATTTTAATTATTAAAAATATAATTTTTGTATTTGCAGAGAAAGTGAGAGATTAAAAGGATGTTTTAATTATTAAAAAAATAATTTTCGTATTTGTAGACAAAGTATGTGTGGCAATCCTGTTCAAGCCCGATACAATTTTGTCCTAACAAAAATCTTGTGCCGAGCTGGCTCGTGGGATCTTGTTCGGAGTGGTTTGATACACATTGTAGGGAAAGTTTTTAAATGATATGGTTTCGGAGCCAAGGAGACCTGAATTTTTGTGAATCTTTTCATTGTTTATAAATGTTAGAATGATTATGTTAATGTCTTGTGTTATTAATCACAATATGGTTTGAACTATCTCGTTTCGGTTTATGTTGCAATTTTTCCGTAAAAGTGGGTAGAGTTAGTCTAATAATAATAATATAGTCTAATAATAATAATAACAATAAAGTTTAATAATATATTTATTAGAGTTCGGTCATAACTCGCGAGTCAATCCGGTCACCACGGGTTTGAGCCGGGTTGAGTTTGAAAAAATTGTATTTTTGTACGTGGATCAGATTTTAACTCAACTCATTTAAATTCGACTCATGCGGGTTGAATCCGTGATGGACCGGGTTAGCTAATAATATCTAAACATGGGTGACAGAGAGGATGAAGACGAAAAAGAAACAAATTAGATAAACGAGTAAGACGAATTAGGATTGATGATTCTTTCTGATTTTTTATTTTTTATTTTTTATTTTAATTTAAAAATAAATTTATTAAAATACTCATATATTTAAAAGGTATGTTTTTTTATATGAATGAAAATTTGTTTATCAACTAAAACTTAATACACGTTAAAATGTAGATGAAAAAACGTTTATATAAATTAATAAACCCATTATTTATATATATATATATATATATATATATATATATATATATATATATATATATATATATATATATATATATATATATATATATTTTAGATGTAGTTATTAGCGACTGCTCTTTCTTCATCAAATATACGCACTTAGGGTTTCGAAATAACTGCGGATTCAGGTTTATCAATGGCAACAGAACCAAAAGCTGCCACCGACGATGTCAAGATCGATCTCTTCGAAGACGATGATGAATTCGAAGAGTTTGAAATCGACGAAGGTAAATATCAGTAATCTCATCCTTTCTTTCGATTCCCGACTAAGTTCTCCTTGCCTCTGTTTCAATTTCCATTTTTTTGTTTATTCGTCCCAATATTTGTAACACGTTTTGAACTTTCACATCGATCTCAATTTGTTTTTCCAGTTCCTTGGCCTCTTACAAACCGAGTTTTTTTATTGGAAAAGTTGTTATTATCCGATTTTGGCTTTAATTGTTGTTTCCTTTTTCTTCTCTATTTATCTGCTGATATGTTCTTTTTGACTGTTAAAATTCTTTCAAACAATATGTTTTTGTGTAAGATTGGAGACAGTCAACGGATAATACAAACTATATGTTTATAAATGCCGAATTACTGAACTCCACATCTAGGTGGTTTTATTTATAGATGTTTAATGTATTGGTTATTTGTTTCTGATCCTTAGACACTTGAATTGAGATCATAAACATAGTGGACCTAATACCTGTTTTATGCAGTAGTTAATAGTATTTCGTACTGTGTTGATCTTTACTGTATTGCCGATGGGAGTAATCCTTTATAAGAGTAAATTGCATTGTTCGATTCATTGAAGAAACATATATTTCTAGTGAAGCTTTTGTGTTGCCATATCCTTGGTATTCCACACGATTCTGGCTTATTTCTTTGAATCCAGGGGAATATACCGATTCACAAAATCTGTCTCCTTTTTTTATGTATTTGTTACGTGGGGTTTTACTGTCTTTCAGTTAGAAAACAACGAAAAGTAGACCCAAAGATCCTTCATCCTAACCTTGCCTTTCTCAGGTCTAACTAGACATAATACACAGACAATCAAAGAGAATGCACTTATTTAAGTGTCATAAATCTAGAAATTCACATGAGGTAGGATTAGCCCATCTTCATTTGATGGAGCTCTGAGGAATAACTAATTGAAGGATTATAATGCACGTCAAGTACATGCCTGAAATTAATGACCATTTTGGTTTCCTTGAGCCTAGCAGAACTATAAGTATTCCAAGGTAGTCTAAATTGTAAGATACATCTTAAGTAGTTGGAGTTTGTTAAGAGTCCATGTAGAAAACCTCAACAAAAACTCTGTTATGTAGGATAGTGAAATCTGTTGCTTCATTTTTTTTTGTCCATTCGAACCCATCATAATCTCTTCACCCAACAAACTACATTTCATCTTACCAGCAATTAGAGCTGCCATCCTGACACCGTGTCCACAAAGCCGTTGCATTTCTGCCGCAAAGCAACATTACCTTCATTAAACCCACATCTTAAACCTACATGGCTTACCTTCCGACAACAAAGCTCCCTCTTTGTCTTTTCCCATTCTCTGGTAGTAGTATTTGATTTGCTTTTCTTGCCATTTCTTCTCTAGGTATTCAGGCAGTTTTTCTAGTATATAGCAAATATGAGTTTATTCAAGTAGCCACTGCGTATTCGGCTGAATCTTTCTATCATTTAAAGATTTATCTGCAATACTTCACACAAAAAAACACTTAAAATTAGTTGATATTTATTCATTCTTGTCTATAGGCTATTAAACCTTTGCACTAAAAATTCCTTTCCATGTCGGAAATAATAGTGCTCAGATTTGTATTAACAGAAGAAATGGGTGAGAGAGAAAGATGGACTCGATGAAAGGACTTTATGTTTACAGCAGATTTTAGGGGCTCTACCCTAGAAGCCACCCAATTTATGTTCTGTTTTCTTTATAAAATGTATAGAATATGGACTATGACTCATGGTATTAGAGTCTACGTTCCAAACATTGTTCGTCAATGTGGTTGGTTCTGTTTCTCGTTTGTAATAAACATTTGGTTCATTATTGTTGATGGTATTTGAAAGTTCTTTGGGTATAGAGAATGCTAATTCAACACTTGTTTAGGGTTTGGGTGTCATTCTAATGTTTCTTCTTTATGTTGCACTTTTTTGTTTTACAACTTTCAGAGTGGGATGACAAAGAGGAAGGGAAAGAAGTGGCTCAACAGTGGGAGGATGATTGGGATGACGATGATGTTAGTGATGATTTTTCTCTTCAGTTAAGAAGGGAGTTGGAGAGTAATACTGATAAGAATTAAACCACGTGAGACTTGGGTGCTTGATCACTTGGAAGGAGATCTATGCTTTGTTAGGAAGGAGATGTAAGAACATACGGACATAATTTTCTGTTCTTTCCTGAATATCTGCTTAGAAGTTATTGAGTGTTTGTACATTAATCAAATTCTGCATTATTAGGTGGAGTATGGCTTTAAAAGTTGACTTAAAACCTTGAATTTTTCGTTCTTATTTTCATTATGGGGTTGGGTAGGCGTGCTTTTTTATGTGAACCATTCTTGCTAATGGTGCAGTTAGTTGCACATTTTCTTGTAGCTCCCGTGTTCCAAGTAGGAACTAATCAATGTAAAGCCTGAAAACATACACTAATCGAGGAAGCACTTTTCAGATAACTTAATTACATACTTATCCGTTTTAGTTAAAAGAAAAATATAAAGAAAGGTACAATTCAGTTCAATAAGCTTAAATAAGTTTTGCTTAAACGCTCCCCGAGTTTGACATTTGTTCATTAGACAAAAATTGATGTGTTTAATTGTTATAGTTTTCATATTTTTAATCTGAACAAAACCATAAAGAACTTGTATTTTTGTGATTTTAGATTTTAGTTTTTCTAAGAAGTTACTAAATGATAACTTGTAACTCACCTACTGATGATTATTATTTAAATTATTTTAGGCTAATTTGACAAGGACGTGTAAAAGGAGATAAGGAAATTAAAATCGAGTTTAAGAAGAAAGTGTTTGATAACATTTTCAGGGCTGAATCAATGTAAATTACTACTTAAAAGTCTTTTTGATACTGACATACTACTAGAATGCTTGAGTGTTGAATATTTAAATGAGTTAACTACGTTTTTTTTTTAAATTATAATATGATTTTTATTTTTATCTATGTCTCAAACTATAATCTTATTAAGTTTTCTTACTTAAGAAATGCATGAATGTAGTCTTTAATGGTAATTGTTTTTTGGCATAAAACCCAATGAATCACATAAATGTTGACATGATGATAACTTGTGAATTTGTCATTTGTTACGTGAAAATAATTAATTTTGTTGGATGAAAATGACTGCTTAACATGAAATTTGTGATAAAGACGGACATCAAATTAACATTATAGTTCAAGTATAAAAACATAATTAACATTTTTTAAATTATTATTAAAACATAATAACATAGTAACTACATTAATATTCCACTAATATGAGGTTTAATAAACCAATACAATCTTCAAGGTTCATCAGGTTGAATCACCTAATAATCCAAGTTGACTGAATTCAATTTAATTAAATTAAATTTCATTTATGATTATGGTAAAATATGATCCAATATGCACCAACACACTTTTATATGGATTTAGTTTATGATGATTTCAGACCAAATTCAAAATTTATATTTGAGTTATGAACAAATTGTGATTTTTCTTCATATCTTAATTTAAATAAATTTATTATGACAACTTATTAATTTTGTTGAAGCTTTGGATTAGCTTTTGTAATTATATTATTTTTATTTATATTAGATTGAATTTAACATAAAACTCAAACAATTCTAAATCACCTTTAAGGAATATTTTTCTTATAAACTTTTGAGCAATGTTTGCATCCATTGACGCGAAAAGCAGCTATAGATTGCAGGAGATCCACATGATTTGTTTATTAATGATTGACATGGCTTTCCTGTGTTGTAAGTTGAATAAAAAACAGATCTAAATAAAAAATATTATAAATTACTTCCACCTTTAAAAAATTAGTAAAATACACATTTAAAACGTTTTACTAAATGTAATACTAGTCGTTTCTTTAGGGAAATTATTAGCAGTTGAAATTATAAAATGAGTTCGAGATACTCATACTTTAAAAAATACCGTGGTATCAAACTAAATTTTCGAGGCATTTTCCAACTTATCACCTATTAACATATTTCTTATAAATTATACATATTGCTTAATACGACTAAGATAGAATGTGATGATTTATCTATCAATAAGCATAGTGGAAACGATAAATCATAGGTATTGTAGATTTTCACTTAACAGTTGTTAATGGTCGTTGCTAAGAGCATTTTATGTCTATATACAATTGACGAAGTCAAAGACAAGTCACATGATGATGATTTATTCCTTGACTAGTAGAATATTGACAGCATAACAAAAAGTCTTAGCAATAGGAAATTGCAATTATCGACGGAATATCTTCAAACACCATTATCTATTATAATATCTATGCTTACTTAATTAAGACAAAGATAAGATAATGATTTATCTACCACATTACAAGATCAAGAATCGCCAAAAATCTGAACATAACAGTGTACATTCAAGTACCACAACCACATCACAGTTACTGCCCAATCCAAAATACAATGAAACAACCAGTAACAACAGGCAAAGCAACTTGTGTTGATAAGATAGCCCGAAAAAGACAAAAGAAACATTCACTATTTCGTTGGAGTTCATGTTCTCTGGTCTCAAAATCTGTCTGGAAGGATAAACATTTCATATAAACCAACCGAATAAAAAAAAGGGATAGTTCATGATTCAGCAATGAAATTACTCTGTTAATCTAACAATCAGAGCTAAAAATATGAAACACTGAAAATATGTGTCTCTGTGTGTGCGAGAACATTATTCAGATGAAATTTTGGGCACAAATTCACCTAACCAGACACACCAGACACAAAATAGGAGGCACTTTTGAACAGGTCTATGATGTTACAATTTCTACATTCTCAGAAGCATAACTTTGCTGTTCTGTTACTGAAAGAACACATGTTCTGCAAATGGGACAGATGGGTGTGTGGAGAATCCATGAGTCTATACAGTGCAGATGGAAGGTGTGATTGCAATTGGGCAACAACCTGCACAAATCACCAACCTTGAAACTCTCCAAGCAAACAGCACAATCGACAGGACTGCTGCACTCTCTTCTCTCTGCTGATACTGCTGCTGCCTCCTCGTACATAAAGCAAGGAAGGTTTTTGAGGTCGCTAATGTTGTCTTCACCCAACATTCTTTTCATTCCACTCATGTTCTGCCCCTGTTGAGTATCTTCTTCACCAGTATTGTTTCCTCTGAAGACTCTCCCCACTATGCAGACATGGATAACCACCAAAATCGCTATACCCACAAACAATATGATCAAAGAAATCACAATCTCCATCACTGTGATCTTGCCCAGTTTACCTTTCCCTTCGAACTTGGAAGGTCTGATTCTGATGAAATATGTTTACTCCTTAGAGACAACAAATTGAAACTGGGTTCAAACAACCACCGATTGTAGCAACGGTGAACCACTGGTTGCTTTCATCACAGCTCATATTAGATATATATTAAAAAATATACAGTTCAAGATTTATCATATAAAATACATACAGAGATATAGATAGAGAGATAGACACTAAAGAAGTAAGGATATTAATTAGAAGACTTGGAATTATTACTATCAATAGAAAAAATAGCAATAATAAAACTGAAAAGTTTTTGCTTTTGGTTGTTGAGTGGTAAGAACCTGAATCAAGTGGCGTCTATAATGTGAAGACCCAATTCAAAGAGTACTCAAGCTCACCAGAATTCAATTGATAAAAGTTATTTAAGTCTAAATTTTAGATTATTTGAGAAAGTTACAATCAATGGAAATTCATAAATTTATTATTTTTAATATTTAATTCAATCACTATAAACGTAGAAAATTCATTTTTTTTACATTACCTATTCAAAAACAAGTTTTTTTTCTGCAGGAAAATCATTAAAAAAAATCTTAAATAGATATGTATTATTATTAGTATGTAATATAAACGAATTATTTAGTGGTTGAGAATTTGAGTTTTGGGAAACTAAACTTAGAAATTATTATTATTGATGTTATACAATCGATGAAAGTTTAGTTTTCAAGAAGCTTAATTTTCAACAATAAGCATTATCGCTAGACGTGTAAACCCACTCAAAATTAAATCCTTGCAAAGTGGAATAATAGCGCAATCACTAGGAAGTTGGTGAGGCTTTCTGATTTTGTTTTCAAAATTTAATGAAAAAGAATTTTGATTAGTCTTTCAACACCTAAGACTCTATTTCATGTTGCAAATTCAACTTTTTAAAAATCCAATTCTCAACATGAATAATGAAAAAGTTTATTCAGATAAATAATTCTTTACAAGTTCATTTGTACTTTAACATAGACTACTAAGGAAAAAAGGGCAAAAAGATATTTGTAACAACAGTTGATGAACACTAAAAACAAGTTTGTGAAAGTAGCCAAGGATGGTGACAAATAGGCACTCTGAAAGTAGCATTATATCCCTCATAACTGTGTCAACGTCACGAGATTAGCAAGGACCATTCACAGATTTTATATCAAATAATATCTGACACGTAGTTCAACAACATAATATATCATATTAATGATGCACAAAAAACGTTCATAGTCATATTTAACTTACCACCTACTCTATTTTCTCCACTATATTTCATTGACATATTATTGTATTTGGATGAAACAATTTAAAAGAATAATTTATTTATTTTAAAATTTTAAAATATTTTGAAGTAAAAATGTTTGGAATTTAAAACATAAGATACTTGTTTCACGATTTTGAAGCATATCATATTATAACATTCATCTTAATGTTCACACAGTGAATGAAAAAATTGAAAATATACAAGGTAATAATTACATCAATTTGAAATTTCATAAACAATTACTTGTAGAGATGTGAATTTAATCACTTCACCGATTTAATTTTAGTTTATATGGATAGAGGTTAAATAAAAGTCACAAGAGTAAAAACAAATTCCGTTTTATATATGATCAAGATAATAATAAAAGTCTCATGGATTGACATGTGCAAGTCGATTTTAGGTTAAGATAAACAAGATATTGTTCAACTTAGATTCAAGGAAGACTATGTCTAGGTTAAGTAAAGGTTGATAGAATTGAAGTCAAGTAAGATATATCTTATGCTAAGTCGAATCAGCTCAGACTAAAGAATTGAGACGAGTCAACCTAGGTCAAAGGTTTTGTCGAGCTGACCTAGCTTGAATGTTAAACAGAGTTGGTTTATACCAAATTTAAAATGAGTCAGCTAGACAAAGGTCGAGCCGAATCAACCTAGTTTGAAGGTTAAGCCGAGTTGGCTTGAGTAAAGGTCAACTCGAGTCTACTCACGTTGAAGGTTGACCTAAATTTGCTAGGTTAAAGAATCAAGTCTACTTCGGCTAAGTTGAAGGTTGAGTTGAGTCAACTCGGATTGAGCAATCCTGACCAAAGGTCAAGCCAAGGCAAGTAGGCCTAAGGTTGACCCAATTTGAGTGAGCCAAAGTATTGAATTGAGTCAGTTAGATCGAAAGTCAAGCTAGTTAGGACCAAAGGTTGAGGCAAGTCAATTTGGGCCGAAGGTCAACTTAAGTTAGCCGGGGCCAAAACTCAAGGTGAGTCTACTTAGGTCCAAGGTCAACAATAGTGAGTACGGGCCGAAGGTTGACTCATGTTAGCTCGAGCCTAAGGTTAGAACTGAGTCATCCCTAGTGGAAGGCAGGGTAGAATTGAGTCATCCTTGGTGGAAGGCTGGATCCTTCAACTTGGGATAACTCGAACGACCTTCAACCTGAACCGACTCTTCTAGACGTTCGACCTAAACTAAATTATCTTGACCTTCAATACAAATTGACTCAATTTGACCTTCGACATAGGTTGACATGACCATACTCAACCTTTAGCTTGGACCTAAAGTCATGCATTTAGAAGTTAATTAAAGTATTGTACCTTCTCTATCTGTATGTGCACGCGACATGTGTATTTTTGTGTGTGTGTGCAGTGTGTGTGTCATTGAAATTAGAGGTGGAGATGCGAATGGAAGGCACCATTGCAACATGGAGTAGCTGCCAAGAACCTTGGGAGAGTCCTTGTTTCTGATCTATGGTTTCAATTTCTTCCATATTCTTCAATTTTGTAAACCTTAGGTTGTCCACTACCGAGAGCTAAACCTATTTATTGATAATAGATGTAATAATTTTATTTTTGCATATTTTATGATGTTAATACATATGTTTTTCTATTTCAATGTTAGTATTTGATTTCTATGCTTAATTTTTTTGTTGGTTTGAACATCCATGGCTTGATTATGATTCATTAGGTGATGGAAAATGTCTTTTGAACTATAACTGAAATTAAGTACCTAATGGAGCTTGTATATAGGATAGAACATGATTCAGTAGCAATCAATGTAGATGCCACTTGGAGTAGGAGCCAAAATAAGGGAAGGATGAAGTCGCCACTTGAGTTGAAGGCACAAGATAATATTCTACTTGAGAGTAACCCTCAATCATTCACAAAAGCAGCAAAGTTTTTGTACTACTAATCAAAGTTGAATATAAAATAGGTGAACCATTAAATTAGGATCTCTATACCTTAAACATGTTGCGCATTTAACATGTGCTCAATGTTGGTGGTGTGACTCCTTTCTAGAAGCATTCCTTTGCCTTGCACTCCAAGTGAGCAAATTATTTGCTCTTGATCTCTTCTTGGGCCAAGGAACTTCTGTTGTGACTCTTCTAAGCACCTTTGCTCCCTTGCACTACAAGTCAGTCATTGTGTGCTCTTTCTTAGGCTAAGGCACCCTAATGTGTTTGCCCACACCTAATGACACCTTTCCAATTATTGCTTGAACCTCCTTTGCTAATGGTATTCTCTAAAGATTTGTACTCATAAAGTTTTACAATATCCTAAATATCTCGCCTTAATCCATGGGTGATGATGTTCTCCTTGCAAACCCCTTCCCCTCCCTCCCTTCCTTAGAAACCTTTTCTTTTTTAGCCTTCCATCTTCCTTTTCATCCCCTCCACCACCTTATCTTTATCCAGTCCTTCCATGATGGCTTTCTTCCCCTCCCTTGGGAGGAAATCCTAAACCAGATAAATATTACATTCAGGGGGAGTAATGTAATATTAGGATATTGCATGTAATAATGTTTATTTGATGAAATATGAAATAAAAATTTTATGACTTAAAAGTGATATATGTACTCTAATATAATATATGTGTGTGTGTGTGTGTGTGTGTGTGTGTGTGTGTGTGTGTGTGTGTGTGTGTGTGTGTGTGTGTGTGTGTGTGTTTATGCTTTACTGTATAGATTTGTGTTTATTCTGCCATATAAAAGATATTTATGTTCTTATATATGTGTGTTTTAACTGTGGTATATAAAAAACACTTATGCTCTAATAATATACACGATTCTCTTTGTTGCTACATTTCATATCATGCATAAACTTTAAAATGATTAGACGATATAAATTCTGATATACGAAAAATTAATGATATTTTGCTCTAGTGAATCATATTTCGTTCTAATACTTTCTTATTAAAAAGCAATAAAATTCTGATACAAGGATTTTGACATACGCACTAAAGGAAATTTTTGAAATGTCACATTTGCTTTGATAAAAGTTAAACAATTCAGAGGGAGTTAGGAGTAAGGGGGAGCATACTTAAAGTATACATTGTTTACTAAGATAAAAAAAAACCCTAGCATAACCATACGCCTTCAAAATCAACTTGAAATATATTTCGTTTAGCATGAGTATTTGTTAAACATAAAAAAAATGAGATTAAAGAAACAAAAATCATCTAAAGAGTAAATTGTGTAAGCAACCCAAGTTTTGAAGTTTAACAAACAACATTACATGAAATATTTTTGCTTAGGAAAAGATGTTCAAAATAGTAGTGCCTAATGAAAAAGCACTTTATAAGATCTGAAGCTAAGAGCTGAAGTAAGGCATGGACACTTGCACTCTGTTGTTCAGACCATTAATCAACTTTTTTCTCAAACAGTTTCTTATTTACACGTATTCAATTCTAATTAGAGTAAGTTGAGAAAACACCTATTCTAGAACATCTACCCACATATGACTCAAAAGATCAAATAGTTAGACTCCAAAATTCAATTCCACAATTAGGGGTGGGCAAATAGAACTGAACTGTACTGTACTGCTAAAATCTGTACTGAACTAAAAACTAGTTTGTATAAACTGAACTGAGCTGTAAAACAGTTCAGACAAACTGAACTGAACTGTTTTTTGTTTTATTAAACTGTATTGAACTGAACTATACTAAATTGTACTAAAATACAATATAAACTAAACTGAACTACTAACTATACTAATTTTAAACTGAACTATACTAATTTTAAACTGAATTATACTAATTTTAAACTGAATTGTACTAGTTTTTAAATTGAATTGTACTAGTTTTTAAAGTGAATAGTATAACAATACATGTTCTTTTTAATTGAAATTTATTTTAATATTTATTTTATTTTATTCATAAGTGTCTTACAAATTAACTTTTTAATTATTTGATATTATTATTTTCTATTTTATTTATATTTCTTTTATTATTATATGTGTATGGAAATTATTTTATTATTTATTTTATTTATTTTTTATTTTTTTATTTATATTTATTTTGTCATGAATATTATTTTACTTTTATATTTATTTTTTTAATTTTTTATTTGTATTTTTTTGTTTTATATATGTATATAATTTATTTTATCTTTTTATCTACTAATTTTATTTTAAAATAATTTTTTATTTATATTTGTTTTGTTCCCTCGTAAAACTATTTTATTAATAAATTATTTATTATTTATATTTTATTATGTAAAAATTAAACTAGTATTTATTAATTATTATAATATACTAAAATATGATACTAGAAAAATTACTCTTAACAAACGTTTGTTAATTTGTTTGTCATTTGATATTTCTATTATATTAATTATTTTGCTACATTACTATTTTTTTTATGATATTTCATTATATATTCATTTAATAAAATTTAACGTTAAAAAATATATTTTAGTTTTAGTATGTAAAATACTATCATTTAAAAATAATAATATTGATATTTATTTTAAAGTAAGTTGATTTTTAAAATAAATAGTTATTTTAGTGTGTGCGCTTACACATATTTTAATATCATTAAAAGTTTTTTTAACATATTTTTACTTATTTAATAATATGTTAAAGAATATAATATATTTAAAGCATTATTTTTTTATATAGTCTTTTTTTTATGATTTATATTACTTAATCATTTAATAAAATTAAATTTAAAAAATATATTTTACTTTTATTACTTAAAATAATATTATTTAAAAAGTAATATATGTTTATTGATGAAAAAATATAAAAATTTGTGATAAAAAATTTTTTCTTAAAAAACTCATTATTAGTTTTTTATTTGAACGGTTTCTTTTATTAAAATTTTATTATTAAATAACATTTTCTTAACAAGAGAGAGTAATTGAACGGAAACTAGAGAAGAGAAAAGAATAGATACAGTTCTTACAGTTAACTGAACCGAAACTCTTATAAGTTCAGTTTTTAAAAACTAAACCATAAAATAGTATACTGAACTTTTAGTAAAAGTGGATCAGTTTTTTTAAGTATAATATAGTACAGTTAACTATAGTACAGTACAGATCAGTTATTTTTGCCCAGCCCTATCCACAATGATCATACACACAGACTAACCACTAGACAACTGAATAGAATTAATCAGGACAATATACATGTTGAAAGACGTACTGAAGTATATGACAGAAACAAATACCGATTGCACTAGAAACAACAATTTTCACTGAATTCAATTGAACCAGTACTGAAATCAGCAATTAAAGATAAGCATATATATCCATCAACCTATCTAGATACCACATGATTTGAACCTAAAATGGTTGTTCATATTTCATTCTTGAGTTTATGGAAATATGTTGAGATGTCGTTCGGTGAAACAGATAATAAATGAACTATTCGGTGAAACAGGTGAAATCATTTTTATGAATGGACTAAGTTTGCTGAGTTATGAACTAGTTCCGTGAAAATTGCATTTAATTAGTTTGACAAGACAACAATATGAATTCAAGCAATGGAGAGTGACACATTGAACAATGCAACAAACACATGGACAACAAGCATTAAGAAGCAGAAGTTAATTGAATATGCACTGATGATCATGACGTTAAATAGATGCACCTGATTCTATCCATAAACATGCAGGATTGATTCATTCGGTGTATGGATTGAATTTGACTGACTAAAACATCTAAGACAGACTGAACACGCAACTGGATTGATTTAAACCGATTGAGGTAATCGATTAATCGATTAAAATAGAAGTTAACATACAAACGCAAAATTATATGGACATTAATTCCTGCTAACCAAGAAATAAAGTTTGAAACAATAGTACATAACAAATCAACTCTGATCATTTTCGACAAACAATTATTGAGTTTTTTAGACGGCGAATTTTTTTCGTAAGTCGAATTTAGAGGAGATTTATACATATTAGAGATTGAAGATGACGAGTTCTTATAAATTAATCTCCCAAAGCATCAGATGAATTTTTTATTTTTTTTATTTTCTAATAATTCCCTTTTCAGACATAATCAAACTTTAGAGGAATGTCGAAAGAATTCAATATATATGTAGTTATTATTGAACCCTTAGCTGCTTAGAATGAGATTAATCTTGGTTGGAGATTGAAGGTGTATTTGGGAAGTTGTTGATGGCAAGCAATTAATTGAGTTGATTGGACAGGATAAAGGTAAAACAGGAATTAGAGACCAATAATAATGTCGCACCATAAGTTAACGGTCCTTTGTGATATGATTAGATGGTTGGAAGTAAACGAATGCCGTATGAATTATTTTTAAAAGATTCTCAATATGTAATATTGTAGTACCTGTTTCTGTACCAAAAACTTAATGTAGCCGTTCGCGCTCATAATGTTTAAACACAACTTATAATTTCATACAGTGCAAGGCTTTTAGTTTTCATCAATTTGAAATCTGAATATACTTTTCATAATTTTTTTTTGGATTTTTTATTCTCATAAAATTCATTTATTTGATTTACATTTTTGTTAATTTTTTTTCTAATATATCTTGTTACCATAGACGCGAGTCTAACCGATCGGTAATAGGTATTCCCTGCTACTACGAGCACAAGGTTAACCGGTAGGTAGTCAGCAATCGAGAGGAAAGGATTAAGATGAACCAAGCGGGGACGTTCAAGCAAACGTTATGTGACCGCTCGGTTCCGACAACCATTAAGTACCATTAAGTATGCAATTAATGACGTCAAGGCTACCGTTGAATGATTAAGGTTTGCATTAATGATCATTAAAGAGGTAAATTAATTTATTAGATTCCTTTAAACTCTATAAATAAAGGCTTATTATGGAGGTAAGAGGACTTTTGGATCGATTCTAAATCATCACTACTAGACTTATAGAGATAAATTCGGATTTATCTATTCACATATAACATGAGTTATATGATCATAGCACAAACAAATAAGGGTAAGCCAACCATATCATACAATCATTAAACTTATAATATAAATGTTTCAATCATGTATTTCTGCAATTGATAAATATCATTATCCGAATGTCATTAATTCATCATTTTTTTTAAAAATCACCTTTCTCATTTTCATAAACCTTACAAGTATACCATGCTTACTCACGAAGCCTTATGGTCAGACTGCTCTCTACCTGCTTCCTTAAGCCTCACCTGTATACTATGTCTTACTTTCTGAAGCCTTATGGTCAGACCTCTCTCTGCCTGCTTCTATAAAACTTACGGACCATATATTTATGTCAAAGCCTTATGGTCAGACCACTTTCTGCCTGCTTTCATAAACCTCGGTGTTACTTTGCTCATATTAAGCTCTCATAGTATAAACCAAACATACTACTCCAAGTAGTAAACATCATTTCATAAGTAATAATTTCTTATATCCACTCCCACATTTCATAAAAATCAACATATCATACCCTCTTATCTACCTAACTCAAATCATGTTCGTTCTTTACTCATGAATTGATAATAACTCGTTTTGGTGTCAACAAAGTAAACATATTGCTAGATATCATACTTCATATTATAAACTCATTTCTCTCATAACGAGTATAACTCAACATATTTTCACAAATCAAAGGTCATATATCAGCCAAAATACATCAACATATCTTAGGAACTAAATATTAAAGTTTGGGCTTAATGTAACGGTAAATGAAATATATATGAAGTTCTTTCCATGATGACTTAAGAACAAAAATATAGTGTTCATCATACTTTTCAAAATTTTGAAATTTATTTCTCAACACATAGACTTCTAATTACAAATCCTAACGGTCAAATTATAGTAATATATCTTAGGAATCATATATCAAATTTTCAAGTTGATCCAACAGTCAAATAGAATAGAATCTATATTTTTCCGAGAGTACTCAGTAATACAATTTTATTCAAACATGCTGAACTTATTTCTCCAAGTACAGACTCTTAATTAATTATTCAAACGGTCAAAGTAAAGAAATAGATCTTAGGATCCATATATTAAAATTTTAGCTAAATCTAACGATAAAAACAATTAAGAGGAACGTTTTACCACTGTAATTCGAACATAGAAAAATTAAAATCATGAAAACTAAGTTTACACAGATAACTACCATTACCAAAATTTTAACATGATCATAATTCATATTTATGATCATAATATGTATAAATATCATATGTAAGAAAGGATTAGCTCCTCTACCATCAAAATAATCTTAATATAAAAATTCAGGGGAAACGAGAAGTTGAATCTGGCAGAGCCGGTTAGACAACTTCCCATCCTTCTGGAAAGATGCAATAAAAATAGATAAAACAATAAAATTTCTGGGGAAACAAGAAGTTGAATCTGGCAGAGCCGGTTAGACAACTTCTCATCCTTCCAAAAAGATGCAATAAAAATAGATAAAACAATAAAAATTATAGGGAAACAAGAAGTTGAATCTGGCAGAGCCGGTTAGACAACTGCTCATCCTTCCAAAAATATAATATAAAGAGATAAGAAACAATAAAACTTCTGGGGAAACAAGAAGTTGAATCTGACACAGCCGGTTAGACAACTTCTCGTCCTTCCAAAAATACAATATAAAGATATAAGAAACAATAAAAGTTCTGGGGAACAAGAAGTTGAATCTGGCAGAGCCGGTTAGACAACTTCTCATCCTTCCAACCATACAAAAAGAACATGGATCTCCTTACTGAAGCATGTTCTTATTCAAAATTCAGATCACACAGAAACAAAATGTTTCATATTCAAGATTTAAGATCAAACAAAAGCAAAATATTACATGATCAAGACTCAGGATAATACAAAACAAAATCTTAATATTAACTCCCCTTACCTCTATTACAGACTTAATCTCCTCATTCTCTGAAAACTTCCAGAATATCCCCTTTGCAACTAGAAATTCTTCCAACTCTCTTCTCTCAAAATTTTTCTAAGTTTTTTGGTGTAAATTTTCAGCCTTTCCCCCTTGGCTATTTATAGCAAAAAAATTTACTATTCATTTTTACTATTCATTTTAACTATTCATTTTACTATTATAAAAATAATTTTTTACTTACAATTTGATGAATTCTGATCTCTTATGACTCAAGGCAACGTGGAATACTTATCCCTTCTAAAAATATTTTTTTTTTTTACTATTCATAATTTACTATTTACTTTTTACTTTTTTTTTAATCTAGTATCTCAATTACAAATATTTTCAAGGATCTTACAAAGAAAGCCGCTCGATTCTTATTAATAGGAGGAAATCTCTACAGAAGGGGATTCTCTTCACCATTATTGAAGTGTGTGTCGTCGGAAGAAGCCAAGTACATTATGAGGGAGCTTCACGAAGGGGCATGCAGAATGCATACTGGCCAACGAGCACTCCGAGCAAAGGTGCTAAGGGCAGGTTACTTTTGGCAACCTATGAAAAGGGACTGCAAGACATTTGTGCAAAAATGTCTCAAGTGTCAGGAGCATTGCAACAACTTCAACATATCGACGGTAGAGTTGCACAATTTAGTATCTCCTTGGCCGTTTGCACAATGAGGAATGGACATAGTGGACCTTTTTCAGTGGGCAGAGCACAGAAGAGATTCTTACTAGTGGCAATTGATTATTTCACTAAGTGGGTAGAAGCAGAGCCTCTCGTTACCGTTACCGCTGCAAGAGTACAAAAGTTCATATGGATGCTTATATGTCGGTTTGGTGTCCCCCGAACGATCATTACATATAACGGGCGACAATTCATTGATAAACGACTTGCCGATTTCTACAATAAGCTAGGAATCAAGCATGTTACTAGCTCGGTGGAACACCCACAGGCGAACGACCAAGTTAAGGCCGCCAACAAAGTAATTGTGACAGAGTTAAAGAAGAGACTGGGAAGAGCCAAAGGAGCTTGGGTGGATGAGCTGCAAGAGGTTCTTTGGGGATACCGTTACACACCGCATGGTACAACTAGAGAAACTCCTTTTAACCTCACATATGGAACGGATGTCATGCTACTAGTAGAGGTAGGGGAGCCTACTATTAGGCGAAAAATTGAAGATTTGTAGGCTAACAGTGACGAGCTATGAACGGAGTTGGGCACCTTGGATGAAAGAAGGGAAATTGCAGTGATCCGAGCGGAAGCCCAAAAAAGACTTATTGTTAGACGTTATAACACCAAGATAGAACCAAGACAATTTGTTGAGGGCGATCTCGTGTGGCGGAAGACAGGGGACGCCTGGCGTAACCGAGCAGAAGGGAAGCTAGCTGCAAAATGGGAAAGCCCCTTCAGGGTGATTGAAAATCTGAAAATTGGAACCTACCGTTTAGAGCACCCAACAGGAAAGGCCATTCCCAACACATGGAATGCGTCACATTTAAAGTTCTACTTTAGTTAAGAGGTTACGTTGTAATTCTTTCAAAGATCAATAATACTGATGTTTTTATTCATTATTAGTGCAACCTAACGGTGAGGAACGTTCTTTCGTGACTCTCACCTTGGTCTTAGGGCACGCTCCTAGTGAACTCCTAAGACCTAAACCGAACGGTGAGAAACGCTCTTTCGTGAACTCTCACCTTGGTCTTAGGGCACGCTCCTAGTGAACTCCTAAGACCTAAACTGAACGGTGAGGAACGCTCTTTCGTGAACTCTCACCTTGGTCTTAAGGAACGCTCTTAGTGAACTCCTAAGACCTAAACCGAACGGTGAGGAACGCTCTTTCGTGAACTCTTACCTTGGTCTTAGGGCACGCTCCTAGTGAACTCTTAAGACCTAAACCGAACGGTGAGGAACGCTCCTCGTAAACTCTCACCTTGGTCTTAGGGCACGCTCCTAGTCAACTCCTAAGACCTAAACCTAACGATGAGGAACGCTCTTTCGTGAACTCTCACCTTGGTCTTAGGGCACACTCCAAGTGAACTCCTAAGACCTAAACCGAATGGTGAGGAACGCTCCTCGTGAACTCTCACCTTGATCTTAGGGCACGCGCCCAATGAAATCCTAAGATCTAAACCGAACGGTGAGGAATGTTTTTCGTGAGCTCTCACATTGATCTGATAGATTTATATTAAGCGCACAGTCAAATGTAAAAAAGGATGTATATATTCATCCAGAAATGTTGATATATTCATTCAAAGATGGATTACAAAAGTCATAGACGTTGACAAACTTTAGAAAAAACTAAAGGAAGTCTACTAAAGTTGAGCATTGACCCCGTCGGTCTCCTCAATCACTTCTTCGGCAGGAGGATGAGTATTCGGAACGGCCAAGGTTGAAGGCGTAGGAACTTGGATGGGAACTAACTTACCATCCATCACTACCATACTAACGTCGAGGCGGGGGTCTTCTAAAGGAATTTGGAAAAGGACATTACACTAGGAGAGAGCCTTCTCGAAATTGAGCATATGTTCGTTCACAACTTCGTTGCCCAAAAATTTGTTGTCAACCTTCAGCTTCAACGCCTTATCGCGAAGGCCATCCCACTCGGCAAGAAGGTTGTCCCTATCGGTCACCAGCTCTTTGCATTTATTGGTGGACCTTTGAAGATCATGCTTCATGTCTTCAGCAAACCATTGTAATCTGCGCTGAGCAGAAAAGGACTCAGCAAACAAAGTGTTAGCTTTTTTCTTTTCCTCATCCGCCATCCTTTCCACTTCAGCCAACCTAAGAGTCAATTCTTGATTGGACTTCACAACCGCATTATACTTTTCCTGAAGCGACTGAAGCTTTGTAGAAGCCGCGACCTTCTTCTGGGCAGCATAGGCTAGATACATTCTGGAACGGGCGGCCAACTCTAAAGCCATGTTTGAGGCCTCTTCTTTGATCATTCCTTTCATCAGACCTTTTTCTTCAATAAAAAGGTCGAATTGAATGTGTTTGGCCACCTATGAGCTGGCACTGAGCGTCCCAGAAAGAGGAGGACCGTCCGGTAGAGATCGCTTACTACGTTTGGACGAGGCAGATGATTCCCGAGCAGCTTTTCTTTTACTCTTTTTCTTCGGAATCGACTCAGAGGAGGGTTGAACTTTTTCAGCGGAAGGTGGACATGTGGATTCAGTCGTCGGGACTTCAGTGGCGTATGGAGGAAGGCACTTGTTGGGTTGGCACGGATAGCGGCAACGACTGGCGTACGAGAAGAACTCCCCTCACCAATTGCTTTCCTTATTTCCCCCCACCCCCCTCTGGGCGAATAAACGTGCGAAGGTGCTACTCTTGGCCGGATCCATCCCAGTTAAGTAATCTACTTAACGAAAACAAATTTAGATAAGTTACAAACGGCTGCTCAATAAAGGCAATTGAAAGAAGTTTACCAAAGCTGTTAGAGTGAAGGTTTTGTTGTTAAAGAAGTTGATGAGTGCACGAGAAGAGGACTTGCGGGGCAGCTGACTCTGTTGACTTATCAAATCCAACTATTTGGGTGTCATTCGTGACTTGGGCCACAAAATAACCTTATTAGGGTAATCGTTCCAGTAGGGAAATTTAGGTCGCTCGTCTGGCAAGCAGAAGCTGGGATGATCGACCTTTAGAGGAACAACCTTGAAAAAGTTCCCCTTAAAAGTCTTTGTAGGAACTGTTGAACAACGTAAATAACTGCCTATCCGAAATCGTTCTGAGGGAAACCCAGAGCTTGCTCGGGTGAGGCTGTATGCGAAAAAAGTAAAGAAAAGCCTCGGGAGTAGGGTACAAGGCAAGGGCGGTGTAGGCGACAGAAAATGCTTGTATGAATGCCCAACCATTCGGATGCAGCTGCGTAGGAGCCACATTAAGCTCCCTGAGAACGCCCATCTAGAATTCCGAAAAAGGAAGAAGGACCTTCAAGTCCTTAAACATTGTAGCATAGGCATAAAAGAAGTCTGAGGAATAATCTCCCCAGCCGTGACACACTCGCTCAGTCTTTTACATGGCAAGCTTAAAATAACTAGCATCTTGGGCTGCCTTCACCAGACAAACTTTGCCAGCCAATTCCTTGAAAGGGCAGCGAGAATAGAAGGTCGAAGAGATTTTCCTATCCTCATAGGGAGCCCAATCATAGCCAAGGACAACAGGCCAATCCTTGGGCTTGCCATCCCAGGCACCGGCGGAGTCTACATGAATAGCGACCTCCTCAAGAGCATCATTGTCTTCAAGAAGGTCAGAAGAATCCCCAAGGTCCAAAGGCGCTGCAGAATCAACGGCAATAGCATCCCGATCGGCGATGGCACCCGAGGAGGAAAAGGATGAAGTGGCAATCTTGTCGTCAACATACCCTTTGCCTTCTTCACCGGCGGAATCGGAAAGAACACGAGAAGACATAATTACCTGAAGCAGAAGATTGAGACGGGAAGGAGGAGAACAAGAAAGCACTTGGGAGTAGAAGAGGCGTGGATAGAAGGTGAAAAATCAGGGCAAACCTATTGCTATTTATAGAGGGTAAAAACGATTCGCCAGAGAAATCCGAAGCGTCCAAAAGAAAAAGATCTAACGACTCAGGCGTTGTGACGCTACAGCTTCACCTTTTCCCGCCTATATATTACAGTCGTGACTCTCCAACTTCAACTTCTCCCGCCATTTTGCAAACATTGAAGACACGCACGCCTGAGGAATGTTATGGTTTGAGGGGCCTTGAACCGATCTGATACAACTTTAAAACCCAACGCAAAAAACTTTGCTAGGGCTTGGGGGGCTTAAGTTACCATAGGCGCGAGTCTAATCGATTGGTAATAGGTATTCCCTGCTACTACAAGCACAAGGTTAACCGGTAGGTAGTCAGCAATCGAGAGGAAAGGATTACGATGAACCAAGCGAGGACATTCAAGCAAACGTTATGTGGCCGCTCGGTTCCAACAACCGTTAAGTACCATTAAGTATGCAATTAATGACGTCAAGGCTACCGTTGAACGGTTAAGGTTTGCATTAATGATCATTAAAGAGGTAAATTAATTAATTAGATTCTTTTAAACTCTATAAATAAAGGTTTATTATGGAGGTAAGAGGACTTTTGGATCAACTCTAAATCATTACTAATAGACTTACAGAGATAAATTCTGACTTGAGCGTCGGAGTGTCTTCTGCAGGTCACCCCCCATTTGGGATTTACATTCTGAAGGAGAACTTTAGGCGTGGAGACTTAGAGATACGGAGAACTAACCAGTTGGATATATTGAAGGCTGAAGCATTCTCGAGCAGAAGTGATTGGCGGTATCCTCGTCCCATTTCAGCATAAACATATCTATTGTTTTATTGAAAACTCTAAAATATTTTTTTATTATTTGTTTTGGATAAAACAACTTTGATTTTTTATATAAGACTTAAAAAAAATTTATATATATATATATATATATATATATATATATATATAATGATAAATAAAGATTTGAATTATTATAATTGGAGGTATAACTTTGAGAATTTAAATGAGTAGATATTAGCTTATTTGTCTTAACTAGCTACTACAAAATAATTTAATTTATTGTAGTTGGAGGTGTAACCTTGTATATTTAAATGAATATATTATTAGCTTAGTTATTTGAATCTTTATAAAGATATTATAAAATGAAATCAATGAATTTATCTGGTATATTGTTTTAACATGATACAAATGGTTTAAATTACATTGATGATAATAAAGTTATATGTATTATGATTTTGCTTAGTATTGAATTTTGCGGTTATGGTTTCAACCTGTGATATGTTTATATGCATTTCATAGGTTAGTGTAGATCGACAACGAGTTTGTGATGTTGTAAATAAGAATGGATGCATGTATACATTTATGTATTCATGTATTCGATAATGTTTGCTCGTTAATAAGAAATGTTTTTATTAAAAGACATTATTTAAAGTTTTGGAAGACTATGAATACATCTAATATAGATTTACACTTTTTTTATTGAAAATTATATAATGATGACCAAATTTGGGTCGTTACAAGTGGCATCTCCAAAGCAGTAACACCAATCATCTAAAGCCATATAGTCACTCAAAATGGGCCACTTGCTCAGATTCATGGAAATTCATCATTAGTTTCTCTATTTACTTTGGAAATTCTATCATTTCATGGAAGTCGAAGCAATAACAAACAACTTCTCATAGTTCTTTAGAAGTTGAATACCGTGTCTTAGCCACATGTGAGTTTCAATGATTAGTCTACATTTTTCCAAGATTTACATATACTCGTAACTTAATTTGCTATCATTTATTGCAACAACCAATCCACAACCAATATACATGATACAAATGGTTAATCCTAGAAAATGAACTTTTCTTTTGTAATCAAATTAATCAATTAGGTTAATAACATAATCAATTGATCATACCAGAAAATAGTTTTCTTTAAAAAATATCATTTCTTCTCATTTGAAAATGATGTTTTCCAAATCAAAAGATGAGAAAGATAATGTGTTTCAAATCAAAAGATTAAAAAGTGTAAGTTAGAGAGTTCTAAGAGTAGTTTACTTAAGATTTTCATATTGAGATGTTCTAAAGGATTCTTGCTTAAAGTAAGTGTCATTTTTTTAATATCAACACATAAGGTGTATTCCTTCTTTTTTTCTTCTCTTTGTTATCATTCCTTTTTGTTAATCTTGTCATTCTAAAGGTGATTTTTATAAGGCAATTGTGTGTAGCATTATAGTTGTGTGTAATTCTTGAAGTCTATTTCAAGGTTCTTGTATTGTAAAAATTAGGATTACTAAAATGTTCTTGTAGTATTGTAAACTCTTACTTCTATGGTGAAATTCTAGCTCAAGTTTGAAGCTGATGTTGATTCTTAAAGAATCGAACGAGTATAAAATTTATTGTTTCTTATTTCTTCTAACATACACTTTGTTAATTGATTAAATCAATTTCAAGAAAATGGTTTTGAAAAATTAAAAAGAATAAGTTTTTAGAAAAACCAATTCAACCTTTCCTCTATCTTGATTGGAAAATATTTTCTGCAAGTATTTTAACACCAAATAAACCACCTCGTTAATTTGGACCGATTCTAAATTTGTTGGGAATCCAAGTGTGAGTCTAAATCTCACATTGGATAAAATGAGAAAGTAGAACACTATATAAAGATGAAAGACCCATTAATCCATTGCCTTAAGGTTTTGGGTAGAGAGTGGTGTTAATCCTTTATATGGTTGGACTCATATCTCATTGATATTGTGTCTCCCCGGATGAACCTCCTCCTTGGTAGATCCAACAGTGGTATCAGAGTCGATGGTTTCTAAGTGAGTCTAAGTCCCACATTGGATAGAAATGAGAAAGTAGAACATTATATAAAGATGAAAGACCCATTAACCCTTAATGTAAAGACTCAATGTAAGGATATGAAAGTTGAGAAAGAGATGATGTTATAGCCAAGAATTGCACACCCTCTAAGTCATAACATTTAGTGTATTCTTTTATTTTCATTGTCACCATTTGTTTTCTCGTCTTTTATTTTTTTATTATTGTTCTAGTTTCAATATATTTATTAATATTTCTTTAATATTATTGAGAGTGACCTAAATGTCTATAACATTATCATTATTCTACTATTATTTATATATATATATATATATATATATATATATATATATATATATATATATTGTATCTATGAACCGACTAGTCAATGTAATCTCAAAGTGAACAAACAGTCGGTCAATCCATTGAAACCTCCAAAACAATATAGACCGATCAGTCACTACCAACATCAGTAACTGATCGGCCTCTCACAAATTAAGAAAACTTGAAGCTAATTAGTAATGAAAAAACATCCTTACAACGCATAGGGTCGTGATTGGACCAACCCTAAACAAAAGTCCATTTCAGAGCCTATAAATATAAAGCCTATAAATATAGAGACAAGGTAAGGAGATAGGTGATTACATTTATTAGGCATTTAAGAGTTAACTGTAATAACCGATCAATATAACTAAGAACTGATTTAATCATTAGAGTGCCTTTAACATATACTCACCCTTCGGACTTGGACTTTATTAGAGAAAATTCAACAAGAGATTGAAATAAGAGAGATAATCTAAGATAAATGATTCACTAAAAGTGTGAAAGTATAGTTTTCGACCTTAATATCGAATATATATATATATATATATATATATATATATATATATATATATTAATACTAATATTACGTGAATAGGATAACAATCGAGTGAAAATAAACCATAACATAAGATTGGACATCAATCCTAACATTATAATAAGAAAAAAAATCCTACCGTATAAACCAAGCAAATTTAGATAAAAATTAATTTGACAACCTTAAAATCAACAACTTATACTTTCAATGAAATATAAGTTTATCATTATTCTAATAATTCTAGTATATTTCAATTCAATGATGAAGAGATTTAAAAGTAATTGAATTTATTTGAATAGATTTCAATTTAAAGTTTGTGTTGATGAAGAGATTTAAGCCGTGTTCATTTGAAGGTAATTCATTGTTATTAGCGATTTGCGACGATGGATTTCAAATGAATTTTATGTTCACATCTATAGATTTGCAGGTGATGGAAAAAGCTGATTTGTAGGATGAAGCAAATTTTTAATCTTCCACTCTCTCTCCAGATTTACAAGGAATTATGACAATTCTCAATTTTACCCTTAATATAATATATTTGATTGAAATAGATTCTCAACATGAATAATAATAATAAATTATTATTATTATTATTATTATTTTGGTAATCTTTAATTTCATTACTTACCTTAAAATTCACTCAAATAAACAACAAAAATTTTCTCCTCAAATCCGTACATTCACTTTCTCCCAAATCATCTTCTGCAGTGAACAAAGCCTTAAAAGTGAGAGTGAGTGAATTTAAAAAGTGAAATTTATGAAAATTTGTGAATGATTTGATGTGATAGATAAAAAAAAGCTTTAATAGATAGAAAAGAAATATTACAAAATTATATTTATTTAAAAATAATATAAAAATATTTTTGGATTAGTTAAATTTTTTTAAAAAAATATTATTCATTAATTTTGAAAAAAATAATAATAGTAATAAATAATACAATTTATTTGATATAACAATAAAAAATACATTATATTTCTAAAAGTTATGTTCTTTTAATTCTAAAAGTTATTATTATTATTATTAAACACATCCGAACAACACAAAATAAGGAATTAAAAAACATTTTTCACACATTGAAATCGATTTGATGAACAATATAACTTATTATCACACATGCATGGGTTCTTGGAGGAATTGATTTCACCAAATCAAAAACCAATTCCTAACACCAATCGGGACCACCTTACACCCATGACATTTCGCAATCACCTTCTTGTTGCTTTTGTCTATATCGAAGTTCACAACACACTTCACCCTTCCTACTACTACAACCTTCTTCGCCATCACATTACAGAACCATCATAGCACTGTCACAAAAACAAAACTCAAGTTCTCCACCTCTCACAAATAATAAACTCCAGGTGCTATTATTGTTAAACTTCATATATCACCGTCAAACTTCCTCCTCAAGCTCAACATTTCGCTACTCTCTTCTTTTCTCCATCCTTAAATTTTTGGATAAAAACACATTACACTCACAAAATCGTCCCTTTCCATCACTCTCAATAATAAATTCCTCACAGTGTCAAACAATTCATCCCAAAAGAAAATACATTTTTTGGTTTGTTTCCTAAAGTAATACATTTTTAAGCGAATATCCTATTGGAGGAAATTCTTAAAATATTGGCGAATTTGATTCCATATAATTTATTTGTATAAAAAAAGTTTGTCAAAATAGATCTCCACGTATTAGACTGTGATGCTTTTAAAATTGTGTCCTGATGCCTTCCATCCATTCATAAAGTGTCAAAGTCTTTTCAAAAATAATGATGCTGACCTTGTTCACACATACATGGAATTAGGTCCAAAATTCAGGTTCAGTTCATACACTTCTGACGACATCTCCGCCGGCGCATTAAATTCAAAATCATGGATTACTCTTCAGAAACAGATCGACACAGATCACAAAATCACTTTTTTTAATATGCTTTATTTCCCCTTTCAGTAATTATTTCCCTCAAAGCCGTGTGAACATGTTGTTAGTTTGCAAGTTCACTCCTTCAAAATCATTACTTTGCTTAATTATTCTATTACTCATTTCAACTCTGTCACTTTCTTTAAAATTATCATTCATTTTTAATCACTTCCAGGATCTGCAGATTTTCTAGTTTCTACAACGGATGTCCCAAACAATCAATCTTAATCTTTATTATATTGAACATTTAATTTTAATTCATTTCCTGTCAAATTTTCTACTTATTTTAGCATTTCTAAAAAGATTAAAATTTTCAAAGATGAATTTTTATTTCATCAAAAGAATTTATTTTAATAAGTCTTATATTCTCACGTACCTAAAAGTTGGGGTTCCAAACTTCAAAGTAAAAATAGTTCTTGAATTTCTTTTAAATATAGTGATGACTCTAATCGTATTATCTCAACTTATTTAAGATTATAACAAAATTTATCATAAAAGGAAATATTATATGTTTCTCTGTTTTACTTAAAAGAAACAAATAGATAATATAGTACTCATTTTTATTTTTTTTATAAAAAGCTAATATATAGATTAATATGATTGACACAGCCAGGACATAGCTCTGAAACTAATAATTTGTGGGCAGGACACAGTACATAGTGAGGTACAGAGTAGCTGTTAAGATTCACACGTCTTCCGGCCAAATTTCTAATGGGGCAATAAATTCTTGAAGTCTATCCTTTACCCTTGTCGTCTCCACTCCAACTCTTGATATTTTAACCTGACACACCAAAAACCAGATCAAATTACTTAATTGAATTCTTCTTAACTTCTGAACAAACAAACATTTCAGATGAAAATGTTGTAAAAATTGATGCTGTATAACTTTACCTGAGCGTGAACAACGTAAAATAACTTGTCGCCGACAGTTGAGAAGCTTGCAGTGACAACTTCAGCACCTTCTTCCTCAAGAACGCTGATTACTTCGTACAACATGACTGTCTTGTTCAATCCACTCACCAGCATCACTTCGATGCCGGAACCCAAGTCTCTTAGCTCGAGTATTGGCAACTTGGTGTCAACGAACATTTTTCTTTCACTGCTTTGGTTCAACATCGCTTGCTCCTTCTGCCTCTTCAATTTCTCTATTCTCTCTCTCATTTGTTTTATGTACCTTGCTGCGAGATCCAGTTGGTCCTGCTGCCCTAGCATCAGCTGAAAACATTCAACACTTGGTTAAAACTTCATGGACTAAGGATACAATTCATCAAACAGTTAGGAACGTGATTTTGGAAATTTTAGTTCGTGTTTCGCACGAGATCAACTCAAATGTGTGGTGGTGCGTGATTCACGTCCCAATTTTCACATCTGAATCCCGAATTGGAAGACTTCAAACGTGGAATCAGACATGAGTGCTCATTTTCAAATTCTTATACAAAAACGAAGAAAGAGTCTGCTTTTTTGAAAAAGAAAGTGTCTTTTAACTATCCCAATTGAAAGAACAACTGGGTGAAGAGTTCAAACAAGAGGGGTGGCGAAAAAAATGAACAGCTGAGTATTTTTTGTGAATTCCGTGTGTACCTTGGATTTGGGTGGTTTGAGGTTGGGAGGAATAAGAGAACCAAGCTGATGGCAGAGGGATTTCATGTGGATTCTGCGGTTTCTTTCGATGGTTTTGCGATCAAGTTTAGTGGAATCATCGATGGTGCTTGCTGCTAATCTCTTCTTCATCTTGATCGATTGCGAGGTTATTACATAAGTTGTGTGAAAGAGAAGTGATTAAGGAGCAAAGTAGTGAGTGTGCATAAACTGTGGGGTAGTAATGATAAGATGAAGGAGGGAAAATGGATCAATTGGATTGTTGAACAAGTTGAGGTGTTTATATAGAGAAAATGAGTGGTCTGTGGCATCCTAACATTCTAGATTAACTAAGTTTATGTGCACGATCGGGACCCTACATCCTGTTTTCATTTTCATTGACTGGAACATGAGGAACAAGGCTAAACCCCTTTTGTAATTATTTTTATGATTTGCCTATAAACAATTATCTATCTATCCAATTGTGTGGACGTGTGTTTGCATGGTTTCTCCACTTTGTTTTAATGTTAAGTTTATACATACATATATATATATATATATATATATATATATATATATATATATATATATATATAATATTTAGTAGGTAATAATGAGAAGGAGAAAGAATGAAGGGAGAGAGAAAGTTTGAATTTTTTAATGAAGAAAACTAATATTTCAACAATTTTAACATTTATTGATGAAAGTAATTAATAAAAAAATATTATATTTGAGAAAAATGATGGTTATTCGGGAGAACTTATCATAGGAATAAAATACCAATTATACTTGAGTCTAAACCACATTTGAGAAAAATGATGGTTCTTCGTGAAGGGAGAACTCATCATAGGAATAAAATACCAATTATACTTGAGTCTAAACCACATAATGCATGAGCATCACCTTAATCTCAAAATCTTAAGTCAATAAGTTTATGGGTCTTATACTTTGTATGATGTTCAACTTTCTCTTTTTTTATCAAATATGGGACTTACAGTACCACTTGAAGCCCAATAATCTCTACATTAAGGGTGAGTCTCTTCCACATTGGTACACACTCTCCTTTCAACGAAAGCATTCTCAACCATGAGTACACCTTTGCATATCGTCGTTCATCTTAATGGGGCACACTTACCTAAAATCTTTGTTAGGAAGACTTTTGATATAATGACCAATTACTCATGTATGAGACGTGGTTAATTTGTGGTTATCATTGACTAAGTATTAATTTGACCTTTATTATTTTGCAATTGCTCAGTCTTGTTAATCAGTTGGTTAGTTTTTCAGTCAGTCGAGTCAGGGTAGTTTGCTCGTTAGTCGGTTGGTCAGGTCAAGGGGTCAGCCCGCCATTCGGTCGATAGGTTGTCTTGCTAGTTGGTCTAACTTATTGACCAAAAGGATATGTAAAATACACTAGTCGTCCAAGCCTGAGTACTTGTAACAGTTTGAAAAGAAAAAAGGTACTTGGAAATCATGTATGTTATAGTCAGATCAAGAGGGGTTCCTTGGTTATAACTCATCTTTAGTCGTTGTAGTTTTCAGGATGGGTTCCTTGTTTAGAACTTGCCCTTAGCCAAATGTTATTTATCGATCAAGAGTGTTTGCTTACTTGGAATTTGCCCTTACCTAATGGAATTTTCAACAAGGGATCCTTGGTTGGAACTTGTCCTGAGTAGAATATTTTAGTTTGATCAGGAGGGGTTCCTTGGTTGGAACTCACCCTTACCCAATATTTTTACCGTAATCGTGAGAGGATAAGGCAAGAGGTCAAGGCCGACCAAAGGTAGAGAGGATGAGCCCATGTGCACTAGTACAAAATTGGCTTTTAAACTCGTACAATAGACATCAGTTCAGACAAAAACGATGCCTATAAAAATGCGGTGGCAGTCATGTAAATACGTTCAACTTATACGTCTCGGTTACACAATGAACCGAAGCATAAACCAGCAACAACCTCGATTACACTGTGAACCGAAGCATAAACGTCCACCTGCCCGCCTGTCTTTTGTGCTGACAACTTTTTGAAATGGGGATACTGCTTCGGGTATGTGTAGAACCGAGGCATAAGGCCTCTGCTACACCTGCAACACACTGACCATCACACTGCCACACGTCTTCTGGCACTTTAGGCTTTGGTTACTGTAATAACCGGTGCCATAAACGTGTATTGCCTCGGGTTTTTGGATAACTGAGGTTGTATCTCTTGTTAAGTTCAGACTCTTAACCTATACTCTTCATTTGCGTTCTTCTTCCTCGCGCTCTCCTCTACTTCCTCGCGTTCTCATTCCTCAGGCGCACAACAACCACCGTTCTTCTTCCACCAGCATTGGGTTCTTCTTCTTCGTTTTCCTTGCACCGTTGCCTCCAACCACAATTCGTTTCCGCTGTCGTGTCGTGCCCCTTCTGCCATTGCCGCAACTGTCGAGTCGTGCCTCCTCCGCCATTGCTGCCGCCACTGCAAAACCATTGTCCCCAACCGGCGTGCCTCGTCCTACGCACGAACTAAGCCCTCAACAGCGGTTCGCAATTGTTGCCACACCTTGCATTTGATTCCATTGCCGCCACCACCATTGGTCGCAGCCACCACAGTTGGTTGCAGCCACCACCATTTGTCGCCGCCACTGTCCGTTTGGGTCGCCACCCACGTTTTGGTCGCAGCACCAAGGGTCTCGCGCAAGCCAAAGAGGGTTTCCTCTTCGTCCATCCAACCCAACCTAGGCGGTGGCCGTTCGTGTTCTTGCAGCGGAGGCAGAGAAATTGGAGCAGTAGGGTTCATTATTGGGTTTTAGCATTTCTCTTGTTTCAGAATTTGATTTCTGACCAACGATATGCAGTAGTGCTCATTTGTATCAAGAATTGATTTTTTTTTTGAATTTGTTGCTTTTGGTTGGGAAGATTATAATCCGGATGAAAAAGACGAAGAGGAGGGTTGTGGTGGTGATAGCAAGTCCTTTTTTGCTCCTTCTGTTGGAACCTCTTTCCATGCTGAGATGTGTTCTATCTTCATGTTGTGACTTCATGATGTGTTCTATCTTCATGCTATTTAGGATGCCTGTGCAGACAATTTAACTTTGTTTTTGGGCGTTTTTGAATTTTGATGACATAGGCAACATATTTACCCAATAATGAACCCTAAGCAGAAAAAAAAAGAACCCTACTGCCTCGGTTCTGGGGAAAAAAATTAAAAAAAAAAAATCCTACTGCACCGGTTGTCTTTGAACCGAGGCGATATCCTACTTTTTTATGCCTCGGTTCTGAACCGAGGCATAAAGTCTACCAGTTTTTACCTCGCCTGAATATGCCTCGGTTCAGGAACCGCTACCTATAGTCAAAAATAACCGATGTCGTTTCTCTTTATTGTACTAGTGGTGGTAGAGGTCGAGAGCATTGAGGCTGACTGGTCGAATAGGCCAATGGGATGAGCCAGAATGGTTGAGGTCGAATGACCGAGATTGAGATGTCAAGACTAAAAACTCAAAAGAGAAATTAAGACTGAGATGTTGAAGCCTAATGGTTGAGGCTGAAAAGTCAAGACTAAAAAGTTGACAAAAAATTAAGGCTAAGAGGTCGAGGTCGAGTGACCGATTCAAAATGTTAAGACTAAAAGGTAGACAGAGAAATTGAGACCAAGAGGTCGAGACCGAAAGGTCGAACAAGCCGATTAGTCGAGGTCAAATGGCCGAGTCAAAATTCCAAGATTGAACAGTCGATAGAGAAATTGAGGCCAAGAGGTTAAGGTTGAATTGTTGAGGTCGAATGACCGAGCTGAATGATTGAAGCCAAAATTTGAAGATTGAAAATTCGATAAAGAAATCGAAGCTGAGAAATTGAAATTATATGGTTGAGGCTGAATTGCTAAATAGGTTGATAGAATGAGGTCAAATGGTTGAGTCTGAATGGTTAAGACCATACGATTGAGAGAATGATTTACTTTTTTATTGGCTTAATCATGGTTTAATCATACTTAATCAACATTAGTCGGTTGATTCATAGTTATTATTTGCTAAATGTTAATGTAACCTTTATTCTTCAATGAGTCAGTCTTCTTAATGGTTTAATTCGTCTATCAATTGGTCAATCGATAAATCTATTCACCGATTAAGTAGAAATAATCAATCTGTTGATCGAACCGAATCATCAATCCACCAATCAATCAATAGATAAATCCATCCATTAATAATTAGTGAACCCATTAGTCTCTCTAACTTAAAAAAAAAGGGCGGGGGGAATATAACCAACTAATATCCTCATTACATAGTAATCTTATAATAATCATCATAAGACGTAGTAAACTAAAATTAAAATTAATATAGAGACTGTTGTTATATCATTTAATCTTTAACTTTAATGTCTTATCATTAAGTCCTTATATGAATTAAATAATCATAAAAAGTATGTTAATACTGTTGCTATTTTCTTTTAGGTTTAATGTCTCAATAGGTCCCTATTTTTGTTCAGAATCTCAAATAGGACCCTTTCTTTTTTAGCATCTCAATTGGGTCTTTATTTTTGTAAAATTGAATCAAATAGGACCTTTCGGTCAAATTGATCAGACGGCGTTAAATAGGACATGTTGACTGTGTAGTTTTTTTGTTTTTGTTACGTGGCATTAAAAAGTGACTTAACTTTTTTTTAATTTTTAAATTAAAAAATAGAGTTTAAAGTGAGGGCAAAGTTGGGAAAGCCCCATTTAGGAATTTAGGTCTTTTTATTTATAATTGAAAAAAAGAAATTGATTAGGGATACAAACTTTTTTAAAGTAGAATTAATTAAATTCAATTACAGAAAGTCTGACTCTCTCTGCTACGACGAGAATACGCAAATCACCAATTCAATTCGAATAAAAAACTAATTACACCAGAAATCCCTAATTTCCCAATTTCAGCAAACCCGAATCCCCAAAATCAGAGAACAACAGGAACCCTAAACCCAAACTCGATACTGCCGCTGCTTTTGCCAAATCACGGCGTCACTGCCCTTAAGCCGCAAACCGCCAAGATCTCTTTCCCATGTAAGACGAAACAAAAACGGAAAGGAGGAGGAAGTCTCCCTCTTGCGCCGCGATCCAAAACGGAGAGGAGAAAGTAAACCTCCGCCACGCCATCTCTGTTGAACCTGACCCTTCTCTCCCTACGAGGAAGCGCTAAAGGATAGAGGAAAGAAGGGTTCTATTTGAATCGCGCCATCACTGCACCGTCGACGACGCCCTCGTCGTGCACTTGCCGCCATAGCAGCGCCATAGATGATTCTCCATGTCGGTTGCTTGTGAGATTGGGGAAGGTTTGCCCCTTGCGCGACCCACTGTGTTTCTTGATTCTGAACCCAAAGTCTAGACCCTTGTTTAGGATCTCTGTAAAGTGACCCTCAATTAACAAAAAAACAAGGAAATTTTAATTTTTTTTTAAACTTACCAAATCTGATGCAGAAACTAATTAGGAATAGAAATTAACATTAAATAAAAAAATCGTTTCATTAATTAATCTTAATTCTACTTTAAAAAAGTTTGTATCTCTAATCAATTTCTTTTTTCCAATTATAAATGAAAAGACCTAAATTCCTAAATTGGGCTTTCCCAACTTTGCCCTCAATTTAAACTCTATTTTTTAATTCAAAAATAAAAAAAAAAGTTCAATCACTTTTTAATGTCACGTAACAAAAAATTACACAGTCAATATGTCCTATTTAACGCGGTCTGATCAATTTGGCGGAAAGGTTCTATTTAATTCAATTTTACAAAAATAAAGATCAAATTGAGATGTCAAAAAAGAAAGGGTCTCATTTGAGATTCTGAAAAAAAAATAAAAACCTATTAAGATATTAAATTTTTTTTATTACATAGCCTTGTTTCTTTATGCTCCGTTGACTTAGTGCCATGTAATAATAGAAAAGCGGAAAGCAGTAAAAAAATGACCTTGAAACTTCTTGTATAAAAAAGAAAAAAGAAGAGATTTTCGCCGGAATCTGATATATTTTTTCGATCATGTCAAAAACAAAATTAATTATGTCATATAATTTACAGTATATATATATATATATATATATATATATATATATATATATATATGAAACAATTATATTTCATATATATAGATAGATATATATAATAATTAATAATAATAGATAGATATATTTAACTTTTTTTATTCTTCCATTCGTATTACTTAGTTTAAACAGTTTTATTTATAACTGTTTTTTTTTTACTTTCTCATTTTTCACTCTCTCATTGAAATAAAGCAGGTTAGTTTCTAATACTGCACCCAGAAAAAGAGAATAAACTATGGAAGACTTATTTTTACTTATATTATTTTATTATGTTGTACAATATTATATTAAAAGGGAATTTAACATATTAAAAATATTTAAACATTCCGTACTGAAATTATATAAACCGACCAACTGATTTGAAATGTAAAGAAAGATAGCTAATGAATGAAAATGGAAAAAGAGAAGAGAAGAGGGAAATCAGTTTGGTAGGAAGGATGACTAAGAAGGAGAAAGAAAGACCCGCACATCTTTTTTCGATCAAAACTTCCAACGAAAGACATCAAAATAATATACTTTTTGTTTTCATTTACAAAACAAAATCAAATATACGTAACAAAATCAAAGAAGGAGTTATCTAAATGTGAATAGTTTTCAAAGAAGGTTCCAGTTACAAGTTGCATTCAAGAATAACAGACATCCATAAATAGGAATACTTTTCGTATTCTTGTAATGTCACGTGTGTCTGTTCATGAACTTCGTTGACGATGATGCATTCAATTTTAAAGATACGTATGGCTTATGTACCATAAATATTATAATGATCATCGTTTTCATATTTTATCTTTGACTTTTACTATGATTTTTTTATCGTAACCCTACAATTTAAAGTCAACTTTTGTATTTTTCGTAGTTATTTTTTGGATTACACATGTTTTTAGATTTTAAATTTGTACGTAAAATTAAAATATGTTTTAGACTTTAATATGTTTTAATTTTTAAATTTAAAAAACAAATAAATATAATAATTTTAATCTAATAACATCAAATGTTTCATATTAATATGAAAATTGTTTATAATATTTGATATATTTTAATTCAAATATCAATCTAAACAATTATTTAAAACGTAAAAGTAATTAACATTATTAACTTAAAATAATATATTATTTATTTTTAAAACTTGAGATAAAAATAAATTTTAATTTCATATTTAAATTTGAAAACTAACCTAAGCCATAGTTTTTTTATTGTTGTATTATTCATCTAAAATTTTATTTTACTCTGCATTTCTTTCTCTTTATACGGCTTTTAAGGAAAAAATGGAATCCTAATCAATCGACTTTATCGAGAAAGATTACTTTTTTTAGGTCAAGATGTTGATAGTGAAATATCGAATCAACTTATTAGTCTTATGATCTATCTGAGCATAGAGAAAGAGAATAAAGAATTGTCTCTGTTTATAAACTCTCCGGGGGGGTGGGTAATACCTGGAATAGCTATTTATGATACTATGCAATTTGTACAACCAGATGTACAGACAGTATGTCTGGGATTAGCTGCTTCAATGGGATCCTTTCTTTTGGCAGGAGGCACAATTACCAAACGTCTTGCATTTCCTCACGCTTGGCGCCAATGATTCTTTTTTTTGAGAATATCTAGAATAGATATCTATCTATCTATCTATATATACTATACCTTCGCCATAAAAACCAAAGTAATAATAGCATGGTATTAGAGCATAATAATAATATATAATATAATATAATAGTAATAATAATGTTGCAGAAGTGTATTAGAGATTTGAGAATTATTAGAAAGAAGCGCGTTGGTGTTGGTGTGGTCCAGTACCTATTTGACATTGTGCTGATTTTGACAAGAAAAAGAAAACAACATTTACTGATGTCTGTAGTTCATTCATTTGGAGATCACTGAATGCGAATGCTTAACGAGAGTCATCACTGTGCATGTTTTGACTTGACCGTTTATTTCCAACACTACGAAAACCGCGCTTTCACCGACCAATCTTTTAACTTTTTTTTACCAAAATAGACAAATATATAGGAATAGATAAATTTTTAAAAAATTACACAAATAGAATGATTTTAAATGAAAAACTTGTATATTTTTCATATGATTTTTCAAGTTAATTTCTCAAAAATCGAAAGTTGTTAAAGAGATTTACGATTTCAACTTACAAATTGTTGGAAAGTTACACCACTTTCATTTAAAAGTTGTTATCTTTTTACAATTCTATTATGACTTCTCATTTCATTTCTAAACTATATATATTATGTTGTTCGCTTTTATTTTTTTCTAAGCATTTAATATGTTATTTTATTTTTTATTTTTTATATTATCGCTTACTGTTTCTAATTATTATTCTATTCCTTTCACCAGAATTAAAATGTTGCTATTTAATATGTCATTATAAAGTCGTTATTAGAATTTGTCTTCATTTTAATGAGAACTCTTTACCTTAATCATGTATAAATATGAATATGAATATGAACATAACTTGATTTTCTAAATTGGATATTTGATAAAGTTAGACATATACATGTTCATCTTATCTCCACTTTGTCCTTATCCTTATACTCCTTCTAATCTACATATTTGTTCTTGTTTCAAATTATCAAAATACCATTAGGTAATCTACAAAATTCATTTTCACTATCATCTTAATTTCTTTTTATTTAAGAACAATTCTCCTTTTTTTACAAAACTTTTTTCTTTTTCTCTTTCAATTTTTCAAACTTGTTTAATATGCAAAGTTTACTCATTTCCAAAGTATATTTTACTCATAACAACTTTGATTAAACATTTTTTTTCTTTATATATGTGAAGAAATAAAGTGTATCTTTTTGACATTAAATTTTATTTAAAAAAAAACTTATTTAATTAATATTTGAAATAATAAAAAAAACCAAATATGAACATAAATTCTAATATATTTATTACTCGATGGAACATGTTTTTATAGACATTACCAACGAAGAACGCGGATGAAATAAAAAGTTTATATATATTTAATTAAACATAAAGATAAAAGTAATCAAACTTATATCAACATCAATGATTATATTGTTATGGTGCTTATCTTTAAAGATAATTTAAGCCTCTTATAAACCATTGACTTTAAAACTGGACCAAAACCATCAAACACAAACAAGCCTTTGCTACAAGAAAGAGTATATATAGATAGTCAAGAAACACACGCATGCATATTTGAAATTTTGTATAAGCGTGAATTGTTTTCAAGTATTTATTAATTCAGCTTTTTATAATAAACATAAAAAAAAGGCTTCATGACTACCTTGGTAGGTAATGTTTAATTACGAATTTTATTTATGTTTTTCTTAATTTTTTAAAAATTGTTTAAGTAAGTAATTAAATTTGGTTAAATATAGTATAACATACTAAGTATTGTCACCAGAGACTAGAAGAACAATTTCTGCTGCATTATACAATATTGACACATTCAACAAATCGATCCTTAAATTTTAGAAAATCAAAATTAGAAAAACAAGGCAATGATGAAAATTAAACAATTGAGAAATATCATCAAATTGTCGGGACCAAAAATTATGTTGGACCTAGTTTGATTCAGTAGACATTTTAGTAAGCTAAAATTAAAAAAAAAAACGACAGTAAATTGTCAACCTTTTAAGCTTAATAGTTTCTTATAAAATAGCGTTGTCTATTAAAAAAGTTGAAAAATTTAATTTCACCTAAGATCTGTTATCTTGTTTAATAAATATATATTCATAAAGAAAATGTTTGTGTGACTTTAACCTAATTTATATAAATTTATTTTAATGATCATGAATAGATATTAAAATTCAGGTATTTAAAATTTTAATTTAAAGTTTTCAAAAAATATTTTATTTGTTAAAAAAAATTAACAATAATTTGCAAATAATATACAATTTATGATAAATAAAACAATATAAAAGAACTTAAGTGAAGCCTAACTTTTTCCTACTTTGATTTGTGTCTGTAAGAAGAAAAAAAAAACTGAATGGAAAGCTCCACGAACGGATTGACGTGGAAGTCCGTGATAGAAAAGTTTCATTCAAGCTTTGAACAATTTTCTCCCCATAAATTTTTAGAAGCACCATATTTTACATGGCTTCTTGTTAAAAATAAGCTACTTAAAAACAAATGGGTGTTTAACCTTAAAAAAATATAAAAATGAACTGAAACAACCGATATAAAATGTAAATATATTTTTTAAAAAAGTTAGTAGGATGTTTTATCTATTTTATAGTTTTGAATTATGTTATACTTTTGTATATGATATAGTCTCTTGATTTGAATATAATCAAGAATTAATTTTCTTAGAAATGTCAAGTGGTTAAGGAATCTCTTATCTTTCTCTCACATAATTATATTCTTTCTTTTTCATAGTTTTTTTATTTGTTAATGATATTTGACTCAGAACTTATTTCATTCGATAATTATTATCTCTAATATCAGAAACTAAATTCTTGTCATTCTTGAAATAGAAAATGTTCAAGATGTACTATGGGTTGAACATTTCAAAATTTGTTTGATTAAGATTATTCCTCATATCATTTTACTAGAAAAATGCAACAAAAAGAAGACACCAAAAACTGAAAAAAAAAAATTGTGGTCAACTACCAATGCAATGGAAAAGTGAGATTTAGTTACGACATATTTTTCAAGATAACCAAAACTAACATACAGGTATACTCGGATCAAGATTTATTTCACCCTTTAATCAAATATTTTTCAAAAGCATCAATATATTGTCAACGACTTAAAATGTTTTTTCAAATCAATTGAAAAATATTCGACCTATTTCAAATTAGTAATTCATTCTTCAAATGGTCTTGAGACTCCTTGATACATATATAAAGTGGTTGCTACACTAATCTAATAAAGAAAGACTATTCCTCCTTTTTATCAAACTTGTTCTATGCTTATATTTAGGGATGAGCAAAATTTGAAATATAAATTAACTAAATTGTATTAAAAATTACTCTATCAAGTAACTGTGTTATATTATACAAAAAGTACTCAATTATTTAGATTAAAAATTGAATGTATTATTTTATAGTTTAGTTTTAAAAAAATAAACATTTAAAGTTAAAGTTTAGTTAACTATTCATTTGTTTGAGGATCTTTAAAGTTTCAATTCAGTTTGACTTCCAACTTGACCAAACTTTGGTCAGGATAGACTAGGTTGAATTTAGTTGATTTTTTATCAAAGGCAACTCAATCGGATTTTGACTGGGTCCTGATGATTCGATTTCTATACTCTCATAATGAAGCTCATTACACTCGTTTAGCATCTTTGTTTCCTTTATTTTTCAATTTTAGCTTAGATATGTGAATCTTAGGATGTTTTAGGATTTATAATAGGACTACTAGATATCGACCTATTGAGTTGTCGAGCTATTACTCTGCCGACATGTGGAGTTGCCGAGCCGATACTTTGGCGCTTGTTGAACTGTCGTACTTCTATGTTGTCGGGTTGTTTCTCTGTCAGTCTACCGGGGTAACCTAAATATGTTGAAGAAGGTCGACCCTAAGAGCGATATTGATTTGAGCAAGGCTATAATGGTTTGAGCTCAACTAGCATAGGAGAACATTGGGCATTTGGGGGCAAATTCAGAGAACAATTTTCACTACAAGTTCCCAAATGGAGCTAAGCTAGGATTATGCATTGTCACATCAATTTTGTTATGGCAACAACATACACTCTCAAACAAAAGGGGGATAAAACAACTTTTTGTAGCTTTTCAGATTTTCGTTGAGGAGAATTCTGATTTTGGGACCCGTGGTAATAACCTAAAGGCAGATAAACTTTTATATATATATATATATATAAGGTATGTAATAGTTTGAAGGGAAGAGCTTTTGTTGTAATTTGTTTGAAGTATGAACTACGACAGAAAATGTTTTAAACTTCTCTATAGGGCTATTATTTTCATGTTCCGAGTTCAACAATATTGTAGTCTTGATTCGAGTTAGGTTTTAATTTTATATGTTTTAAGCTTTTTCTTTTCATTGTTTCATGTCTTCTTATTTATTGTTCCTTCTATTTATTTTAGTTGCGGTTTTTAATAGCAAGTTTTAGTGACAAGATTTTGATTCGCTGTTTAGTTTTGTTGTTTGAAATTTTCATTTGGTTATTTTATCACAATTATGTTGAGTTTTAAGCGGTAACTGAACCATTTCTTCTGTTTTAACTTTTGTTCCTTATTTGGATAATTAATTTACTTTATTTAGTTGATAGTCTTTTCAACATCTCTTTCATTTTCAAGTGTGCATAATAGTTAGTTCATTTTCACTTTTAATTAACCTTGTTGCATACTAGTTTAGTTGATACTCCTTTAATTTACGTTAGTTTTAATTTAAGTTCAACATATTGTATTTTAAAAAATCTCTCAAACATATTCTTTGCATTTAATTAACGAACGCATTTGATAATGCTTTTTAGATTAACCTAAATTAACATTTATATTACCTTAGTTAAGAAAAAAAATTTAGTTTTATTTAATAAAACTTATGCGACACAAAAAAAAAGTTATTTATCATGGTCGACTTGACTAAATTTAATTAAATTTTGATCAAGATACTATATTTTATTATTTTTTTTAGACATATAATAAGAGATCAACTAAAATACACAACATTCTGAATTGAATTCTTCAATAACTAAATTCTCCAAACAAATAGAGATAAACATGTTTTTGTCTGAATTTATTTTGAAATGAATTTATTAAAATAATAAAAAATTAGAACTCAAATAAATTAATTAGTAAAACGGATATTCACAGGACAATAATACATTTCGACAAGATAAACATATTTTAATCCGACGTGTCTTAAAATATATCTCTTTCCTCGACAAGATAAAACAGATTGGATGTTTGGATACCCATTACAGGAACCAAAAAACCCCTATATAGACGAAGATCGTCGAAAGTCAGGAAGAAACATCACTAATATTAAATTGTCAAAAAAAGTTTGTCCAATATTAGCACGTGTGATGAGTTAGTAATATCTTGAATTCTTCAAAATACTGCGGATTTCTCCGACCAATCCAAATTAATTGTCAATATTCAGGAACATCACGAAAGAGTTTGAAACCAAATGGTGAAGCCACTTTCTGATAATAGTAATAATAATTAAAATATTTATACCTAACATTTTGTTTTAAAAAAAATCTCTCATATTTGTTTTTTATTTTATTATTTTATCATATATCTTACATGTTTATATAATTTTCTGTATCTAAATTTACATAAGGTGTTTATAATTTGAGTGAGCATGAAGAATTTTGCTATCAAGAAAGACAAACCTAGTTGAAGTGCTCAATTTCACGAACAGAAACATAAAAGAAAAGTGAGCATGACAAACATTGAATATTTTCTGTCTGAGAGAATTTCAAATATGTGTCTGAAAAAGGACCCGTACGTGTAAACTCAACCGTGTGAACCCTAAAAAGTAATGCACCCTAGGTCTTGGGGATCATCATTTCCAAATAGGATTATACGTCCCTCCAGTAATAAAATTCAATGAAAATATATTATTGGGTTCTTGTAAACTATTAATAAATAGTAGTTAAAAATATTTTATCTTGATATTTAAATTGTATTATTTTATAATCTAATAACCTAAAAGGGTTAGTTATACAATATTTTAACTCTTTTAGCACTGCATTTGACTACTTACACATTTAAATTTAAAATCATGTGCTTATTTACTAACCACACAAGTTATAATACTAACTTTTTAAAGGGAGAACTCTCTTCTTCTCCTAAAACTTTTAGAGGAAAACATCATTACAAAAATGTTTCATTTCAAACTAATGATTTATATTTTTATTTTTTCACTAATAAATATTAGAAGCTAAATTTATTTTAATGTTTTTTATTATTATTAATCACCTTTAGAAAACTAAGATTTAATGTAATGTTGCTATTGCTATTAAACTGTACATTATTATAAATCACCTTTCAAAATACAATTTTATCAATTTTAAAAGTAGTCTATGGTGTAAATAAACAATAAAATCATCCCTTCTCAACTCATCATTATGAAAAATTTTCATTTGATCTTAAATATTATATGATCATTAAAAGTTAAAAATAAATATACAACAAGACATATTAAGTTAGTAGTTATATTTTTGTTGCCAATAAGGAGTATTGGTAAATCTTGAAGAAATTTGTTTTGATGATGTTACAAGAAGTTTTAGTTGAAGAAGATATTAGAATTAGTTAAAAGCAATTTGTAGAAATTAAATGTAGTAGGAAATTCTTGTAAACCTTGTAAACTTGCATTTTTAACTGCAATAATCGATTATGATTAAGCAATAATCGATTATCACAAGTCATACTTGAATAATCGATTATCACTTCATATAATCGATTATCACATTTTTTGAAAACCTGTAACGGACTTGAATAATCGATTATCACTTACAATAATCGATTATTCATGGCAGTTGGGAGCTGACCTTTGGCACTCAGTGTACTTGGCTATATATTTTGTTTTGGAGAAATTAGAAAGCAACGTTTTTGAACTGAGAAAGCTTAGAACACTGTGTGTCAGAGGAACGTTCTCAGAAAGCTTTTTGTTCATTGTTCCCTTGCTTGGTCTTGTGAAAGGAGAGGCTCGCGTATCGTGTGTCGATAGTCGGAGCAGACTCTCTTCAAGTTAGCAAGGTGCTCTGCCTGGTCTTGTGAAAGGAGAAGCTTGTGAATCGTTGGTCGATTGCTGAAGCGGTTCTCTTCAAGTTGGTAGAGTGGTTCTATTCATTTTATTCTTGTTCATTATCTTGTAATCTGTTAAACAATTTTTTAGTGAAAAAGGTTAATCACTATTTATAGTGATTAACGACTGGACGTAGAATCTTTTGATTCGAACCAGGATAAAAATTCTGTGTTGATCTTCTTATTACCTAAACTCATTTTATTTTACGTATATCAACTGTTTGATTAATTTTCTGAAAGAAAATTATTTTTACTAAAAGGACCAAATTAAGTTTAATTGTGATCGAATACGCTTTCCACTCTCTGAGTATTAATTCCGCTGCGCTATACTCTTCGAAAAATACCTCCTCCGATACCAACAATTGGTATCAGAGCTTGCTTTGATAGTTTTTCAAAATTTGCGAAAATGGATGGTCACAATCAAAACCATGTATATGCTGAGGGTGCTTCTATTAACAGACCTCCATTGTTTACTGGTGATAACTTTGCTTTTTGGAAAGTTAGAATGGAGATTTTTATGGGGTCTGTTGATAGAGGTATTTGGGAAGCTGTACAAAATGGCCCTTATATTCCTATGAATACTGTTGATGGTGTAGAGACTGAAAAACCTTATTTTAATTGGACTGCTGAAGAAAATAGACGAGCTCAGTTTGATATTAAAGCTCGCAATATAATTTCATATGCTGTTGTACTTGATGAATTTTATAGAATTTCAGTGTGTAAGACAGCACAGGAAATGTGGGAAGTCCTCAGAGTCACTCATGAAGGAACAGAGGACGTAAAGCGTGCTAGGAAGAACACTCTCATTCAGGAATATGAGATGTTCAGAATGCAACCTGGAGAAACAATCTCTGATGTTCAAAAACGATTCACTCATATTGTGAATCATTTAACAGGGTTGGGTAAGACTTTTGATACTGATGAACTTAATGTAAAAATTCTGAAATCTTTGGACAGGTCTTGGCAACCAAAGGTGACTGCCATCTCGGAATCTCAAAATCTTACTCAGATGTCAATGCCAATCTTGTTTGGAAAGCTCCGTGAGCATGAACTTGAGCTGAGGAGATTGACTGCTGAAGAGGATCAAGGCAAAAGGAAAACTCTAGCTTTCAAGTCTGAAATTTCTAAAGGAAAAAGCTCTAAGAGGATCGAAGAAGATGATTCTGATGATGAAGAAAATATGAGCTTGATGATAAAGAAATTTGCAAAGTTCATGAAAGCAAAGGGAAAGGACAAGTTTCACAAAGATAGGAAAGAAAGTCAAGAATCTCCATCAAACGTAAAGTGCTTTGGTTGTGGAGAAAGAGGGCACGTAAAATCTGAGTGTCCAAAAAGCAGGAAAAGTGAAGACAAGAAGGAGAGAAAATTTCAAAAGAAAAAGAAAGCATACATAGCTTGGGAGGATAATGCCTCTAGTTCAAAAAGTTCAAGTGACACAGAAGAAGAAGCCAATATTTGTCTAATGGCTGAATCAGAAGATACTGGAAGCTAAGTAAGTGATTCCAGCTTTGAATCTAGTGAATTAGACTTGCAAAAGGCTTTCTATGAATTGTTGATTGAATCTGAAAAGCTTGATGCTGCACATAAAAAACTTAAGAAAGAGCACAATGAATTAAAATTGAATTATGAAAAGTTGCTTGATGATGAAGTTGTCTTAAGAAATAAAGTTAGTTCTTTAGAAACAAAATTATCTGATGCAAATGCTACTGTTGAACCTGTTGAATGTTTATCTTGTAAGAATCATATGTTTGATATTGACATACTTGAAAACTTACTTGCAAAGGAAACCAAGACTAATTCACATGCTAAGACAAACTTTAAGAGAAGAAATGTTAAAAATAGAAATATGCATCAAATAAATAAGTCCAAAATAAGAAGAACTCGTAGAGTTTGGGTTGAAAAAGGGACTTTTATTAAAAACAAAGTAATCAATGCTTGTTGTTTTTACTGTATGAAGCATGGACACACATCAAACAAATGCAACATTAAACATTTTGGTGTTCCAAATGGTAAATATGCATGGGTTAAAGTTGTAAAATGATTTATACTTGCATGAACTAACCTCAAGGACCCATAATTAGATTGGGGACCTAAAACTCTTGCTAATTTGTTTTGTAGGAATCTACTAAGTCAAAGAAGTCATTGTGGTATCTTGACAGTGGATGTTCAAGACACAGGACCGGTGACAAGAAAAGATTCATTTCTTTTGAGAAGAAAAAGCAAGGATTTGTGACTTATGGGGATAACAACAAAGGTAGAATCAAGGGTACCGGAGACATTGGAGGAGGAAATACATTAACAATAAGAGATGTGCTATATGTTGAAGGACTCAAGCATAACCTCTTAAGCATAAGTCAATTATGCGACAAAGGTCTTAAGGTAACTTTTGAAAGTGATAAATGCACTGTTTACTTTAAAGATTCTGCTGATATTGCTTTGCAAGGTGTTAGGCATAACAATATTTATTTGATTGATATTGAAAGTGCATCTAATCATAGTATAACATGCTTAGTTGCTAAAGAAGAAAATCCTTGGCTATGGCATAAAAGAGCTGCACATATTCATATGCAACATTTAAATAAATTGATTTCAAAAGATCTTGTGATTGGTTTGCCTAAACTGAAATTTGAGAAAGACAAATTATGCACTGCATGTCAAAAAGGTAAACAAACCAAATCTTCATTTTCATCCAAAAGCATGATTTCAACATCAAAACCTTTAGAACTTTTGCATATGGACTTATTTGGTCCATCTAGAATTAAAAGTTTTGGTGGAAATTACTATGCTCTTGTAATTGTTGATGATTACACAAGATTCACTTGGACTTTCTTTTTAACTCTGAAAAGTGAAGCTTTCAAAGCATTTAAAATTTTTGCTAAACGTATTCAAAATGAAAAAGATTTGAAAATCAAAACTTTGAGAAGTGATCATGGTGGAGAATTTGAAAATGAGTCATTTGATAAATTTTGTGAAGAATATGGCATAGCACATAACTTTTCTGCACCTAGAACTCCCCAACAAAATGGTGTTGTTGAAAGGAAAAATAGATCATTAGAAGAATTAGCTAGAACACTTATGAATGAATCTAATGTGCCAAAATACTTTTGGGCTGATGCAGTAAGTACTGCTTGTTATGTGTTAAATAGGATGCTTATTAGGCCAATTCTAAAATTAACTCCATATGAACTGTTGAATGGTAGAAAACCAAATATATCCCATTTGAAAATTTTTGGATGCAAATGTTTTGTATTAAATAATGGAAAAGATAATCTTGGAAAATTTGATGCAAAATCTGATGAAGCAATTTTTCTAGGATATTCTTTGACTAGCAAAGCTTATAGAATGTTCAATAGAAGAACACTAAAAATTGAAGAATCAGTACATGTTGTCTTTGATGAGATTGTAGACCTTGAGGTAAATCCTCTTGAGTCAAATAGACCCATTGCAGGTGATGAGGATTACTTAAAAGAAGCCCTTGAGGAAATGTATCTAAATGAAAATTATCCTCCAGAGCTTCAAGAAACACCACAAGTCGTTGATTCCAAAAGCTATCAACAACCAAGAGGACTATCTTTGGACAACATCATAGGAGATATATCAAAAGGGGTAACTACTAGAAATAATTTAAATAATTTTTGTCTAACTGTTGCTTTTGTGTCTCAGGTAGAACCTAAAAATATAAAAGAAGCTCTTCAAGATGACAAGTGGTGCATTGCTATGCAAGAAGAGCTAAATCAATTTGAAAGGAATGAAGTTTGGGAACTTATTCCAAAACAAGAAGAATTCCAAGTCATAGGAACAAAATGGGTATTCAGGAACAAGTTGGATGAGGATGGAAACATTACAAAGAATAAAGCAAGGCTAGTTGCTAAGGGATACTGTCAAGAGGAAGGTATAGATTATGATGAAACGTATGCACCGGTAGCCAGGTTAGAAGCAATTAGATTATTACTTGCATATGCATCTTTGATGAAATTTAAACTGTATCAAATGGATGTAAAAAGTGCTTTCTTGAATGGTTTTATAAAAGAAGAAGTGTATGTCAGTCAACCTCCTGGCTTTGAAGATTTTAAATTTCCTGATCATGTTTACAAATTGAAAAAGGCCCTTTATGGTCTTAAACAAGCACCTAGGTCTTGGTATGAAAGACTTAGTACTTTTTTAATTGAAAATGAATTTTCTAGAGGAAAGGTTGATTTTCATTAAGAAAGTAGGAAAACACATTTTAATCATGCAAGTTTATGTAGATGATATCATTTTTGGGTCAACTGATGATTCTTTGTGTGAAGAGTTTGCAAAAATAATGCAAGGTGAATTTGAGATGTCTATGATGGGTGAGTTAAACTTTTTCTTAGGACTACAGATAAAACAAATGAATGGTGGAACATTCATCTCCCAAACTAAATACTGTAGAGAAATTCTTAAGAAATTTGGTATGGATAGCTGCAAAGAAGCTAGTACACCCATAGGTACTTCATGTTATTTAGATAAGGATGAAATTGGAAAAGGAGTGAATGAAACCATGTTTAGAGGCATGATAGGATCCTTGCTATACTTAATTGCTAGTAGACCAGATATTATGCAAAGTGTTTGTGTTTGTGCTAGATACCAAGCCAATCCTAAAGAATCTCATTTGACTGCAGTTAAGAGAATTCTAAAATATCTTAAGGGAACTACTTCATTTGGACTTTGGTATCCCTCTGATGCCTCACCTAGTTTAATAGGATACTCTGATGCAGATTATGGTGGCTGTAAAATTGATAGAAAAAGTACTAGTGGAACCTGTCATTTCTTAGGATGTTCTTTAGTGTCATGGCACTCAAAGAAACAAGCATGTGTAGCTTTGTCTACCACCGAAGCTGAATATATTGCAGCTGGAAACTGTTGTGCCCAAATTTTGTGGATGAAACAACAATTGGAAGACTTTGATATCTTCCTTAACAAAATTCCTCTAAAATGTGATAATACCAGTGCGATAAATTTGACCAAGAACCCCATAATGCATTCAAGAACTAAGCATATAGAAATTAGGCATCATTTCTTAAGAGATCATATTCAAAAAGGGGATTGTCAAATTGAATATGTTGATACTTTACATCAATTAGCTGATATTTTTACCAAGGCTCTACCTAAAGATAGATTTTTTGAGCTTAGAAGAGAGTTAGGAGTGTTAGACATATCTTAGAATCAAAATCTATGCGAATTTTTGCATTTTTCGTAAACTTAACGCTTCATAATCGATTATCATTAAGTTATAATCGATTATTCATGCATCAAATTCAATTCTGGAAAATCTTGAGCAGATAATCGATTATCATTATGCATAATCGATTATCATGCAATTCTGGGCAGTAATTATTGAACTGATAATCGATTATCACGAGCCATAATCGATTATCACGCTGACAGTTTCAAAAATAGAGCCGTTGGAGCATCCCATAACGGCTATAAACGACCATAAATGGCTAGTTTGTCCATTTTTCTTATAAATAGGCCCCCATAATCGATTATTAGACACTCCTTTGCACCCAAATACTGCTGAAATCAAATCTAGAGCTTAAATCTTCTTTATTTCCCTTTACCTTCTCAAAATCTCATTTTCCCATTCTTCCTCCATGGCTGACTCAAGAAGGCACCGTCGCAGAACAGTTGGAGCCTCCTCTTCTTCTCAACCACGTCTTGCAAACATAGATGGATGTATTTCAGATCAAGGGAAACACGCAGACTTTGTTAATTCTTGGCAAGAAAGGAAAATCATGGCGGTAAAGTTTATTCGTCTTGACTTTTTCCGCTTCTATGGCTTTCAATTTCCAAACACTTTTGCTGAGCAGAGGTTAACGCATCTGTTAGAACAAAAAGGCTGCATTTATCCTGATCTGATAAGAGTCTTCTACTTCAACATGCGCTATCGAGATGGGATAATATCTACTAAGGTCAAGGGAGTACGCATCATTTTAGATGATGACATATGGACCAATGTTGCTCAACTTTCCATCTGGGATAATGCTGTCAAAGTCCACTTAGGACTTGAAGATTTCAACAGGATGATGACTTTTCAATCCTTCCTACGTCATCCTGAACGTCAAACAAATAGAAGGCAATTACTGGTTGGAGGTTTTGAAGTTGAAGAAAGGATGATCCACTACTTGATTGTCTGGATTTTATGTCCTAGAGCAACCAACCATGCTCAATGCTCTGAGCAGGATTTACTTCTATTGTACGGGATTCTAAATCACATACACATCGACTGGCCTGCTCTCATTGCTGACACAATGGTAAAAACCAAGAAATCCCTTTCCTATCAACTTCCCTATGCTCTTCTTATCTCTAGGATTTTAGAATTCAAAGGTGTACCTGTTGAAGGAGAACTAGTTCAAAATATTGAAGCTGTGGGATCAGAAATTGGAGATACAACCTTTCGTCAAATGGGATTCATTACTAGAGGAAGAGTCCTTATTCACAAAGATGATGATCATCCTGATGTAGATGAAGATGATGACATGGACACTCATATGGCTGACCCAGTAAGTGCTGCTGCTCCGTCTGATGCTGGACCATCCAACATACCCTCCTCTTCCTCAACTTCTATGGAAGAACATTTTGCAAGGTTATCTAAACAATTGGAGGATATGAGTCTTGCTCAAAAGACTCACTTTGAGGAGATTTATGAGTGGCAACGATCTGTTGATGAGTACATGGTTGATCAATTTCTTGATCTTGATGTTCGTCTATCTAACATCGAGAATCATCTCAACATTCAACCTCCCGAGAGATCTCCTAGTCCTGAGTTTTAGATATAGGTTCTATGTTAGAATGTTTTGTTGTTTACTTGCCATTTCATCTATGTTATAATTATGTCTGTTATGTGTTTTCTTATAATGTAATCTTTATTTTCATAAATAAAATGATCTCTTGATTATATGCATCCTTTGATTAATTGAGGGGGAGATCATATTTAGGGGGAGCCTTTAACATCCGATCTTTTTGCTTCTGATCAAAAAGGGGGAGAAGAATAATACAAGGGGAGAAGTATAAATTATTACAGGTATTGCTAACCTTGTTGTTGTTCGTTAGCTTGTATGTTTTGCAGGTAAGCCAAACTTGCTTTTAAAATTGAATTTTTGATCATCATCAAAAAGGGGGAGATTGTTGCCAATAAGGAGTATTGGTAAATCTTGAAGAAATTTGTTTTGATGATGCTACAAGAAGTTTTAGTTGAAGAAGATATTAGAATTAGTTAAAAGCAATTTGTAGAAATTAAATGTAGTAGGAAATTCTTGTAAACCTTGTAAACTTGCATTTTTAACTGCAATAATCGATTATGATTAAGCAATAATCGATTATCACAAGTCATACTTGAATAATCGATTATCACTTCATATAATCGATTATCACATTTTTTGAAAACCTGTAACGGACTTGAATAATCGATTATCACTTACAATAATCGATTATTCATGGCAGTTGGGAGCTGACCTTTGGCACTCAGTGTACTTGGCTATATATTTTGTTTTGGAGAAATTAGAAAGCAACGTTTTTGAACTGAGAAAGCTTAGAACACTGTGTGTCAGAGGAACGTTCTCAGAAAGCTTTTTGTTCATTGTTCCCTTGCTTGGTCTTGTGAAAGGAGAGGCTCGCGTATCGTGTGTCGATAGTCGGAGCAGACTCTCTTCAAGTTAGCAAGGTGCTCTGCCCGGTCTTGTGAAAGGAGAAGCTTGTGAATCGTTGGTCGATTGCTGAAGCGGTTCTCTTCAAGTTGGTAGAGTGGTTCTATTCATTTTATTCTTGTTCATTATCTTGTAATCTGTTAAACAATTTTTTAGTGAAAAAGGTTAATCACTATTTATAGTGATTAACGACTGGACGTAGAATCTTTTGATTCGAACCAGGATAAAAATTCTGTGTTGATCTTCTTATTACCTAAACTCATTTTATTTTACGTATATCAACTGTTTGATTAATTTTCTGAAAGAAAATTATTTTTACTAAAAGGACCAAATTAAGTTTAATTGTGATCGAATACGCTTTCCACTCTCTGAGTATTAATTCCGCTGCGCTATACTCTTCGAAAAATACCCCCCCCCCCCCGATACCAACAATTTTTACATATAAGACATTTTAATTTAATCATTTCACACCACATAGTTTCATTAAAAAAATATTAATTACAACAATACAAATTATGTGTTTATATCTAATAGTATTGGATTACCTTTATATTATCAATAATAAAAATACAAAAGACCTTTAGTTCTGTTTTCAGAAGACTCGTGTGTTAAATTAGACTTAGAGATTCTATATATATGACATCTCATCTCTCACTCACAAATGTTTCTGTATAATCTATACCTTTCTGTTGTGAATATCCTTTGACAACTAGTCTGGCCTTGTTTCAAATAACTTTTCCATCTTCATCCAATTTATTGCGGAATACCCATTTTGCATCAATGACGTTTTTGTTTTGGAGTAATTTCATTAGCTTTCAAATATCACTCTTCTACAATTACTTGAGTTCCTCTTCCATGGGTATATCTTCCAAAGCTTCATTTATATTGGAAGGTTCCACTTGAGAGATAAGAGTTGCTAGCTTATGTTTATTGAAGGATCTTGTCTTGACATTTTCTTTAATGTCACCTAAAATTTTATTTGTAGGATAATCTCTTTCCATCAGACGACGTAGTCCCTTGGGCTCTCTTTTCTCCTCAGATTTCTTTCTTTCGATTTTATATGATCTAGCTTCATTTTATTCTTTTTCTTTCTCAAGCTCTTCTAAAACAGATTATGCATTTGCTTCTTTGGACGTTGTATTATTTAATTGTAATTTAATAAATTCATTGTCTAACTCTAACTTGTTAGAGTCAGGCTCAAGGTCATTGAATCTCACATGGACAACCTCTTTCACTCTAGACGTTCTAGAGTTATAAACTCTAAATTCCTTAGACGTTTCAGAGTATCTAAGCATAATTCCTTCATCACTCTTAGCGTCAAATTTTCCAAGATTATCTTTGACATTCAATATATAACATTGACAGCCAAAAAAGATGGAAATAAGATATATTGGGTCTTTTATCCTTGCATAATTCATATGGAGTTTTGCATAGGATAGGTTTAATAGGTTTAATGTTTTGAATATAACATGATGTATTAACTGCTTCAGCCCCAAAAGTGTTTGGGTGAATCAAAACCATTTACATTTGATCTGGTCATTTCCTGTAGAGATCTATTTTTCCTTTCAACAACCCAATTTTGTTGTGGTGCTCTTGAACTTGAGAAATTGTGTATGCTGCCAGAGTTTTCACAAAAGTTTTGAAACAATTCATTGTCAAACTCACCCTCATGGCCACTTCTAATTGAAACAATTTTATATCCTTTTTTCATTTTCAATTCTTTTTAAGACTTTACCAAAAGCCTCAAATGCTTTATCCTTATGAGTTAGGAATAAGACCCATGTCCACCTAATCTTTTCAAAGATTACACAAGTATTCTAACCATTTATGGTCACTACAAATCCACAACGGTATGTACAACAAGATATAGATGGATAACTCTCTATGAGAGTATGTTTTTAATTACAATAAATCTGTAAATCTTGATGATGTTTCACTCTCTTTTCACTTGAAAGTTTCAAACGATTTATGAATTATGAGCACAAAGATCAAAGCAAGAAAATATATTCACTTCGTTATCCTTCTTGTCTTCTTTTCATATGTCTGGCTATTTATAACTTTATTGAGATTTTGCCTATTCAATATTGAGTTGACTCCTGGTAGATTTGGTTGGTAGCCCCTTTAGCTTTTAAGTCAGACGTAGGTCTATTTTGCAATTGAACAGTCTTTTATCATAGATTTTCATTTATGCGCAGATTGTACGGTTTTTTAGAGCAAAAGTCTTCAATAGACACATTCCTAGAATGTTCTGTAATTCTCTGAAGGTCTTTATCCAACATGTGTTTTGGTTCAGATTTATCCAATATATATTTATGACCTACATATTGATCGAGGACAAAGCATACAAGCAAAATAAAACTTTACAGTAAATGCATTAATGAGCATTTAATATTTTTGAACATTTATAAATGTTAAGTATCATTGCTTGTTCAAACCATTTTTGTCATATGTCATGTCAATAAGAAATGCATCTTGCTTAGTGCAACGTTCAAATATTGAGAAATGATTTAAAGTGTTAGATACTTGTTAATGAAAGCATTATTGAAGTATAATATTTGGCATGCTTTTCATTAGACTTCTTCTTCTATAAGACGTTCTTATTGATGACATAATTAAAACTACGTCCTATTATTTAGAACTTATGTTCATTAGACAGTATACTCACTTTAGTTCTTTTTCTCTTAACACTGATTGGATACAAAGAGTGAAGATTTAGTGGTTTGTTTTCCACAAGGATAGACATATTAATTTCAAGATTTAAGAACTTATCCTTAAGTTTTGCATTGGTTTAAATGAGATTATCATAAATAATCTTTGTAAAACTTGTTTCTTCTTATAGAAGGATTTTTTACACGGCTCCTTTACGAAAGTAATTCAGACACTTATGTGTGAGTATCTTAAGCATGGTGTCTTACTAAGTTTTTGTAGTCTTCTCCTACTAATCAGACGTTTCTACCATTTTTAATAGGTTTCGTCTAGGCTTAGACGATATTTCTCAAGGTATTTATTGTTTCGTCACTTTTCATCAGATGCTTATTTGTGGGGTTCTAGATAGTGTTTAAATAATCTCACGATCTGTTCTCATTTTGAGCTAGTTTGTTTATACTTGTTTTTCATCTAGGTTTTCCTTGCCTAGACTCAATTAGTCCTAGTGAATGTTTCCTCAGACGATGTTCTTTCTAAGGACATTAAGTATATTTATTAAAATTCAAAACTTTGAGGATAGTCTAGTCTTTTTAAACAATCTTGTCTTAAAAATAATGATATTTAATATTCAATTAGATGAACAAATTTGTCTGATTTTAAACAAAAGTAGAAGAGAAAATAGAAAATTGTTTTAGAAAGATAGTGATATTTATAAAATAAAACTTAATAATCATTTTTTCTGTATTTGTCTCTTTAAAAATAAAATATCAAAACTTTACTAACAAAGTCACTCTCCTCTAAACTATTTTTTAATCTTTACATGTAAAACATTAAAGAAATTAACAAACAAATTATACTATTTAAATATAGTTTTTTAGACATATTAAATACCGTTTTTATTTACTTAAAATAATGAAAAATATAAAATCTTGAGAGATAAAAGTGCTCAAAATTTTATTATTTTTTATAATTTGTAATGAATACTTCTTCAATACTCAAATATGAATAAAAACATCTCATACACAGTAGTTATTAAGGTTAGCTAATTTCATTTATTCATTCAATTTAATAAAAAAAATACATTTTTTAAATTCTTATTTTAATAAACGTCAATTTAGAAATAATGTTAGAGTATTGAGGAAAATTAATGTTAGAGTATACTTGAAATAATTAACTTGATGACAATCCAGTGTATCAAATTTGAATATGTTTTGAGAGAGATATTTGAGTATTGAGGAAAAAGAAGTGTATGAGATGAAGAATAATAGAGTGTGTTACATCTCATAGCTAGTTAAATCCAATACAAGTTATTGTTTTGGTAATAAAAACACCATGCTTAACATATGACTAAGGTTGACTAAATAAAAGGCAAAACAAAAAGCTATGAAACACCTCGAATTTCAAGGTTTCATCCAGCTGCAGGTTGAACTTGATCCAGCTAACTTAATTGGGAAATAGACATCATTCATGGTTGTTCAAAAGCAACTAATCATGAGCAGTAGCAGTAGTGCCATTCATCATCACAAATTTGACCAATTTGAGATACAACAGCTAAGTCTTATCTCATAAAATGAATTCAATTAACTAATTATATTTACTATATGATGCCATTTGGGATATCATCTTGTAGAGACCCAGATCATCCTCAAGACTATAGGACATTCTCTTTAATTAGGATCTCCAATTTTTCTTTTTGTTTTAACTTCACTTAAGCATTTCTTTAATTTTTGTAGTTTCCCAAAACATTCTGACAACAAAATTAATAAGATATAAGATAATAATGTCAATTTATTTGTAATATTTTCGTGATTTTTTTTATCTAAATATACGTAGATGAATTTGATTTATTTGTCTTAATAATTTATTAATGTTTGATTTTGTAATCATACTGTATCAATGGTTAAGTCAAAAGTTTAGAAATATTCACTAATACAGAAGATATATGACAATAATTATTTTTAACAATTGATATCGATTCTATAACAAAACACTGAATAAAAAATAAACGAGGGTTTTTCGCCTTTGATTATAAATCAAAGTATAAATATTCATATTTTGCTTCCGTCAAAAGAAAATTAAAACACTAAATAAAATATAAAAAATAAAAAAGAAATAAATTTTTGATCTCAGTTAAGCTAATAACTAAGATTATATACTTTATCTCATTTAAAATAATTATTTAATTTTAAAGGTATTAGATTTCGGTTATACCAAAATTGAAATCATATATCTTTTTTTCATCGATTTTAGTAATAATCGAGACAAAAGTTGTTTATTTTTATGATATTTAGTTTCGATTATGAACACAAATCGGATACTTCTTTTTGTTTTGGTTTTGATTATAACCAAAACCTAAAATTGATTTATTTCAACCTACACATACAACCTGTATATAAAACCCAACACAATCCAGCATAGAAACAAAAACATATTATGATTTTCATACAAAAACATACTTATTAAGCCAAAATCTAAATAATTATATAAATTGTGATACCCTAAAAACTACATGTTTTTGTACATTTCTATTATATTATTTTGCACAAGTTTTTCTTAAGTAATAAATGGACTTATCGGGAATTGGTGTAGGACTCTTAAATTTTTGCACAAAAGACAATGATTTTAATTAGTGTATAAAAAGATAATGGAGAAAAATATTTGATTCAATGTTATTATTACCGTTTTCCAAGTACTTGTAATACGAGTTTGAATAATAATAGTTGTCATCCAATGCATCACATAGTAACCACCCTCATATGAGTCGGTTTGTCTATTACACTACTATATATCATCATAATTATAAATAATTGAAGAAAATCGTTGGAATAAACAATTATAAATGTATGGACCAAAATATCCAACCTTAACAATCATGCAAACTTTCTTGTAACATCCTATTTTAGTAATATAAAATCACTAAAATAAGAGCTACGAGGAATAGGGGTGGGCAAACTGCCCTATAGTGCACTGCACTATAAAAGTTTATAGTTAACTATAAACTACTTCAAAAAAACTGCACTGAACTAAAAAATAGTTCAGAGTAACTGAACTGGACTATTTTTTAGTTTAGAGTAACTAAACTACACTAAAAACTCTAATACAATATCACATGAATTCTTCTCCCTTGCTAGTGACTTTAAATATCCCTTCCCAATGTCATTTGTTGACATCCCATTCATCTGAAATGAATTTCACTAATATAAAAATCCAGTAATCACACTCCAGAACAGGAAAAAAAGTCACCAAACTTCCAAAATCAGAAAATCAATTTCTTCAGAAAGAACATTTACAAAGCCAATGAAAGACACAATAATTAAAAGCATAGCAGAAGTGATAAAACATATCTAACACGCTGAATAACATCACGTCTTTACAAACTCAAGAACTCATCCTAAACATAGAAAAATCGCATCAATCTCATTTTATTTTCTCTCAAGTACATTAAACAACCTGTCCTTGAAATCACCATGGATCAAGCCAACACCATGTGAAGTTTCAGCCATGTATAAAATTTCAATAGTGTAATAAATGGATAACACTTCTTCCATGGATTTTCCTAAGATCATATATGAGTTCACCACATCATGCATAGTATTTTCAGTTGAAGATTAATACCAAATGACATTGAAGTAAATAAGGAAAATCAAAGGAAATAAATAATGGACCTGTAGTGTCCCATTAGTTAAATAGTCACAGATGAGTATACTTCCGTGAGAGTAACCATAACTTGACCTCTGATAAAGCAAAAGTAAGAATTATCAAATGCTTATAGAAAAAGTGGTTCAAAATTATTCATCTTTCCAGGACAATAAGAGTGACTTTTACTCTTTAGGAACAAATGTCACCTGACTCCAAGTTTTCCAAGAACCAAAATTTTGTTTTATTACAATTCTGAACAACAAAACCAATTCCCTTCAGATTTCATTCAAAACTATGATTTATTTTGCCTCTAGAAAACAGAGTAACCTAACCATCCAAGTTCACACAGCCTATTGCTTACTATTATGGAAATATCATTTTAATTACAAAATTATAATGTTAAAATATCATTTTCCCTATAAACAAGTGGCAAATTCTTGTGACCTATACAACTAACAACAATAGAAAAGAATTATGCACAACAGTTTAACTTCATCCATTATTCAAGGGTTGAAAGATGAAGTAGTTAAAAATCCAAAAGGAAATAGAAGCTAAAGATTCATAGGTTATGAAATTCAAGATTGAGTTCTTTAACTCTTGAGAATGATGATTTTAGGAGTAAATATATGATGCTATGAAGAAGAAATACAATGACCTAAAGCTCACTACAAAAAGGAAGGTTGCTTTGGACTCTAAGGTTTTATCTAGATTGAATTACAAATAACTAATTCTCTTGTTTCTATTCATTCAAATTGCTTAATTACTGGAAAAGAAGTTAGCTCAGATCATGATAATAATGATGATACAAATAAAATCAAATATCTACACCCGATTGAAAACCAAATAAAATCAAAGTGAAAATGAAATTGAAAACAAAAACTAAATAAAATCAATGAAAATTGAAGAAACCCTACCTGATCGTAGGCGATTGAGAAACGAATGTCAGATAAGAACAAATCAACAATTAAACAAATAAAATCTACCCTTATCCAAAAAAAAAAACAAATAAAATCAAATCTTCTTAAATATCTCCCACAAAATCCAAAAGAAAATCAACTGTTACCCCCACTGGATCATCCAGATGAATAGACCTCAAGTACATCGCTTTCCAATCTTATTTATCCTTTTTGAAAGGGAAAAGGGAAAAGATTTGTACCTTTAGGTTGCAGAGTGTTATGCCTTTGCTTCTCTTTCCAAATGTTCTCAAAACCTTCGACGATGGTGGTAGAGCCTTCGACAGTTCGGCTACGGCTGAGTGTGGCAAAGCCTTCGACGGCGGCGAGCCTTCGACGGCGGCGAGCCTTCGACGGCGGCGAGCCTTCGACGGCGGCGAGCCTTCGACGGCGGCGAGCCTTCGACGGCGGTGAGCCTTCAAGGGCGGTGAGCCTTCAAGGGCGGCGAGGCTTCAACATTAGCGAGCCTTTGACATAGTGAGAATGGAATGTAACGAGACAGGGAATAGGAAACCTAAACCACAGTTAACTAGTTAACTGTAGTACAAACAGTTAACTGCATAAAGTTCAATTTTTTTAAACTGAACTAAAGAATAGGTTAATTATTTTAAGTATACTTTAGTTTAGTTTTTTTTTTCTTCAGTATAATAGAGTATAGATAACTATAGTTTAATACAGTTCAGTAAATTTTTCCCAGCCCTAACTAGGAATAAAACATACAACAAACTTGAGATTTCAAGAGAAGAAAAATCTACACCTGAAATACAAAAGAATCTATTTATAATGTTGTGTAACCACCAATTCATACGTTGAGACAACTGGAAAGAAGACCTCCCTAAGCTCACACCCATTAAGGTGATCATCGCAAAAGAGAAAGCACACAAACAAACAAAAACAAAAACAAAAGCTAGGGTAAGCTAATGATAAAACAGTTTAACATGGTAAAAATAAAATTCAACATACAATTTTAATCACACAATTAGTAGAACATCTTCTCCCATTCACACATATCAAAAGATCTTTCCCATTCACACCACTGACTTGGACTTGGCCAAACCCTTTACAATATAGTATAAATGTTGAGCCATGGAAAGTTCTGCACCTGTGTAGTGAAACAGTTGACTCCCTCAAAGCTATCACACAAGGTTAGTCCTTAAAACGCCCTTTAGAACCATGAAGAAAGGGCCCCAGGCTAGGACCTCCTGCTCCTCTCACGACATGACTCATCACTCTCTAATTGAGCATGGATGATCATTAGAGTGTCAGGATAACCCCATATCGGCTTCTTACAATTTATACTATTTATACACATGAATCCCCTGATAAGATATTCCTCCATGGAATTCTCTTTTTCCAACCGTGAAAACCATTTGAAATCATACATATGTCCATACACTTTCACATTCGAATAATACACTAATACATGAGAATATTGATCATACATTAAAGAAATATAAACTATCATACAAGTCATCAGAAATCACCCAATAACACAATTTATTCATGGCATAATGATACTCATATTTAGGTAAGGAAAACAACTCTGAAACCCTCACCAACAGATCTGAAAGGGTCCAAAACCCCAAAAACGACCTAAAGAACCTCAAAAACTGATAACCAGAACCCCAAATTTGAGATCCTAAAAACTGAAAAAAATCAAATTTTGCTGAGTTGCGCCCAGTGCCCCAAAAAGGGGCACCCGAGCGCCAGACCCCTAGAACAAGGACGCTCAGGGGGCGCCCAAGGGAATTTTTCTCGCAAAAACGCCTAGGGGCCCCTTGGAGGGCGCCCAACGCTGCACCAGGTTCTCAAATTCACCCATTTTGTCTTTGGTGACCCTCTATACAAGTTTAAATGATTCCTAAACACTCTTAGGCACTAAGAAACATATAAAAACATACCTCTTACTTGAATTGACCACTACAAACCTAAATTAACCTATGAAAACCCAAAATTCACTCCGATAAGCTACCTAAACTCTACCTCTTATACCACCCATGTTACTGATTTTGCTGCACAACCAATTTTATATTAACTCAATAATACACTATAATCCAACTCTCACTCCACATAACTCCCCCTTTTTAAATTCACCACCAACACCCTCTTAATGGACTTAAATTCATTTCAACCAAGCCTCACCAACAGTTTTCTGCATAATAAACTAGATTTTACTGGTTTAATCCCTCTCACAAGTCCAAATGGACTTTAAAACAACCCCAAACATCCCTTTTCCCAACCCACTGCTTACTCACAAATCCACCTACCAAAACCCTAAATTTTCACTCCAAATAAGTAGTAATTACACTCAGAGTCTTCCTTTCAACTTAACATCATAAATTTCCTCATTTAAGTATATTAATCAGACACAATTACCCTATAACACTTACCAAACTACAGGTTCCACATTCTACTCATTATTTCAAGAATCGACATACCAACACTCATCACTTTAAAACCAAATTAGTACTTCAATCTATTATTTTCACAACCATCAATATTCATACAATTTTTGCATCAACAACATATTCATTTCATCATACAATAAATCACACAATTCATACATTCAAAAATCTAAACCTTTCATCATAACGTACACTAATCAATATTTACTCAATTTAGAACATTTATACTATCATATAACCATACAACCCATCAATAAAAGATTTCAAACCTCCTATTACATATACAAAAGACAAATTAACTTCCCTTACCTTTGTTAGAATTACTACATCTCTCTAACCCCCGATCGTTACTTCCACCACAAGGAAAAATCTTAGAGAAACCTACAAATTGCCAATTGATGATTGGAAATAGACCTTAGAATTTCAAATTGACAAAGAACTTCGTAGAGATCTCCTAAGAACTTCCTGAATCGTCGAATAGATGATCAAGGAGTAAGAAAACTTAGAGAGAATGTATAGAGAGTTTAGAGAACGAGTTTTAGAAAGATGAACTGTGTTTTAAGTAATGAGAATGTATGAAATTCTATTTATATTATCGATTCATTTTAATATAAAATAATCGGTCTCGTTATTTTAAAACATCTTTCAACTCTAATACTTTATTTTTTAAGTTCTTACATTTTAAGTCTTAACAGTTGATTTCAATAACAACATCATATGTTCTGCCATTAAATTATAAAAAATAAATAGAATGTTTTAGGATAGAATTATATAACAAAAACTTTTTATAATAAGATATTAGATAGTAATTTGGTTTATTGAATTTTGGGTTAAATATGTTTTTAGTCCCCAAAATATTGGCCGTTTCTGGTTTTCGTCCCTGTTTCAAAGTAAGGTACAATTTGGTCCTCATTTTTTTCGAAAATGTTCGTTTTAGTCCTCGAAAACTAAACACTGTTTAAAAATTTGGTTCTCATTTAGCAACAAATGAGAACTAAAACCAAAATTCCGATGACTAAAACGAACATTTCGAAAAGAATGAGGACCAAATTGTACCTTACTTTGAAAGAGGGACGAAAACCAAAAACAACCAATAGTTTAGGGACTAAAAACATATTTAATCCTTGAATTTTTATTGAGCACTCTAAAACAAAAAGCCAAACGCTTATACCTAGGTTGTCGTGTTGGACATGGCTGCATTTAACCAAACGCTTATACCTAGGTAGTCTCGTGTATTCATTCGGGCAAGATAATATACTTTTTATTTATTGAGTTTTTGTACGATGGGATTTGTAACTTTATTCGATATTGTTATTTTTAATTGCTCAAATGATTTGATAAAATTAGGAATGATAAAAATATAATATTATTTTATTTGAATTGATTATCAGAAAAAAATTAAATTAAAATAAATTTAATTTATATTTTATTAAGTTATATTTAATTAAAATTAAAATTAATTTTTATTTTATAAAATTAAATTTAATTAAAAATAAATTTTAATTTTATTTATATTATATTTTATATTTTTTAATTTTATTTTAAAATTTTATAAAATATATTTTTTCTAAATATCCGTAAGTATCGAGAATTTTAAAATAATTTAATAAAGGCTTCATTTTTTTACTTGTAACGTGCCAACAAAGAAATTGAATAAAAACATCTTCAAACATCAATGAACTAATTTTTCTACTTAACTTTTTTAAGGGCACAAACATAGAAGGAATGTGGACTACCAACAATCTCAAAACATCATCTTTTAAATATATGACATTATTGGTTGTAAATAATAACGATAAATAGTTTATGAATTTGTGTGTATCAGACATTTTATAACCATTTTATCTCATTGAAAATTACTTAATAATGCCAAACTTACAAAATTGAATTAAACACCAAAAAAATTATATTTAAATTATTACATAACATAAACTGTAAAATCAAACACCAATTAAGATTTAGTATGTAACAACCTAATTACTTGTCATTCATGAGATTATTTTACTTGACTACTACGAATTCTTTCTCAGAAAAACAACCACCCTTTACTTTAAATATTATGTTCAGTTTACACTGAATTGGTCATTAATGTCACTCCGTAGACGTCAGATCACAAAATAATCAACATAAATTATTGATTGGTGGTATTTTCGTAAATAAGTTCGGCATATAGATGTCGATTAGGGGGTCCTCGACGTCTCTAATATTATAGACGTCGGTGTCCCTCCTAACATACGTTTATATGTTTGACAGGTAGATGAAAAGTTCTTTTTTTCGCCATATAGACGTCTGATACCGCCATCCCCGACGTCTATATACGATTATCGACGTTGGCCCCCTGAAACAGACGTCTATATGCCTGTATATGCTTGACAGGTAGGTGAAAAGTTATTTTTTCCGCCATATGGACGTCTGATCCCGCCATCCGACGTCTAAATGTCCTGACAGGGTAGGTGAAGAGTTGTTTTGGACGTCGGCTCCCCTTACGTTCGACGTCTATATACACCACGAATATTAATATTTAAATCGAATGGACGTCATATTAGTGAGAAATCGAACATGCGGTTACAGGTACTTCATCGAACCGCGAATAGACGTCGATGCCTTATTGTGCCCGACGTCTGGTTTCCTGTTAAATCAGAAATCGAACCTGCGGTTACAGGTACTTCATCGTCTTCCTTCTCGCCTTTTATCTCCGCGACATTACATTTCCAAGTGCGTTTTGTCTCTTTTGAACCGTTTAAGCTTACGTTTACTCCGATTAAATTAGTCTTTGATGGATTATCTTCCATTTGAACCGATTAAAATGAGTTTTCATTGTGTTTTGGTGCAATTTTTCTCGTGTCTTTGGGGAGCGTAGTAACACCTTCTCCCCTCCTTAGTTTCCTCGTAAGGAAAGCTTGTGTCTTTTGGATGTCTTATATAGCATTTCAACCCAAAACCGAACCTGGGTCTTTGCCTAACTCTCATGTCACCGTATTCGTTTTCATTTCCGGTTGGAATGGAACTAGGTAAGGACCCAGATTCGATTTTCGGTTGAAATGCCATAAGAGGTCCAAAAGACGCAAGTTTTTCTTATAAGGAAACAAGCAAAGGAAGAAGGTGCTACTACGCTACCCAAAGACACGAGCTGCAGTAGACGCCGGTTAATGTCATGTCCGACGTTTATAGACATCGATTTTGGTGTAATCCGACGTCTATAAAGATGTCGGACCTGTAGAGTCCTCGACGTCCCATTAACGCCACCCATAAAGACGTTAAAAACCTAAAATAACAGACGTCTAAAGCCCTTTCTACACTAGTGTCAATACTCTATTGTATAAAACTATGCAACTTAAAAAGAATCTATTCAAGTTTCAATTTATTTCACATATTTTATGAAACTTTATTTATCCTTTTCATGAAATACATCGTTATGTACTTGCATGCACATAATTTTTCTACACAAATACAATAGATAATAACGGAAAACCCTTTAACCTCAACAATTAAAATAAAAGAATCTATTAAAGTTTCAATTAGTTTCGATCAACATTATTTATTTTATTGTTTTTCAATATTTTTATATTGTGCGTAGTTATAAAGTATAAAATGTATTATATCTCTATCTTATTCAAACCAAAACAGAAATGTATTTGTACAAAGTATATTGTGGATTTAGAGTTATATACTGCATTTTCTTATAAACAACTTTACATTATAATCATAATCATTGTTTTACATATGCATAAGTTTAAATTCTAATTCCAAATTTTACATTTGTAACTTTAAATTATTACAAGTTTTATCATTCTTTTATGATGTGTATTTTCTTATAAATTATGCATTTCGGAATTTAACTATTATAGCTACAAATGGTACATAACAAAATTACAACGAAATCCAAAAAAGTTTAATAATTAGAAAAGTATATAAATATAGTTAAATATTTTAAGTAAAAGGTAAAACAAATTGTTAGTTCTATTTCAAAAGATTTATTTTATTTTAAGATTTAGTGAATAATTATTCAGTTGAAAAAAAATATTATTAGACATTATTATATTGTTACTTATTTGGTTAGTTATTCTTAAATTTGGTTAGTTATTTATTATATTCTTATTATATATTATTGTTAGATATAAGTGAGAATAAAAAAGTATATTTTTCTTGGAAATATTAGACTTGTAAATACAGGGAAAAACAATCTTTAATAAGGGAAGAAATGAAGAATAAGAAGTAATATGAACTTACATTCCTTTTGTCTTGTATTCTTATTTTCTTTTTTGTCTTCTTGTTTGAAGATAATTTATTTATTTTAATATTAAAATATAACAATAAATGAAAATAATCTTTCAGATAAAATTTAATAAATTATATAAAACAAACAAAAGAAAAACATGTGCATATACATGGTCTCATACAGTTACTTACTGCAACCCATTTTTTTAAACAAAAGGCAGTGTCCAGGCCCACTGGATCAGAAAATTGCACACGAAATAAACATGGGTTTTTCTTACTGTATCCTCATATATTAAAAATAACAATAACTATTGTACTCCTATTATTACACTTTCTAATCAATTCAAATTTATATTCTAAAATTTATATTTTACATTATCTAATATGTTTTTTAAATATATTTTAAACTATATAATTCAAAATTATATTTTAAATCTAATGAATAACTCATTTTTGATAGAATTATTTTGTTTTCTATATTTTTATTTTATTTTTCAGTCTAACAATAAAAAAATAATTACTTATTAATATTATTTGATGAAAAAAATAAAGAATAAGGATGGATTAAAAAAAATGAAGAACACATCTAGGGTAAGTACAAAATATATTTAATTGTGAGCTTTAAGGCCATATTCATGAAAAAAATTTGAAAATTCTCCCTTCCCTCTATGAATTAATATGTCATATTATTAATGCAGACCTTCAAAATCTATACAATAGAAATTATGTTAAGAAAGAGAATCCTAACACTTTTTCCATCTAATAAATACAAAATATTTTGTATTATTCTTTTATACATGTTTCTGTTTATCAATTGGTTTCACAAAATGATTTCATAAGAAAATTATAGTTTAATAAAGTTAAAACCTATTTTTAGAATTTATTTTGTTTTAAATTATTGTAGTGATCATAATAGTGTTAACAAAATTAAAATTTCGGACAGTCTTGAGTTTTAAAGATCCATAAAAAAACTAATCTTATTTTAATATTGTACTGACTTACCTAATTTATTTATCAGCATAAGAAAATTGATTAGGTGAAGTACATGTTAAAAAGAAAATGACATGCAGTATTACTTTATTGAATAGACTAGTTTTGCATGATTATAAAATAGGGAAATTCAGTGTTTAGCATTAAATTTAAGAGTGTAACTGTAAGTTGGTGAAAATGTTTGTAGTAATTTAAGAATTTCAAATGCTGCATGTTGAAATATTCTTCAATGAAATGACACAGTGCCCCAACCACCCAATAAACACATAGATACGACACTACAGTAGAAACATAAAAAAGACAAACACAAAACAGAACACCAAAACCTATGCAGAAAAAGAACCAGCACAGATTGAAAGCACAAAACTGATGATAGTTAAAAATGATATTGATTGAAGTGATTTGTATTTTTATTATAATTGAAACAAGTTAATATTAAAAATTTACTTTTTTTTTAACCTAAAACTATCTAAATTTATTTTTCTATAATGATTTTAAATTCTATTTTCGGTAAATATTCACCCAGCTTAATTAAGTATTTGGAAGAATGAAAAGATTTTCTAACATCCCAAAATATATAGTATAAACTATATAAATAGTAGTCAACATTATAATATGATAGAACAGTTAAAGACTTGCAGATAAAGAGTTAATCTTACAGTCATCCAAAATGACTATAAAATTTAAAACTTTATATACAATAGAATATTTCAAACATATACAAAACAACTAAAAGATCCTAACTAAACTAAACAGCAGTGTTATCACCCTCCAAGGCCTGCTCCAGAGGTACCTCGTCTACCTCTGCTCACATCCAAATGAACAATCATTGCAAAAGAAAACACCACAAACAACATACAAACACAAGCAGAAGGGTAAGCTAGATATACAAAGATCATACGATTATAATAGCATGTAACATACAAAGTTCACTCAAACAAAGTATACTAGATCACACGTCCTAACATGTTATATTCTAAACTTGACTCGTCCGGACTTAGAATGATTACCGAGCTATGGCGGGTTATGCACTCGTGGTGGCCTCTACTGCTTTGCAAAGCCTTTGTCAATGGGTTTCACCCTACCACACTCACGAGGTTAATCTATTCCGGGCCTTGAGGCATACTGGAAGCCCCCAAGACTAAGACCTCTTGCTACTCCTCAGAACATGGTTCAATCATCTCTACTTGAGAATGAAAGACCATTGAAGTTTCAGGATAACCCCCAAGACTGAGCTCCTGCATTCATTCTAAACAACCTAGAATCTCACCAAGAGATTCTACAATGAAACTTACATTCACTTCTTTGAATCACATACTTTTATTTGGAATTGAACTCATAATAATACTCAATTATATACAAACATTCACCTTCAAACATAATTCACAATACATACTACAATTAGTTTAATCAAACTTAATACAAAGTAATTAAAGAGCAACTGATTCAAACCTTTCGCTCTGCGTACCCAATTCGCAAGGCGAAACTAGGAGTCCCTCGCATAGCGACTTGTCTCACTATGCGAATTAACTCGTAGAGGTACCAAACCTCAACTTCTCGCATAGCGGCTCCAAGTCGCTATGCGAAAGTCCAGACAGAGACCAACCTTCCTAACCCACTCGCTATGCGACCCTTATCGCTCTTCGAATAAAAATTAGGAATAACTCTAGACCCCAACCAAGCGCGCAACGCCTTGATTCGCCATGCGAATCACTAGGCAGAGAGCAACTCACCTCAACCATTCGCACAATGCCCAAACTTGTTGTGCGAATATTCAGATAGAGAGCAACATCTCAAGTCATTCGCACAGCGCACCAACTCGCAGTGTGAATGCCCTTGGCAGAGAGCAGCTCACTATAGCGACTCGCTATGCGAAATTATTCGCACAGTGAGTCTGCATAATCTGCAAAACGAAATTATGCAGATTTATGCAACTCAACCACAAAATACCTATTCTAACTATCTTTCCCAACTTCTAACACTCCTATGTTGTATTATATAACTAATTAGACTTGTCTAACTGATCCTAAACATGTCTATCACCAATCTAAAGTGATTATGAACAAATTCTTACTCTAAAACATTCAATTCCTCAACTTAAAGACCCAAATTCAATTCTACCACTTTGCACAGGTTTTTGACCATTTAAAATACTCACACAAGTTATAAATGACTTACCTATACTGCCTAAACAGACCAAATGAGTCCCTGACCTCTAATTCTCAAATTCACTACCTCACTTCCTCTAAAAAGACCTAAAAAACACTACCAATTCGCTTAACTTTCTATCTAATAGCTACTATAACATAATACAATCATCTAACATACTCAATTACAGTTGCACATCACATCTAATCAATTCACAAACAACATTTCACAGTTTCATCAATAAACACTCAAAGAATACATGATTTAACCTACACAAGAACTATATGTCAGCTCAAACAGTAACAAAATGCAGAATTCAGTACATACACCTATCAAACTACCAATTTAAACAGAAATCTAACTCCCCTTACCTCAGAGATTCAGAGTACAACTCACTGGATCACCTCTACAGTACCTTGCACCGCAAGAAAACTCAACAGGACCCTACAAATCACCAATTGGTGATCAAGAACATCTCTTAAAGCTAGAATTAGACAGGGAATGAACGAGAAAACGCACAAGACACATGCGACCAGTAGAGATTGCATGATCTAGATTCAAAAACAGAGGAGAAAAAGGGAAGAACAAACTTACCTGGTAGAATCGAGAAATTGACCGGTCAGTTATGAAGCCCTCTACGCTGTGGACGTCTAAGCACCTCCTGATTATTAATCCAACAACTCAGTAAGAAGGAAAGCTAGAGAAAAGGCAGAGAACGAGTAGAGAATGGAAGTTTTAGAGAGATGAAGTGATTTAGATAATGGACCGAGTTTTAGTAAGTTATATCTATATTATACGATTTTTTTAAAAGTAAGACGCTCGTCTCATTATTTTAATCCACTTATCTACTTTATTACTCTATTTTCTAAGTTCTTACACATTTCATCTATACAGTAAATGTTTCGTCATTTATGATTTTTTTTTAGAAAAAACTTATATATATATATATATATATATATATATATATATATATATTGAGTATTTACAAATTTTAATATTTATTACAAAATACAACTACAATATTTATATATAACATAAGTTTAAATTATTTATAAATTTCAACACTTACTATAAAATATAAGTAACTTTATTATAAAATATAACTAATATTTATAGATTATTCATAAATTTCATTAATATTTACTGGTGGTAGCCATGATTATTTTGATCATTGAGGATGTTATGATATTTTATTTTAAAAATCTTATGCATCCACTAGTTTTATGAAAACAATATTTGAATAAATGAAAGTAGAATATTGGTGTTAAAAAACTCATTATTAATTTAGAATATAAAATTAAATATATAAAGAATAATCTAAAATGAAGTTAGATAATATGTGAAGCAACGTATAGGAAGAATGATGAAAGTAACAAAAACATACATGAAAGCGTTTGATGAAACGAAGGCATGGGATGGTTAGAAATAGATACAGAGCACTCCAGAAGTCTAAAAGGGATAAAGGGCTATGGAAGAGGTGAGGGTGTGGTGGTGGGTCCTAATTGTCTGATATTGTCCCCTGCGTACCTCATGCCACTCACCTATCATAAGCTATGGATGGTGCCTTTCAGGCTTTGATGCACCGTTTCTTTGGTTGCACTTAAAGCTGCGATATGTGCATGCTATTTTTTGCTCTCACTTTATACCGCACAATCACTCCACCCACAACATGCGCACTTCACCATATCTCATTCGCCTTCACCTAAACTCATTTCACTGACACAACACCAACTCAGTAATGCAACCCTCAAGAATATGCTTCTCAAATGGCTTTGGCTCATTGCCCAAACCAAACATTTCTTAACATTCGTGTAATGCATATTCCTTCCCTTGTCTTCCACTGCCACCTCAATGCACCAGCTTCACGTCTTTTCACATTTCAAAAATCAAAACTTCAAAAATCCCCATAGCAATAGTAACAACACTCATAACATTAACCATTCAAATTTTAAATTAGGCACAGTAAATAGAAATGAAAGCGTCAATACTACTAATGATTGCTCATCACCGAGTAATCCAAAACTCTACAAAAGGAGACAAGCTGAATTATAAATAGAACAACTCCAAGATAATGACAAAAAGAAAGAAAACGCGAGTGGCTTCACAATGTTAATTAAAGATCCATCTGTTTCAATTTTGATATAGGGCAACCGAAAAAACCAAAGTAGAGATTCTTTCTCTTCAAGTGGTCCACGTCATGTCGTTCTCGAAAATCCAGTGGCACACCTCAATTTTCCCAGGGCCTGATCCCAGTGCCAAGAATGCCCCGTGTTCTGGGCCCCACGCTGACGTGTCAAGGTGACAGATGGCAACACCGTGATTCATCTTCTCCTTGGTCTCCACTTTAAGAATATCAGCTTCATAAACTCTCACTTGAGGTACACTGTGGCAATAATACAGCAAGTAAGGGTACAAACTCTGATGACACGAAACCGATTTCGTTACTTTTCCACCCTCCACTGGGTAGACCTTACCAATCATCACACTCGATCCTGAACCGTTCACATTCTCCGTGGTCCTCACCACAGCACTGGGACCCATCACCGATGCCGCAAACTCTATCATTTCCTCTGCAGACGCGATACACCGTTTCGTCTCACCCCTGCTCGGCTCCCTCTCGCACTCACCCAACGCGTTAACTATCACGCGCTCTGTAAAAGACCCCTCCTGCACGTCGAACAATACCCTCATTTCGTCGATCCTCGCCGACGAGAACGGCAATTTCGAAGCAATCGTTAGGGGCAAAAACGACCTTGCAGGCATTTTATCCCTAATGTCAGGCATTAAAATCACGTTCCCTTCCTTCATCATCGATTCTCTAAAGAACTTACCCTGCTCCACCCGCTTATTTACAACTCTGCCACTTGTTGCGCTGAAATTACGATACCCCGAAAATGACGCGCCGTCTTTGTTGTACACTTTAAACGCGCGGCCCAACCCGTAAGATTTAAACCCGAACGAGCTCTTCCCCGTCGCGCCCTTTCCGTACTCCGCGAAACTGTCGTTTCCTACGTTGAACGACATGCCGTAGTTCGCGAATGTGGCGGTGCCGGACTTCGACCTCGCGGCGTAGCTTTGGAACGAGTCGTCGCCGACATTGGCGCGGTTCCGGTAACTGATGAAATTTTCGGCGGCGGATCCTGTCGATCCGGCTCCGTATGTTTTAAAATCGTTCCGCGGATTGTTACCGTTGAAGCTGTAGGACTTGAAGGAGTCGTTTGCTGCACCGGCGCTGAAGTCGCCGTAATTGTTGAAATGCGATTGCAGAATGTTCGCGTCGCTAGCGTAATTCGTGAACTCGCTGGTTCCGCCAATGACGCGTTTTCCGTAGCTCGAGAAGGATTGCGATCCGGAATTTGTTTCGTTGCCGTAGCTGGCGAACGACAGTTTGTGGTTGGAGGAGCCGGAGTCGTAGGTGGTGAAACCGAGGTTGGGAACGTTCACCGTTTTATCGTAGTTGTTGAAGTCGCTGGAGGATTGAGCAGCGGCGGAACCGTAGCTGGTGAAGTTCGTATTCGCAACGTTACCGTTATCGGCGTAGTTCTTGAACTGTTCGGCGCGGCGCGTCGAGGAGTCGCTGTATCTCCGAAAGGCGTCGTTGTTCGCGTTTAGGCCGTTGGAGTAGTTTTTGAAGGAGTCGACTCCGTCGACTTTAGAGGAGCCGTAGTTAGCGAAGTGTTTGTTGTTGTAAACGGCGAAGTTGGCGTCGTCGTTTTTGCGCTGGAGTCTGTGCGTGTTTGATGCATCGTCGAAGGAACAGAATAAGTTGGGTGAGGAACAGAGGGATTGGTGAAGCTTGGGAATGTAGAGTTTGGGTTTTTCGTTTAAAAGTTTGTTGAGAATAGCATAGTGTTGTGGGGTAAGAGGTGAAGCTTTAGCCAGAAGAAAGTGAGGGATTGGAGGCCTATTGGTGACTCGAGTGTTCCAATAGCGAATGAGGGAGGCTTTGGGGCTGAATGGGTTTATGCGTTCGCGGGTTGCTAGAGAAACCTGCATTTGTGGAAGAAAAGTTACAGAACATGGAAATGAAACAAAACAGAGCAATGCATTGTGGTAGTTTTATTATAGTTGTTATGCAATTTATAGAGGTAAAACTGTGTGTGTTTGTTCTTACATGGAAAGATGAGAGCGACAAGAAGAAGCAGCAGAAGAAGTGGACGTTCATTTTGAAGGTGTGAGAGCGTGTTGCGTGGGCAGTGGAGAGGAACTAGACAGTGATATAGAAGAAGAAAAATAGAGGGGCCATTGATCGCTTGGAGCCGGGGGACAATAAATTTGTGGTCTCCCCAGACATTGTTTGCTTTTCTCTGCGCGAACATGGTATCAATGACTAGGTACGATGCTTTTTCTTCTTCCTTTTTTTTTTATCTTTTTTTTCTTTTATCTTATGCAGTGCCTCTGAAGATAAGTATGGGTAAGTTTACACTTTATTATATTTATATCAAATACGTATTTTTATTTGCTTGTCTTTTCTGCTATTGCTCCTTAGATAGTTAAATAGCGTGGCCTCGTTTGAGTTGCAGGTGAAGGTTTTATGTTGCACTAGATAGTTAGTGGACCACATATGCTTCTTCTAGCACAGTGAACCACGATGAGTTTATAGTATAGTAATGGTCAAGTGGATGATGAGAATAGGAACTGAGATTTTATTTTGAACATTTTTATTGAATGGATTAGGTAAAGTTAAACTAACAGATTAAATTAGACAATTAGTCCCAGTGTGGGACTCTGAACCCGGGTTCTGTAGATGCTTCCCTTTTGACTTTAGCTGTTCATTAACCGAGTAGTGGGGCTTCATTTACTCGATTCATCTAACTACACCATCATTATTAATGCCATGGATTCATTATTTTATTAAATACCCTGAATCTACATAAGTACCATTTATTCTAAAATGGTACTCGTTATAGAGAATTAGTTAGGGCATCTATGTTTAGTTAGAGTTAAACTTATCTTTAAAAGGTTTAGGATTAATTTTGAAAAAGTGATTATTTTTTTAAAGTCTTGTGAAAATTAGTAGCATTAAATATTTTCTTCTACGGAATCAAATTAAGTGAGTTAGTTTGTGTTTTCGTCAGGTTCAAGCTATGTTATGAGCTTGAAGCCTTTTTGCAAAGATCAAGGTGGTCTTGGTTTGATAGACTGATTGTCAGGTTGTGGTGAATGACATTCAAGTAAGTATAGGGACATCACATGTAAGGAATGTGATGTTTAAGTGAGTGCAGATAATAAGATAAACTAAATTAATACGAGATTCCTTTTATGGACTCTTCTATTGTTGTAACTAACCAGGTATTTAGGATTAGTTTTGGTATCTCAATACTTCGCCAGTAATAAAGTTTAATCAACTTTTGACCTCTTAGCATATAAGTGTTTTAGTTTTAGTCATTATTTTTTGTTTAACTTTTGTTTATTAACCTTCTTTCTTAATCTTAACTATGTCATGACTTTTATGTTTTCAAGACTAAATTAAAAAGTAAAACGTATAGGAGTTAAAATAAAATAAAAATGTCTTTTTTTAATTGAAATAAGTGATATATGTTTTGTAATAAAATACAATATTAAATAGTTTTAGTGATAAAAAACAAAAGAAATAACTTATTTAAAAGAGTAAAATAAAAATAAGCATTCACCCAACATATATTTAAGTATTGTAACTACTGTACCAAAAATTATTGATAAATAAAGACAAATCAATTAAAAATAATAAATTTTACTAAGTTTGACATTTTTATTCATAAAAGTTATTTACTCATTTTCAATACATCATTATATTATTTTTAATTTTAGAAAAACAACATTACTTCGTGCAGTTTGCACTATTTTAAAGAATAAATAAATTAAGTGAAATTATTAATAATAAAGCGTACTTACCCCAAATCAAATGTAAATAGTCATAGTATTATGTGCCTGACAAATCGGATCGCACATGCTGATATGCAGTCCATAGTACACATATTTTGGTCAATGTAAGAATTTGACTCTCAGTTACATTTTCCCAAACTTTAGCATAACGGTAAATAAAATATATTACTGTGTTAAAAGAAGAATATTGTAAGAAAATATTGAATTATTAGTTTAATGTATTATTAATGCTTAAAAAAATTTCATTACCCACCAATTAGAAACCATTAATATTTGTTGTTTTTAATATAGTTATTGTAAAAGTTAATAACTGGTAAATGTATTAATTAGATTCAATTGTTAAAAAGATTTAGCATTTTAGCCAATATTTCACGATCTGAATTTTTTTTTTCCGTAAACTATTTTATATATAATTTTTAAACGTATACAATTTTTTGTTAATTTGCATACCCTTTGCAATGATTACGATGTGAATTTCAAAATTTATTTAGGATCGACTTAAGGTCCAAAAGAAGGCAATCTTTACTTTATGTTTCCTAAAAAGAATCCAATATTATTTTCTAAGCAGCAATAACTAAAAAAATAGAATTTTTTTTCAGTATCATCGTAGGGACATTGTTCGGAATTTAATTCATAGGTATGAAACGTAGAGAAGGAATCAGGTGCAAAGAAGAAAGCTACTACGACCAAAAAAAAAAAAAAGAAATAATGATAGTTGACGGAGGGATCAATTTCTCTATTATTTTGTGTATAGCTTGCGTATAATGTATATGGACATGTACCTTGATAACTACATTCTCTTTCTTGATTTATATATATATATATATATATATATATATATATATATATATATATATATATATATATATATATATATATATATATATATATATATATATATATATATATATATATATATATATAGGGAGGCATGCACATGAATAACTACATGATGGAGTCATAAATGTGTAAAAAAAGTCACACTTAGTGTAAAGATTCTTTGAGTGAATCTTCCTACACCTCCCTCACCTCATCCTCACTCCCAAATTTACCTGTTTGCCCTTCATTTAATAAAAAGTCAAAACGGTAATTAATGAATTTAATTTTTTTAACTTCCAACCACAAAAATATTTTTTTGTTATAAACCCTGAGGTGCCTGTTCTTGGTTTTGCACTGTAGCAGCAAGTTATTTTTGTTCAATTTTCACTGGTTTACTGCATTGTAATTGGATTGAGTTGTGGTTAAAATTCTCGGGGTGGTGGTAGTGCTGTTGGAAATGAAAAAACATTTGAAAAAAAAATAAACAATTGAAAAACAAATATCATAACCAATATATATGGCAACAAGACGAACAGATATTTCAACCAGACATTCAAATCAAACAGATATTTCAACCAGACATTCAAATCAAAGCCTATTCTGGAGATCACATATATGATATTTAATTAGATATTTAATTAAAAAACTAAGTCTCAAAACGCCTCTGCTCCTTGCCGCAGATCGAAGTCCAGCGCTCCTTGCCGCAGATCGAAGTCCGGCCTCTGTTCTCCTTGCCGCAGATCGAAGTCCGGCTTCTCCTTGCCGCAGATCGAAGTCCGGTGTGCCCCGGTTATATGTGTGTCGCAGATCGAACTGCGTTTATCCTTGGTTCTGATGGCCAGCGAGCTCTCCGAACACGACCCACGATCCCAACCCAGCACATAACAGCAAACAAATATATTACAGATTACAGGCAAGATGGTACTAACCTGTACGCCAGCTCAGATATGTGAAGAAAACAAACGAGGAACGCGAGCAAAGCACCGTGGGATGGCAGAGACAAAGGACGGAGAGAAAAAGAGGGAGGAAGGAGGGGGTGTAGGTGTAGGGTTTGACTGCTGTGTGAGATGCGGCAGGGAGTGAGATGCGGCAGAGAGTGAGATGCGGAGGAAGAAGAAGAGTTAAAGTTTTAGGGTTTAAAGTTTTACTAAACTTTTTAACCACAATATTTTTCTCTCTCTTCTTTGACTGACAAGGGGTACACTTTGGAATTATAATTTTTTTTGGAGGTGCAGGACGAGGGTAGTGAGGCGCAGGGAGAATGACTCAGATTCTTTTTATACATTTTGAAATCATCTTAAAATAATGTATTTAGAAAATAATTGAATGAGTATATTAGCAGGTTTTAGTTTCACCTTCTGGGACAAAATTGAAATCACCAAGAAAGAGAGACTTTTCTTTCTTGTCTATCTTGGTTGAATGGAACATGCCTAAGCGAGAGTGGTTCTTCTTTGAAATGTAAATTTCTTGACAAACCAAGAACGTGTGTAGGTGTATCAAGAACAGAAGGAACCTAGGGTGAGCACGAAAACAAGAAAGAAGTACAAATGTAAATTTATTTCTGAACTTAGATCCTTTACTGTTTAAATAAACTTAAATAATTGTTTAATTAGATTAATATTTAAATAAATAATTCGTTGGAATTGCTATGTTAGCATATATTAAAAATTTTCCAACAGAAAATATATTTTAAATTACGAAACTTAATCCAGACAATCGTAAAACATTTTTGTAGCATATTTAGATAAAAGTTTGTGATGGAAAAAATTATATGTTAACGTATATTTTAATTAATATTTTCATTAAAATTTAAATAAATTATTACCTTTTAAAAACGTTTAACTAAATCAATATTGAATTTAAAAATTTACTAAATCAGTAGCTGCTTCATTTAGTATTTGAATGACTATTTGGCTAATTGATATTTGAATTAAGGTATAAAAATAATTGACTCAGTAAGTATAGTGCTGGTTCATTTAACATTTTAATGAATATTTAACAGAATTGTTATTTGAATTCAGGTATTGAAAATATTAGACTATTTGAAATTTCCATTTTTAAACACGTTTTATAAAGTAACTTTTTAAATAATAGCAAAAACTTATTTGTTTTGGTTCATTATGTTTTGATCCTGGTAAATTTTTATTCTCTTTTTAAATTTTAGCAAAATAATATTATATCCTAATAAGGGAAATGATTGATGGAATTTAATGTTAACCTAATTGATACTTTTGTCAAAGTTCATAATCACGTTACTTTATTTGGAAATTTTCATTTAACATTAATGTAAACGTTTGTGTATCCCAAAGAATTAAATATATAATAATAACTTTCATTTAATATTATATTTTGCAATAATCTTATTTAAAAGTTTTAATAGAAAAGATTGCACAAGAGAATTCAAAGTTATTCTAGACATAAATACTATAAATAAGCAATGGTATGCTACAAATGGTTAATCAAATCATAATAAGATGAGATTATTTTGAAAATTTCATTTAACGTGATCCTGAGGAATTAAATATATAATAATAACTTGCTATTTTGTAATAATGTTATTGAATAGTTTTTATAGAAATAAATAGTAAAAGTGTGTATATATATATAAGCAATGGTATGGTAGAAATGAGAATAAAATTGAAAAGAAAGTTGAAGAGAAGATGGGAGAGAAGAAAGTATTAGCAGTAATGATGTTTGTAATGGCTTATGGTTTGGCAGTAACAAGATTGAGTTATTCTCAAATTCCTGCAACATGCAGTGGAGATGAAAAATTACTGAGCTTTTGTGGACAGTATTTGGTGAATAACACACCTAATCCATCTTCTGACTGCTGTAATTCAGCTTCAGCTGCATTCAACAGAGCCATGGCCAGTGGTCAAGGTATAAGAGATATTTGTAATTGTCTTAGGGTTGCAGGACCAAACTTAAACTTTCATACAGATAAACTTGTAAAGCTTCCTGATCTGTGTCACATTAAACTTTCATTTAATATGCACTTATGTGTACCTGGTATGTAACCAACATTTACTTAAGTCATAATAAAGTAACAATTCCACTTTTTTTTTTTGTTTATATTTCTTTGTATCTTCAAAGAAATATATACAAATAGTTTATTCTCTTTGTATCTTCAAATAGTTTATTCTTAATCCTCTACATGACCAAATTTCGGATTTAAATGCTTCAAACAAAAATATTTGGTTCTCATATCTATTCATATTTTTAAATGTTGATTTTAATTTCTCATTTTCATTTAGTTACCAATTAATAGAAATATGCCGTCGAAATAAAATATATAATTGAAATAATAATTAATGTTGCACTAATATATGGTAAAATGACATTTAAAATAAACAATTTCTTTTTCTTTTTTCAAAATCATTGATAAAATGGGATAGTAAATAAGGAATTCTTTTAAAGCAATTGATGTTTTTCCTTTAATCCTTTTCAACGCCTGGACAAACTCTCCCTTTTAAGTTTTTGCAATATTTAGAGGAGATGTTCCTGTTGCTAAAGTTTATACGGCAAATCTAACATTTCTCTTCATATTTTAATACTATGATATTAATTTGATACGTAATCCATGGACAGTTCTAATCTATTCTTAAAAAAGTCCTATTTACCAAAAAATACTTCAACATCATAGTCCTTCTCAAATAGGATTAGATCAGGATTAAGATGAATTTAACATTATTATAAAATTTTAATTAGTTTTTAAAAACAATATCATTTCTATACATATATAATTATATATTTTATTAAATAGTTTAATAATATATAATTTTATTATATTTAAATCAATATTTTTATATTATACTTATTCTTACGTTATTAAAGAAAATATATAATAATGTTTCATGCTTTTTAAGTTTTCATATATTAAATAAAATATATATTTTTGTACTTTTATACTCACCATTTTCATATACGAAATAACATTTTATATATATTTCTCATATGACCATATCAAATATTTAATTATATTAAATATTTAATTATTTTATTAATTGTTAACTTTTATAAAAAAACTCGAATTATTACTCCTGACATATTCTCTAATGAAGATGCTAAATTAGGTATTTTTATAATATTTTATTTATGCAAGTAAGAATACTTATGTTTATTTTAGGTTTTATTATATTATATTTTTATAATATTTTATTTACGCAGTATACCATTTTTATTATATTTCTTTTAATTATCAAATGAAATTTCAAACTGACCTGACAATTTATTGTAATGCAGATGAGTTGGGTGATAACTTCAGACATTGGTGCATTGTCCATACCAGTCTTTTCTTTTTTAAATAATGTCATCCATAAAATGAAAATAGTTAAAGCAAATAAAACATATAATAGACTGTGGATGCTGTAATTTAGCTCAGGCATGGTGGCTGGGAATGTATTTGATAGTGTAAATTGCATACGTTTATTAAAAGGGATTAGAATTGATGAATTAGTGAGAATTGAAATTAAAAGGTTGGGTTATAAAATTATTTAATTTAATGGTCATATAATCTCAGTGTATGTGTAACATCCCAAATAATACAGTATGAAACTATATACTTGAATGATCACATCTAATAATATTACATTTCAGTCTTACAAAAGGGATTCAGTACAATTACGGCTGAACGACCTTACAATATAACGAGGAAATCAAAATCTGCACAAAAGCTGAAACTAGGTCGAACGATTTACAAAGGAACTATACCGAATGACCTACAAAATAAATAGCCCAAAAGATGACCGAACGGTCATCTTTCAAACAAACCAACTACTGACCGAACGACTCTATGGTTCGGTCTTAACTTCCACCTCTACTAAGTTTTCTTCTTCCAGCAATGCTTCTCCTTCTGCTCACATCCACACGGATGATCATTGCAACAGAAGGACACACCAACGAACGTACAAAACGGACAAGACAGGAAAATAGGGTAAGCTTATGTAATTCAATTTAATCATCAACATGTATTTCACACAATTCACATAAACAAGATCATTTCATTCATTCTTACATACAAAGCCTAATACTAGACTCTGACTGTCCGGACTGTATGAATTTTGTGTAGCTACGACGTTCGTGCACCCGGGTGATGTAGTAACTGTGATACCCTCAATAGCTGCCACCCGAGGTTAGTCCTATATGTCCAAATTAACCATAAGGACTAGGACCTCCTGCCATTCTCACTCATGACTTACTCTTCTCTACGTGAGAACGAGTAATCACGGAATATCAGGATGAACCGCCAGCTTAGCATGCCCACATTCATACTTTACCAAATTTCCAATATTCATTCATGAGCTATTCCTCCCCGGAGCGCTCGTTCATAATCCAATTCATTTCATCCATAACATATTCGATTCATCTTTCATTATTAATAATCTCAATTGAACCTTTCGTACAAAGACCCCTTAGGATACCAAATACCGAACGTTAAACATCAACCCTGAACAAGACCGAACACTCTGAGTGAGACCAAAGGTCTCTAGTTCCAAAACGGATCAAAACCGAAAGTGTGAACATCAGTTTAAGAAAAAGACTGATTTCAATAATATTTCTCGAGGACGAATAGAACTAAACTTTATTTACTAGGTAAGCCAATTGAATGAACTGACTCACGAGAGTTAGACCGAACGCCAACAAGCCTAGGCCGAGTACTAAGACTCTAGGCTGGAACCAATTTAGACAGACACTGAGGGACATCAAATAAGGGTACTTCAATGGATCCGGTGAATAAATCGAACGTCAATAAATATACCTAGCCTTTGAACGAGTTAAACGTCAAGAACAATCAGAATGCCAGTCAAAGACCAAGCCCCGAAAAGGGCAAACCCTATTGAGTTTGGATGAACGTTCTTATTATATGTGTGTGTGTGTGTGTGTGTATATATATATATATATATATATATATATATATATATATATATATATATATATATATATATATATATATATATATATATATATATATATATATATATATATATTACAGAAAGGAGAAAGAGTGTCTGGTGTAAGACTAAGCACTTAATCAGCACGAGCACTTGATGTAAGTACTACTAACCTATAAAGAAAAGGTTGATAAATATAATGGATACCATTTTTAGTAGTGTTTAAGAACAAACGAATTACACAAATACATATAGATATACTTGGGTTTATAACCAAATACCAAGGGACGACTATCCTTGGCCGAACGCTCATGTACAAGTATTACAAAACAAAGACGCACGTCCTCAACTAGGATTCTTCCCAAATGAAAGAATCCAATTCCAACCAAGTCTACTAGAAAAACCGAACGGTCAAAGACCATTCAATGACGATCGTACACTTTCATAGGGAATTTCATACTTATAATTCTTTATAGCAATTCATTTTTCCTCATCTATTTTCATAAAATCAAACATCCATATCGTAATAAATATTCATACATCATATAGTCAAACATATCAACAATCATACTTCATATATATTCAGCAACTCAACAAACATGCATCCATTAAAAACGACGTAAAAATTAACATATAGTTAAATTATATAAGCTTTCCTTACCTCTTAACGTGAACGAACGCTCACAGATATGGTTACTGGTTCACCTCTACAAATCTTTCTACCCTCAACGCTTGACAACTTCTAAAACTAAACCAAACAGAAAATCCAAAAACTTTCAGAACAAGATGATTGATTCATGCAACCCATAAACTAGGTTTGCATGTATTAGGAAACCACACGGCTGAGGGGGAGATGAACTTACCAACTCGGAATCGAAAACTGATCGGTCCAAACGAACACCCTCGACGCCGGAAATGCTCAGGTGTGGTTTGTTTGATGATCGGAGGAAGAAAAGAGTAAGATTTCGTAGAGAGAAGCTGAAGAAATCTTAGAGAGAAGGAGGAGAAGAATGGAGTTTCAGAAGGTTGAAGAAGATGGTTGCATGCAGAGAGTGGCATGAGTTTTGAAAAATTAAGCTTTGCTACCACCGTTAAGGACGAACATCCACTCTACTACCCACACCTGTCTTCTACTTTCTGATTTCCAGATTTCCTTCGCTTGACACCTGGCGTCTGCTCAGAGGGGTTTTGGGTGTGTTTTTAATGGGTTCTGACAGTATGCAGCATCTTAAAAAGCAGAGTTAAAGCTCTGAAACTCACCCTTTTTCTCCAGTTAGCATACATTCAGACAATGTTCTATGATTCAAATTCTCAAAGGTGGATGGCTACTAGGTATCATATATCCTTTAAATTGTTTGAATTGAAAAAAAATACAATAATATTGAATAAGAATCTAAATAAAATAATCTTCCTTTCTAACGCTATTTTATTGTTCATGCGGGTTTGCGAGCGATGAATCCAAACGACAGTGTTATTCACTTTCGCTTATTTGCAACGATGAAATTGAGGAGATTTGTGGAATACCTCATTTTTGTATCACCTGCTGTGCTGAAAAGATTTGCAATGAATTGAAGGTAAAAGGCTTTTTTACCCTTAATACATATGATAATACCAGCTGTATATGCCCTCTGATCTGAGTAATCTTTCTTTCAGATTTTGATGTGGTTGTTGTAGGTTGGAGCTGAGATGACGAAGAAAGGGGTTCATGGATGACGAAGAAGGAGCTTGAAGCAGCGGTTGAAGAAAAGTTAAGTTGTTTTTCATGTATTTAGTTCCAGTTCTTGAAGAAGATGGTCGTGTATTCGGTTCCCATGACATATCCGGTTCTAGCTTTCAGCAAAAAGTGCAAAATACATGTATTCGGTTCCAAATATCACGTATCCGATTCTAGTGCTTACAAGAAATTAATTTCTGCGCTCGGTTCTACTATGTATACAACGTCTTCCTCCTGAAACACAGCCACTCACGGTCGCAGCTTCCGGGGTCAAGTCCCAATGGTATGGGAACAAATATTGAAGGGGTTTCGGAGATAAAGAGAAGCTTGGAGAACCGATAGAGACAATTGCTTTTGAGCTTCAAGTACAAGAGAGGAGAGGTGGCAAAAGAAAAAGAAAAGATGGAAGATTTTGAGTCCCGTTTGCTTATCAGTTTACGAAGAAGAAGAAGTGAGGAAGCTTCCACGGTGCAAACACTATGTCCACGTTCTTTGCATAGACATATGGCTCTATTCTCACTTTCATTGTCCCATTGTAGAACATCCAGTTCATTTTTCAACTTTTTCTTGATAACATATCTAAAATTCTTTTTGAAATATAAAGTAAAAAATTAGAACGAGTTATTTAGATTCTAAAATTTTGTTAAATTATTTTTAATGTTTATTTTCAGTTATATATATTTTCCTGTATAAAAATATTTTTTTCTTGTATTTAAATAAAGATAATTATTTTAAAATTAGTTTTCAACAAAATTATTTAAATATTGATTTTAATTTAATTATAAGCATTATTACATGTTATTATATATATATATATATAATTAAACTTGTATGACTTTTATTAAATGTTAGACGCTAATTAATAACGTTTACAAAGTAATTTTATTGATTCAATTATTAAGTTATAATCTCATTTAACTATAATGATGAATATAAAGTGTTAATCAATTTGAAGAATAGTTATATATATTTAAATATATTTTAAAAAATATATATATTACAAATATTTTATTTATTTTTGAAAAATAAATAATTTTATATTAATATAATTATAAATAAAACTTTTATCTAATGTAATATTTTATCTTTGTTTAATTATTTCTCTCTTTAAAAATCATACCACTTGGTAATAAATAATATTAAAAAAATATTACAACTAAAAATAAATTTATTTTACTAAAATAAATTTTTTGGACAATATTAAAATTAATTTTAATAATTAATATTAATTTTTCACTCTTTATAAACATTTTTTCAATTAAATATAACATTAACAATTATCATTTTATATTGCTTTAATAATTAGGGACATTTTTGTAATCTTTAATTTTTAACAATTAAACAAATGTAGTCTTTGTAAAAAAAATCATAATAAATAAAATAAAATAATTTTTCTTTGTCTTAATTAGTTTTTAATTTTTTTAAAATTAAATAAACATTTTAAAAGGTATAAATGAATTAATTAATAAGAAGTGAATTTTTCCATATTATAAGTAATTGATTTTTTATATATTATGTATTTTTTATAACATTTTAATAATTTTTTAATTTCTTTTAATTCTATACAGAAGAAAATCAACATGGTTAAAAATTTAAGCATAAAGATAGAAGTTTCATGTTAAAACATAATATAAAAATATCAATAAAATTATATTTTAAAATTTTGATTTAAAAATAACATTTTATATTATTTTTTATTCACATTTTTTATGCCTATGGTAAAACATATATTTTAAAAGTGAATCAATCAACATATAAAATAATCATAATATATATGTATGATTAAAAATATTACAAGAATAAAAAAATGAAAAACTAATAAACTACATGTTCAACAATTGAATTAATAACAACACCATAAATGTATATAATCTTTAAGTATTCATTCTAATACTAATAAATTTAATGAATATTAAGAAATGATACATCATAGACCACTTAATATTATAAATAATTTATTGTTTATTTTGATAAAAAATCATAAAAAGTAAGAAATTACTTCCTGAAATATAAACGAAATATTATATATATAAAATATATATGAAGTTTTTGCATAACAAAATAACAAAATTAGATGACTATATTATATACCTTAAAAATATATTTAGTCAGTCAAGAAAAATTAAATATGTTTAGTTAGTCAAGGATTTTAACATCCTATGTTACTGCAAAATTTTCCTATATAAAAAAACAATTAAGTTTATTAAAATCTCTTACAAAGTCTATTTAGTCTTATTAAAATGTTTGTATATAGTTATTTGATAAATTAAAAGCACTTAAATTTGTAAATAATTAGGAGTTAATTAATTTTTTCTTGTATTCAAAATAAACATTTTTCGAAAAAAAAAGGCTTATAGGTTAGTTTTGATTCACATGATTTTTGTAGATATTTTGGCTCTTGTAGACTTTTTTTATGGAAATCTTTTTTGTCCTTTGGGTTTTTCTAACTTCAACCCATGTGGGTAAGGGTGAAACCATATAATGAGGACCAAATTTACATATCTACTAATAATGAAGTCATTATAATAGTTGAAATGAGTAAAATGTTAATAACATTTCACTCTTATATACATTGGAACTAGTGAAAAGATAAACTAATTAATTAATACTATCTTGATTAATTCTTTTGCATACTTGTTTGTTTAATTATAGAGTTAAAAAAAGGAAATATGATTTTACATGTGTGAGGTCTAAAAAGAGTTTTAA